>NC_047114.1:75982380-76301130 GCF_902500255.1 Thalassophryne amazonica
AAAGCGTTCTCCCCTGCACGTTTAACATGTGTGCATACATGGCTCTGCGCTCCTCAAGCAGCTCCATGTCGTTGGTGATAATCCCTTGAAGAAACGGATTCGTGTCCTGGCCCCGGATCTGGAGTAAAGTCCTGTGAGAAAGCTGATAGCAGTAATAGAGACTCGACTCGTAGCTGAACTGCTTCAAACACTTCACCGGAGCTGCAGCACAGCCAAACAACTTCCCACACAAATACCGAGGGGGAGAGTTTCTAAAGTGAACGCCGACAGCGGACGCTGCTCGGGCGAAATACAAAGCCCCCATGTTATAACCGAAAATATACGGTGAAGTAAAAGTTGACACGCCAAACAACCGACGCTTTGAAGTTTGTGTTATCTTGTCTTGCTAAACTGCTGAAGCGCATGACAACTGCGTCTTCTTCTTCTTTTAAATTTTGTGTAGTATGCAAAAAACATTTCGTGTAATACCGCCACCAAACGGCGTGGAGTGTGACAGTAGAAATATATGAAGAATAAAGCGATTTCTGGGCTACTTTCAGTCATTTTAAACTAAACTAAATGCTTCTAAAATTGACATGATACAGCTGTATGTTTTACTAACTGCATCTGAGAAGACTGATAATGAAGTATTAGTGTACTGTGCATACGTTGTATTGCTTTTCCTCAAAGCCTGCATTAGCATCACCTGAAGCCCAGCAGATCCTTCCTTTATAACTGATTTAAGTCAATTTATTCCAACTATGACTCACTGATTCCACACTAGAAACAAATTGTTTTACTTATTAAATCATCACATCAGAAATATACTGGAAAAAAGTATTTATATAAAATGTGCTCTGTGTCACATTAGGTATGTACAGTGCATTCAGAAAGTGTTCACAAGACATTTTGTTATGTTACAGCCTTATTCCAAAATATACAAATTCGTTTTTTCCTCAAAATTCTATAGATAATACCCCATAATGACAATGTGAAAAAACCCTCTTTTTGAGATTTTTGCAAATTTATTACAAATAAAAAACTAAGAAATCACATGTGTTCACAGCCTTTACCATGAAGCTCAAAATTGAGCTCAGGTGCATCTTGATTCCACTGATCGTCCTTGAGATGTTTCTACAGCTTCACTGGAGTCCACCTGGGGTAAATTCAGTTGATTGGACATGATTTGGAAATCACACACCTGTCCACATATAAGGTCCCACAGTTGACAGTCAGAGCACAAACCAAGGATGAAGTCAAAGGAATTGTCTGTAGACCTCTGAGACGGGATTGTCTTGAGGCACAAATCTGGGAAAGGGTACAGAAACATTTCTGCTGCTTTGAAAGTCCCAATAAGCACAGCCTCCATCATCTGTAAATGGAAGAAGTTTGGATCCACCAGAACTCTTCCTAGAGCTGGCCGCCCGTCTAAACTGAGCGATCACGGAAGAAGGGCCTTAGTCAGGAAGGTGACCAAGAACCCAATGGTCACTCTGTCAGAGCTCCAGCATTCCTCTGTGGAGAGAGGAGAACCGTCCAGAAGGACAAGCATCTGCAGCAATCCACCAATCAGGCCTGTAGGGTAGAGTGGCCAGATGGAAGCCACTCCTTAGTAAAAGGCACATGGCAGCCCACCTGGAGTTTGCCAAAACGCATCTGAATGTCTCATCAGACCAGAGAATTTTGTTTTTCATGGTCTGAGAGTCCAAGATTGAACTCTTTAGCATGAATGCCAGGCGCCACGTTTGGAGGAAACCAGGCACCATCCCTACAGTGAAGCATGGTGGTGGCAGCATCATGCTGTGGGTTCAGGTTCTGTTATCATAAGTCTGTTAATGACTTTTTCATAATGGCATTGCTTTCTGATCAGGTATCTCTGCTAGTGATAACATAAATGATATGTAAGTTATTCAAATCAGACATTATAGCATTGCTGTCAAGATGAAGTACTAAAAGGTATAATCCAGATACTAATCCCTGGTCCTATCTATGAAACTATCACTGCGGTACATGTCTGTGAAAAGCCATGGTGTATAGTGGATATTCTTTGCCTCTCTTTGACCCTCATAGCTGAACATTGATGATGATGGCTGAACTTTGATCTTGACCTTAACTTTATATTGTGTGAGTTGACTTTTCATCATGATCACTGACCTGTGAGCCTGATAATTGATATTTGTACTCAATCACTGAACTTTGATCTTGATCTCTGAAAACTCATCTTTGATCATGTTCCTGACTTTTGATCCTGACTACTGACCTGTGATCCTGATAACTGGTTCTGAAATGCTGAACTGTGATCTTGTTGAATGATGACTCATCTTTGATCATTTTTTCTGACTTTTGATCCTCATTAGTGACCTTTGATCTGGATCTTGACCCAAGATAGTGATAACTAACATCTCATCTTTAATCATGACGGCCACACTTGGATCCTGATCACTGATCTTTGATCCTCTCCACTCAGTTTTGATACTAATTTGTAACCTTTGGTCCACCAGCTGACCTGGATTGCACCAAAACAATGTGTTCATGAGGACTGCCTTTTTATTCTGATTACAGAATCAAATTAATCAGGATCAAAGCACAGCAAGCTACATCAAAGAATTTGCTTTTTGATCCAAATCTACAGCTAAACTTAATGTGTCCTTCCTTGTCCCACGTGCCATCCCTCTAGGAAAGCTCTCTGACACTGGTTCATTAGTTTTTGGTAATCCTGTGAAGAAACAATCAACAGACTCGAGTGGTAGCATAACCTTGATTGAGGTAAGTTGAATTGCACTGGGAGAGTGCACACATCCTTGGAGTCCTGGAATCCACAGATTTGTATTGGGTTTCACATTATTGTATGGTTGTAGGCCACTTTCATATCACTATGACCTTCATACAAATCTATATTTTCTTGTAAAAGGTCTCATGACATAAGAGTATTGAGATGTTTGCCCCTAGACAAGCGTTGTCTTCTTTCCAGAAAGACAAAAGGTGGACCACACTCAAACACACTGCTTATATAACATAAATAATTATACTATAATACAATAAAATATTATAAATCTATTTCTAATATTAAAATCTAACTATAATATCAGAAAATATTTTTCATTGTTCTGCTAAAACCAAAAGTACATCATCTAAAAGTAAAGAACCAACTCACACTGCAGTCACACGTCCCAAAGGCAGAAAAGCAGAGGGGTTTATCTGAAGTTTATTTCTTCATGAATACAACACTAGAAGTCTTTAAAAGTCTGAGGCACTTTGAAGTATGACAACAGCGAAGGCAGAGAATTAGCTGTTACTCTGAATCTAAGTGAGTGTAACATTTAGAAAGTGCTCCAAAAACATGGATAAAAGAGCTAAAATGGTCATTTTGAAGACCCAACATGCTAAAACAGAACATAAATGTAGCGCTGACAGAATAGCTCAGGATTAATTTCTACTGTGCATTGTGTGTAGTCCAAATCAAGCATGCATCACCATGTCAGAAAATTAGTTATTTGCTCTGAGCCTGCACTGACACATCTACAGGGCATTCGGAAAGTATTTACAGTGATTCACTTTGTCCACATTTTGTCATGTTACAGCCTTATTCCAAGATCAAGTAAATAAATTTTTCCCCTCAAACTTTAACCCACAACACCCCTTAATGACAACATGAAAAAAGTTTTGTTTTTCTTTTTGTTTTGTTTTTGTTGTTGTTTGCAAATTTATTAAATAAAGCCTATGCCACAAGCTTGGTGCACCTATCTTTGGGCAGTTTTGTCCATTCCTCTTTGCAGCACCTCTCAAGCTCCATCAGGCTAGATGGGGAGCATTTTTTCAGATCTCTCCAGAGATGTTCAATCAGATTCAGGTCTGGGCTCTGGCTGGGCCACTCAAGGACATTCACAGAGTTGTCCTGAAGCCAGTCCTTTGATATCTTGGCTATGTGTTTAGGGTCATTGTCCTGCTGAAAGATGAACCATCGCCCCAGTCTGAGGTCAAGAGCACTCTGGAGCAGGTTTTCATCCTGGATGTCGCTGTACATTGCTGCATTCATCTTTCCCTCAATCCTGACTAGTCTCCCAGTTCCTGCCACTGAAAAACACCACCATGCTGCCACCACTATGCTTCACTGTTGGGATGGTGCCTGGTTTCCTCCAAACATGAAACCTGATATTCACGCCAAAGAGTTCAATCTTTGTCTCATCAGACCGGAGAATTTTGTTTCTCCTGGTCTGAGACTCCTTCAGGTGCCTTTTGGAAAACTCCAGACAGGCCGCCATGTGCCTTTTACTAAGGAGTGGCTTCTGTCTGGCCACTCTACCATACAGGCCTGATTGGTGGATTGCTGCAGAGATGGTTGTCCTTCTGGAAGGTTCTCCTCTCTCCACAGAGGCATCTGGAGCTCTGACAGAGTGACCATCAGGTTCTTGGTCACCTCCCTGACTAGGGCTCTTCTCCCTGATCGCTCAGTTTAGATGGGCAGCCAGCTCTAGGAAGAGTTCTGGTGGATCTGAACTTTTTCCATCTGCAGATGATGGAGGCCACTGTGATCATTGGGACAGCAGCAGAAATGTTTTTGTACCCTTCCCCAGATTTGTGCCTCAAGACAATCCGGTCTTCAACTCATTACAGAAAGGGCAGATTGTGCAGGTTTTATTTACAACCACCCACTCCATAAGGTGATTTCACTGATTAACATCACAGATGAAATCAGTTAAGCAGTCTATCTATTGGTCTATTTATTTATCTATCTATCTGAATTTGCAAAAATCTAAAAAAAACTTTTTCACATTGTCATTATGGGGTATTGCGTGTAGAATTTTGTGGGAAAAATTAATTTCGTCCATTTTGGAATAATTAGTGAATACTTTCTGGATGCACTGTAACTTGGTGTTTCTCATAATTTTCATATTTTATAGGGTTATATACACAAAATATGTTTTAATCTTTCAAGGTCACAATTCTTTGACTGTGCAGGAACTTCCCATAAGAAAATGTCAGCCTTAAATTGTATTTTCATCTTCTGTGACATATGTCACACACATCTGCTGAGCAGTGTTTTGTTTTCGTTTTAATTTTTTTAACTGGATCAGTGCCTCAAAAAGCAAATATGTTCCCAAACTTTGATAACAGCTGGAAGATACCTCACCACCTACAACAACTTGCCGAAAAAGAGCACAATATTACCCCTTTAACACAGTACGCATCGATAAGCAAGTCCCTTCGGCTGCTCCCTTGTTTGCACTCAGGGTCACCACAGCAAATCCAAGGTGGATCTGCTTGTTGAATTGGCACATATTTTACATTGGATGCCCTTCTTGACACAACTCCACATTACATGGGGACATGTGGAAGGGGTGGGGTTTGAACCAAGAACCTTCCACACTGAAATCAAGTGCACTAACCACTTGGCCAAACACAGTACGCATCCATATTGCATCAAAATACTTATCCCTGAACGTTACATCTGCATTTTTCTTAAGACAGCAATCATTATTCAGCAGAAATAACTTAATGTGCAATTTTACAGTTTTGCACCACATCTTGAAAATTGGCTTGAAAACCCATTCACACACACGTTTTTTTTTTCCCTTTTTTTTTTAGGTTCAAGTCCACTTCAGTGGCAGTTGATGATAAATCAGTTCTAGATAGCTTGTTGCATATACTATGACCACTTAGCTAGAATTAGATATTGAACTAATTAGATGTTAATTATGTCCAAATGCTATGGGAAGCACAGATGGACACTATACGCAAACAAAAACGATTCATGATACTGGATTTGACGGTTTCCTCATAAGCATTTTCTCCCTCCTTAAAACAAATCCTACTCACCATTTGACCTATACATTAAAATGTGATTGACAAGCTGTTTGTGTTCTGTTTTTGTCCAAAGGTGCACTGAACACACATCGTCAAGCTACGATTACTTCCAACAAACGTTGTCTTTAGATCCAGACAGAGTTTTTTCCATTTTTAACAAGGGTGGCAGCCTTCTCTGTGGTGGACTTTGGCCTGGCTCCTTGCTTCTCCTGCACTGTGTTAACTCGATTTTGTTCTGCCATTGTGCCCCCAGATACAGGACTACTGGTTCTAGAGATCTGCTGGTTGTTTTTGGTTTGGTATGTTTGGAAGGCCATATCAAGCTGCTCTTGAGCAACCCGTAAATGACGGTGTAGGCTCACCAGATCGGACGGGATGTTCTCATCCGGGCTGGTGCATTGCTGCTCCTGGGCCACATTGGCCATGTTCTGTTCATGAGTGATGAGGCTGTTCGGGATCTTGCCTGGTTTGTCTGATTTCATCACAAGGTTGTATCCTGGAGGGGAAGCAGGAATATTGCGAGAGAATGGAAAACCATAGAGTGTCCGATGTCCTCGGTTTCTTTTCTGGCGAAGAGTGTCCCGAAAACTGCCGATTCCCAAGTGTAGCATTTCGCACACGTTTAAAACTAGACAAAGACAGCTCACCACATACATGATGAGGAGAAAGATTGTTTTCTCCGTGGGACGAGAGATGAAACAGTCGACTCGATGCGGGCAGGGGACTCTGTTGCACACGTATGATGGATTAACTCGAAATCCGTAGAGCAGGTACTGACCAGCGAGAAAACCTATTTCAAAAACAGCTCGCGACATCAGTTGAAGAACATAGATTCTCATCAGTCCATGTTCTACAATTTTTTGGCGACCATCATGTTTTGGTGGATCTTGACTAGTTTTACTTGATGGTTCTGGCTTGGCCTCTTGAGCCTGTGTTGTGTCCTCATAGATCATGGGCTCAGTATCGTCATCTTCATCCTCCTTTAAGACATCTACTAGAGAGTGGCTTTCCCTCCATCTGGCATGAGGCGGTTTCCTAAGGAGCCTGTTTTGCTTCCTGCGCTCTTCCTCTGACCTACGAGCTATCTTGTGGATAGCGTAGCCCATGTACATGATAGAAGGCGTAGAGATCATGATGATCTGGAAGACCCAGAAGCGGACGTGTGAGAGGGGAGCAAAGGCATCATAGCATACGTTGTCGCAGCCGGGCTGCTTGGTGTTGCAGGTGAACTTGGACTGCTCATCCGAGTAGATGGATTCTCCTCCGACTGCAGTGAGCACGATTCTAAAGATGATGAGCACTGTCAGCCACACTTTCCCCACAAAAGTGGAGTGGTTGTGGATCTCTTCCAGGAGACGAGTGAGGAAGCTCCAACTCATGTTGGTCTGAAAGCTTTTCAACTAGAATCTGTGAAGACAGAATGAAGAGTTGATTGTGAAGATAAATGGACTGCATTTATATCACACTTTCATGGTCAACGTGCTTTATTATGATGCCTCACATTCTCTCTCACACACACTGGGAGCAACTTGGGTGATTAAGGACCTTGCCAAAGGGGCAATAGTGATTTTATGGTTTGATATGGACTTGAACCAAGGATCCTGTGGTCACAAGCCCACCCCTTTACCACTTGAGAATCACCTCCTTTATAAATTAATTATATGTAGAGCTGAAGTTATGCTCACAATTATGATTGTGAATATGATTATGATTAAGCCTGAGTATAGTTGTCATTTTGATTGTGACTGTGCTTATAGTTATTATTATGAACAGCAGAAATTCCCATTGTTTAGAATGCATAATGCAAAGGATTAAAAAAATGCAATAATTATATTTTTAGTCAGAGAATGAACTGTTTGAAAAAGACTGTAAATACTGGCCACGGGTGCTGTCATTTCTTTTTTTTTTTTAAAGTATATTGTCATCATCTTTGAATGTATTGTTGTTTAGTACTTTGCTGAAACAAGATGATGAAATGAAAACATCTCAGATTGAAATACATTTAAGATCAAAGCCCGTGAGAATATCTGAAATCATATGGTTTGCTGTGTGGTTACATTTCTGAACAGATTAACTAAGACATGCACCGGTACTTGCTATAGCGTAATGTAATTTTGGATGCTAATGGTGTTAGCATTTGAAGCAGCTGAGGAACTAAGTGGGTCATAACCGTTATGAGAACCACAGGTTAGCGTACCATAAATATGATGTAATAAACACACATAGGCCTACTGAGGTTAGCTTGCTAGCAGAGGTTGTTGGTAAGATGCTAACAGCATTTGTAGCAGCTATTGGCAGTTTGAAAACATTAGGTCATTGGTCTGTGATTACTGAGGAAAAAATGGATCATAATTTTTAAAGCCCACACCAAAGCAAAACCACTGTTAGATATATTTGTGTGTTTATCTAATATTTTGCTTTCTTTGCTACTTGTATGGTATTAAGTAATTACTTAAATGATTATATTCTTAGTTTGATATACTTTTAGTCAATTTATTTAAATGTGCATGTTGACTGGGTTGAACTGGTTTTACCACTTAGAACAAAGAGATTCAGGTTACAATATAAATCATATATCATTTGTCATGTGTCATTTGTCGCGCAATAACATATGATTGACATATGACATATCTCATATGTCAATCATATGTTATTGCGCAGGTTATCGGCAAAGGGGGACCTCTCTTGAATGCCCACAGGGACCAGTAAGGGAAGGATTTTGTAAAATAAAGTCCGCCATTGTCACAACCATGTTGTGTTTTCTAAAAACTGTTTTAGTCCATTGTTTGAGGTTCTGAACAGCTGGATCTCCTGCAAGAGAGAAGTTCTTTAGAATCCAGGCCTTTTTCCACTGTCACTTTGAATAAATTTAAAAGTGCAAAACTTTGTACTTTGTGAGCGACAGTATGACAGTAAGAGGATTAACACCATTATGAGAACCACTGTTCACCACCCAAAATATGATGTAAAAAACACCTGAGCTGAAGTTAGCTTGTTAGCAGCGCTTGTCTCGAAGATGTTAATGGCATTATCATTTTTATATCTCAGCCGGATGTGGATCCTCGGGTTTACAAGTGGATCCAGACCCTGCCAGATCAGGTGTAGTGGATCCAGGTTGTGTGGAACTATTTTCTTTCGGCCATCTTTGTTTTGTCAGTGCGTAATATGAAATTGTCATCTGCTCATACCAAAACAAACAAAATGTCAGACTTGTCAACCTCCAAGATACGGCCTGAAAATCATGATTCATATCATTTCACACATATCATTTCTGAGGTTTAAAAAACCACACAATATGACTGTATCTACTTCATTGGGGGTTTGGCGGACGGATACAGACGGATCACCCTCACGTCCGGCTTTTTGAAAACTAATAATCTTGTTTAATGTATCAGTTTCGTAAAAACACACCCCTTTGGGCTCAGGTGATCCCTCCGCCATCCCCAACTCACTGCATCTGCTCACATTGCTCCCCAGATGAGGGGTGTTTTGTCATTGTAGCAGCTATTGGATTTGCTTTCTCTGACTTCATACTTGGTTTGTAATGGATTCAAACATTTTTTCCCTCTGTTTTCAAAGCACGTTTTCTTGTAAAGCTAATAAATTATCTCATTAGCTCAGAAAAACAAAACTCTGTCTTCTTGAGATAAATAGATCATTTGGCTTATTCTTACCACAAAATAATCTTTGTTTTCTGGTGCTAACAAGAAAATTTACTCATTATCATGAAAAATAAAATATATGAATCCATCGCCCCTTAGGGCTTCTGTATGAGCATGGTCATGATGATTAAGATTGTCACTGTGATTATGGTTGTTATTATTATGAGGATGGTTATCAACATGACTGTGATTATGATTATGATTGTTATTTACTTTTTATTCAATCTGATGTCATGCCAATATGATGGCCTCACGAAAAGTGATTTAATCACAAAATGAAGGTATCACAAAATTATTGTTGTGACGGTGTACTGAAAATAATGTGAGGCTGGACTGTTTTTATTGTGATTATGATTGGAGATTACGGTCATTATCGTGATTATGATTATGATAATGATTATGTCAGATAGTGACAGTGATTGTGGTTATGGTAATGCTTATGATTATGTTATTTATATGGCATTTTTTTTCTGTGCATGATCCAACACACAGGTGTCTCAGTGTTGGGGACCAAGAGGATGTTCCGCCTGGCTGCTGCAGATACATAGTTACTTTGGATAAGTGGAGAGGGACCAGTTCTCTGTCTGGGTGGTTGCCATGTAGGACCCACGGTGTGGTGTACTGGGGTGGATGTGGCGCTACTTGGCACCATCTTATGCTTCAAGTCGCTGACTCAAGCAGCACAGTTCTACCAAAAGTGTGTCAAAACCTGTGCTCTTCTTTTTGAAGGGTCATACCATGGCGGGGTGATCACGTAACCTCTGTGTGTGTTGGACACTTTAGGAAAATATGAGCTGACTGTAATGAAAACACTTGGCAGTTACAGCCCTAATTCTAGCAGTCACATTGAGTGTGTCGTTCTCGCGGTGTTGTTTTAGCCCATTGTTTCTGTTATGTCTCTTACCTCAGCTGTGTTTGTGTAGTTATCTGACAGATTTACTTCAGACTCACAAATGTGGTTTTTGGAACTTTCTATTGGACTCAAAAAATTATCTGGGAGTTGTTAATTATTCAGAATCCTATTAATGTCTGAAATATAAAGACACCTTGTGCAGTAAATCTTAATGGAGCGGCTGTGAACTTTCAACCGATTGCATCACTCAAGAAAAAGAAATGTTTTCTTTGGCTAAAACACATTAGCAAACTGTCACCCAGTGCCTGACACACACCTTAAAGGGAAACTACAGATGTTTATAACCCAGGCCCAGTTTTTTAGAAGTTTTGCGTTCAGCGTTTCACTACAGAAAAGGCTAATTTTGTGTGAAGTTTGAATGCTAACATCAAAGCGCTACGCAATGGAAGGCTCTGGAGTATGGTACAAAGTGAAATGTTTCTTCTTACCAATGAACAGGGGACAAGATTATTTAATTGTGATAACACTTCCCGTTTGACTCTGCCACTCTCCGCTGTGACTAAGGTAAATCCCTACTTGTATAATTAGTGAGTTTAAAAAGTAAACAAGTACAAGGGTACCTCTGTAATGACATTTTTTCATATTCAGTGGTGACAAGAAGCAGTTTTACTGTCAGGTTTTCAAGTTCCATTGCATAGCTGTTTAGCTCTTGAAGAAGTGAGTATTTTCACCCAATGATGCACTGATTATAATTTGTTCTGACTGAAAAACTGAACCTAAAAGCATCTAAAACAAGGGCCTAGGCTGAAAAATTGACATTATTAACAAATAAAATGAACAAAACATGAAATAGCTTGTGGCCTTGTTGTCTGCAATGAAATATAAACCAAAGTAAATGGAAGGATTATTATGCCTCCCCCCCCCCCCCCACACACATATTTTCCATATCATCCCTTTTTTTATTTGGGGTGTGTGTATATATATATATATATATACATATATATATATATATATATATATATATATATATATATATATATATATATATATATACATATATACATATATATATATATATATACATATATACATATATATATATATATATACATATATATATATATATACATATATATATAATATATATATACTATTATACATTATATACTATATATATCTCCATATTACAATATACTATATATCCATATCATACTATATTACTATATCATATATATATATATATACATATAATATTATATATTATATATACATATATATATATATATATAACATATATATATATAATATACATATATATATATATATATAAATATATATATAATATATATACATACATATATATATTATATATACATATACATATATATAATATATCTACATATATTATCTCTACATATATACATATATTATATATACTATAATCATATATACATTATGATATATTATATATACTACAATATAATACTATATATATATATATATATACATATTACTATATATATTCTCTATCTATATACATATATACTAGCTATCATATAATCTATATATAATACTATATATACATTATATATTATTATATACACTATATTATATATATTACATATATATATATCATATATTAATATATTAATATACTATATATAATACATATATATATATATCTATATATATCCTATATATATTATTACATATATATATACTATATTATATCTATATATATAACATATATATATATATTATATATATACATATATATATACATACATATATATATACATATATATATATATATATATATATACATATATATATATATATACATCTATATATACATATATATATATATATCTATATATATACATATATATATACATATATATATATACATATATATATATATATATATATATATACATATATATATACATATATATATATATATATATACATATATATATATATATATATATATACATATATATATATATATACATATATATATATACATATATATATATATATATATACATATATATATATATATATATCTACATATATATATATATATATATATACATATATATATATATATATATATACATATATATATATATATATATCTATATAATATATACTATACTATATAATATATATATATATATATATATATATATATATATATATATATATATATATATATATATATATATATATATATATATATATATATATATATATATATATATGAGTCTTGCTTGGCATCAACATAAACTTCAGGGTCTCTGCAAGTAAAAAAGAAACATAGGTGATTAAGTTTGTAGCATTTAAGGGTCAAACCATGTGTTTTAAATGTTGTATATTTTTTGGGACACCCTATATATAGTAGCAGGATGAAGGTCCTGGGTCTTGAATGAAAAGATGTTCCTGCTAGCTTGGCTAACAGGGAATTCCCCTTTGGCTGACCTGGTAGAGCAATGGTCTTTAGTGCGAGCCGTCTGGGGTTCAATCCCACCACCGTCCTGACCATATATATATATATATGTATGTATGTATGTATGTATGTATGTACACTCAACAAAAATATAAACGCAACACTTTTGGTTTTGCTCCCATTTTGTATGAGATGAACTCAAAGATCTAAAACTTCTTCCACATACACAATACCACCATTTCCCTCAAATATTGTTCACAAACCAGTGATAGTGAGCACTTCTCCTTTGCTGAGATAATCCATCCCACCTCACAGGTGTGCCATATCAAGATGCTGATTAGACACCATGATTAGTGCACAGGTGTGCCTTAGACTGCCCACAATAAAAGGCCACTCTGAAAGGTGCAGTTTTGTTTTATTGGGGGGGGATACCAGTCAGTATCTGGTGTGACCACCATTTGCCTCATGCAGTGCAACACATCTCCTTCGCATAGAGTTGATCAAGTTGTCAATTGTGGCCTGTGGAATGTTGGTCCACTCCTCTTCAATGGCTGTGCGAAGTTGCTGGATATTGGCAGGAACTGGTACACGCTGTCGTATACGCCGGTCCAGAGCATCCCAAACATGCTCAATGGGTGACATGTCCGGTGAGTATGCCGGCCATGCAAGAACTGGGACATTTTCAGCTTCCAAGAATTGTGTACAGATCCTTGCAACATGGGGCCGTGCATTATCCTGCTGCAACATGAGGTGATGTTCTTGGATGGATGGCACAACAATGGGCCTCAGGATTTCGTCACGGTATCTCTGTGCATTCAAAATGCCATCAATAAAATGCACCTGTGTTCTTCGTCCATAACAGACGCCTACCCATACCATAACCCCACCGCCACCATGGGCCACTTGATCTACAACATTGACATCAGAAAACCGCTCACCCACACGACGCCACACATGCTGTCTGCCATCTGCCCTGAACAGTGTGAACCGGGATTCATCCGTGAAGAGAACACCTCTCCAACGTGCCAAACGCCAGCGAATGTGAGCATTTGCCCACTCAAGTCGGTTACGATGACGAACTGAAGTCAGGTCAAGACCCCGATGAGGACGACGAGCATGCAGATGAGCTTCTTTGAGACGGTTTCTGACAGTTTGTGCAGAAATTCTTTGGTTATGCAAACCGATTGTTTCAGCAGCTGTCCGAGTGGCTGATCTCAGACGATCTTGGAGGTGAACATGCTGGATGTGGAGGTCCTGGGCTGGTGTGGTTACACGTGGTCTGCGGTTGTGAGGCTGGTTGGATGTACTGCCAAATTCTCTGAAACGCCTTTGGAGACGGCTTATGGTAGAGAAATGAACATTCAATACACGAGCAACAGCTCTGGTTGACATTCCTGCTGTCAGCATGCCAACTGCACGCTCCCTCAAATCTTGCGACATCTGTGGCATTGTGCTGTGTGATAAAACTGCACCTTTCAGAGTGGCCTTTTATTGTGGGCAGTCTAAGGCACACCTGTTTAGTTAAGTTAAGTTTTAGTTTAGTTAAGTTTTAGATCTTTGAGTTCATCTCATACAAAATGGGAGCAAAACCAAAAGTGTTGCGTTTATATTTTTGTTGAGTGTATGTATGTATATGTATGTATACATGTATGTATTGTGTCCTTGCCTCAAGTGGAGGAGTTTAAGTATCTTGAGGTCTTGTTCACGAGTGGGGGATGGATGGAGCGTGAGATCGATAGACGGATCGGTGCAGCGTCTGCAGTGATGCGGTCGCTGTATCGGACCGTCATAGTGAAGAGAGAGCTGAGTAGGGGGGCAAAGCTCTCGATTTACTGATCGATCTACGTTCCGATCCTCACCTATGGTCATGAGATTTGGCTCATGACCGAAAGAACGAGATCGCGGGTCCGCAGGGTGGCTGGGCGCTCCCTTAGCGATAGGGTGAGGAGCTTGGTCACTCGGGAGGAGCTCGGAGTCGAGCCGCTGCTCCTCCACGTCGAAAGGAGTCAATTGAGGTGGCTCGGGCATCTTTTCCGGATGCCCCCTGGACACCTCGCTGGAGAGGTCTTCCGGGCACGTCCCATTGGGAGGAGGTCCCGGGGAAGATCCAGGACACGCTGGAAGGATTACATCTCTCGGCTGGCTTGGGAACGCCTTGGGGTTCCCCCGGAGGAGCTGGGGGAGGTGTGTGTGGATCGGGAGGTCTGGGCGGCTTTGCTTGAGCTGCTGCCCCCATGACCCGACTCCAGATAAAGCGGAAGAAAATGGATGGATGGATGGATGGATATCACTTCATAAGCTGTGTTATCTTTTTACATTCATTTTAAGGGTCAAATATGTTTTCTTTGTGGAATATTTAAAGTTATTAATTTAAAGTTAGTGCAGTATGCACATTTTTCTTGATCAATCAAAAAAGGGGTCAGGAATGACAAGGAAAACTCTGGCCTTTTTAATTACGCAAACATTTGTAACATGGATATGACTTGTCATATCCATGTTACAAATGGCTCTGTTGACGGGAAAGGTTACAGACCCTCTGGCTTAGTTCAGAGAAAAAAGACTTTGGTCATCTGGTTGCCTGACCACGCTCTGTTTTGGAAAAGAAGACTGTACAGGTTTAATATGACTGGATGAGGGTTAGAATACAAATGGGTGTGACCTATATTATCAGGTTAAGCACTTTCTTCATGCTACATCCAGATATCCACTGTTGGGTGAAAGATAAAGACATCATTGGACAGTAGACAGGAGTTGGGCTACCAATATGTAGACCTCGGATTGTTTCCCTGTCACACTTATCTGTGTCCTTGCGCAAGACACCCTCTATGCATGTTGCCAGCCAAGTAACCTGAGATGGACTGGAGTCGAGTCAAGGGGGAATGCTAGACTCTTTCGTTTAGATTAGATTAGATAGAACTTTATTGATCCCTTGGGAAGACTCCCTCAGGGAAACTGAGGTTCCAGCAGCATTGTATAGCAGCACACAGGGTACACAGAGTATCAAACGTGAAGGTAGAAAAATTATCTTATCTGATACATGCTACAGAATCCAAGTTGAAGCACTGGAACCAGTGGACCTCATCATAAGATGCTTTTTTGTGTCACACAGCTGTCTATCCATTTGTCTGTGTGGGCTCACTCTTTAAAACACAATAACTCGACAATGGAATCATCAATACTTACACCGTAGGTAAGTCCTTGGCGCACATTGACACATGTTTCTTTATTGAGGGCAAAGTATTATTTTTCTAATAGTCATTGCTCCAGAATGTTACCTTAGTGCTGCAGTGATTAAGTAATTAAGTAATTCCTTCTTCCATAAGGTTAATCCTACAACCTACTGCACGTGACATTACCTGTAATTTATTGTGAAAAGGTTATAGCTCGAGGATCTAGAGGTAGAAATGTCAAATGGTTGAGTGTAGAAAAAATAAATATGCCATACAAAGAAAGACAATTATTTGAGTGCATACCTCCACCAATATCCAAAACACCTTATTACGCAGCGTCATTAATTACTTCCTGTCCTTTATCTAGAAAACAAAAATTTACTGCTCGCTAATCCACATCAGGAACATCAAGTTTGACATAAAGCAGTTTCATCATCCTGCTAACAAACCAATATCAGGAACCTCTGAAAAGGGATGGAACCTCAAAGCCACATGGAGCTGTGGGCTTCCTGTGGCTGCAGGTGAGACAGGAGAGTTATTGGTGGGAAATGAGGCCTGACTTCCAGATTAGCACCTGCTTCAGGGTGGTGTGGAAGGAAAAAAAAAACAAAAAACAAGTAGGACTCCTTCCTTTTGTAATTGCAGAGAAGTGCACTGAGTCTGTTCGTACAAATCATCTGCTCTGTGATTTTGACGAAAACAAAACCGATGCACTGTCATGTGTTGATTTGTGCGAGTCATTTTATTATGTGTTTGTGTCTGTGATCGCCGAATACTGTCTTCTTGGTAATCAAATCTTTAGTTTTTATCATCTTTATCTTAATATTTAGTTTTAATAGAACCACTTTTTGCAAAGCCAAATTGGATCAAAATTGCATTGAAAAAGGGAATTGCTGGGCCAACATAAAAAAACTGACTCAATCAATAACACACACAAGAATTAAATTTATCCAAATTTTCTTAAATACTATTTACACTACTTTGTTAAATTAATCTGGTCAAACTTAATTAATTTGTGTTGATAAATGAAACTTTTTCATTTTTTAGATTGGTCAGAGAATTGTGATTTTCATGACGTACATATTGCTGAAGGAATTTACATTAAATTTGTATATATATATATATATATACACACACACACACACACATACACGAGGTCTGTTAGAAAAGTATCAGACTTTTTATTTTTTCAAAAACCTCATGGATTTGAATCACGTGTGCTTGCATGAGCAAACCTTGAACCTTCGTGCGCATGCGTGAACTTTTTCACGCCTGTCGATTACATCATTTTCTGGTAAGCAGCCTTTGTGTGAGGATGTGTGCAGTGCGCTTGGTGGATTTTCATTTCAAGGAAAAAGACGGAACAACTGGAGCAGCGCTACTGCATCAAATTTTGCCAGAAACTGGGCGACAGCCAGGTGGAAACCATTCGGAAGATTCAGACGGCTTTCAGTGACTTTTCAGTCATGTGACTATCCAAGAAATTGTGGAAGAGGTGGGCATGAGACTTCAACATGAAGGCGCTTTTGCTCCGCCGTCAGAAGCAGAATGAATTTCACAGTCACTCTTTTCATGGCCAAATCTTCTGTCTTCTACAGTGGAATGTGCTGAAAAAGTGCTGATGTCCACCTCTTCCGCAGTTTCTTGGATAGTCACACGATGGTCCCGCATCACCACAGCATTCACTTTGGAAATGATCTGGTTATTTCAGCATGTTGATGGCTGACCGGAGCATGGCATGCTCTCCACCGTTGTGCGGACGTCTTTAAACCGGTTGTACCGCTCCTTAATCTGTGTGATGCCCACAGCCGTCTGAATCATCCGAATGGTTTCCACCTGGCTGTCGGCCAGTTTCTGGCAAAATTTGATGCGGCGCTGCTCCAGGTGTTCCGTCTTTTTCCTTGAAATGAAAATCCGCCGAGCGCACTGCACACGTCCCACACAAAGGCTGCTTATAAGGAAATGACACAATCGACAGGCGTGAAAAAGTTCATATATATATATATATATATATATATATATATATATATGTGTGTGTGTGTGTGTGTGTGTGTTTTGAACGTTATGCTTAAGATTTCAAGGTAACACCCTCAAACACTCACAAGGGCCTGAAAAAGTTTTTTGGAATGTCTTAAATCCCCATAAGAACATTTTATTTTTTTGTTGCCAAAAACACTGAAAAAAAGAAAAAAAACTTAGTTGAGCTGTTAATTCAACTGTTAGCAGTTGAAGCACTTTATTAGGTCAGATTAACTTGTTTTTCCAGTGTAAAGTTATATTTATTTATTTTTAGTCATTAAGGCCATAATCACCATTTATTCATTTTCTATCACTTATCCATGTCTGGCCAGTTGTGAATAATTACCATTCAGATCTAACAAAACTGCACACACTGATGTTTTGTAGTGTGTGAACCCCATAAAGATATTTGCTGATGATCATTTAATGATAAAATAATTGTAAAAACCTAATAAAACACAAACCCATTTTCAAATAAATTATACACACACACACGTATATATGTATATACATATACATGCTTATATGTTTTGTACATATAATCAATATGTACATGTCATATATATATATATATATATATATATATATATATATATATATATATATATATATATATATATACATATATATATATATATATACATATATATATATATATATACATATATATATATATATGAGGTGAAAAGTGGTCACACATTTTACTTTAAGTTTCCCCCAGTGGTGTGCAAATGTCTTAGGCACCTTTAGTGTGTGTAGAACCTTTGCACCGCACATCATTAATGTTAGTTAAAATAGATGTGAAAAGAAATCACTTGAATTTATCTGGTTCACTTACAAGTTGTATTTAACTGAAGAAAACAGTTTATTTCACATTAAGTGCATCATCACTGAGTCTATTTTAGAAACACTTCTCAGTGAAATGTGAAAAGTTTGTATAAATACACACACACATACACACACACACACACACACACATATATATATATATATATTTATATATATATATATGTATAGGTCTTACATGAATTTACAGAAAATTGGTTTGGTTTTCTTGATGTTTTTACCATTATTTTATTATTAAATGATCATCAGCATATGTCTTTGTGGTGTTGTGTCGTAAGAGCAGCTCACACAGTCAAATGCAGTGTTGCCACAGTTACTTTGAAAAAGTAATCCAATTACTGATTACTGATTACTCCTTGAAAAAGTAACTTAGTTACTTTACTGATTACTCAATTGTAAAAGTAACTAAGTTAGATTACTAGTTACTTATTTAGTTACTTTTCCCAGCTGCCGACAACAACCCTCTGCCACCTCAACATGACAATGATACCTGTTTTGCCAAAACTCACTTTATAGTCACCCTTTCTTGACTTCAATGAAAATAAATACTTGTTTTATAAAAAGTAAAATAAAGACCTCTTTCTTGACCTCATATTTAACTGTTGACAGCACTGTAACAGTAAAACTTGCAATTTCGAACCTACATTGTTTATAAATGTAACTATTAAATTCTAACATTTTTCTAACATTTAAATTCTCTCTAAACATTTTACTTGTCGAAATTATTATTATTTTAAGCAATATTAGTTGTAGTAAAAAACGGCTTCAAAATTGCACCTTTAATCTAGGGGTGTTGTGGGGGGGCACATCCCTGCCCCACGCCCCCATTCCATCTAGATTCGCCCCTGCTTTGGCGTTTGAGCACAAAGAATGGATAACATTTATTTATGCAGAAAACATGACCAGATTTACAGGTAAGAAAGTTTTATTGCGTTTTCACATCATGTGGTCCTCAGAAAGAGAGTTTAGGTGCATTTGAGTGGAAAATAGTGTTAGTTGTTGACGTGTCGCGGAGGATCAGCTGTTTTTAACGAGCAGATACAGAGCGGCTCAGCTCACAATTCCAAATAAAGGAGGAAAAAAGTATAAAAATGTCTTTGTAAAGCTCAGTGCAGGTGTGCTGATCACCGCGCTTTAAGAGGTGAGGACGAGTCGAGCAGCTGCAAAAAAACGCGGATGAAAAGCTCACAGCTCACTGAAAGTGGGCAGTTCAGTCGAACCCCGACCTCCTGCCCACGGACCAAGTTTAATGCTGTTATCGACCCACAATGAAGAATAATAGTAACGCACAGTGACATGGAGAAGTAACTTTAATCTGATTACTGATTTGGAAAGATTAACGCGTTAGTAAAAAAGTGGCCAGATTAGAGTAACGCGTTACTAAGAATTTAGACGTGGTCAAATGTATGACCACGTCTAAATTCATGAGTACATACAATATATAGGCCGGTTTTGATTTCCATAAATACTATTGCATCATACTGTAATTTAACCTTTTGGAAGAACTGAATGTTAAACAACAGAGCGACTGCAGCAGAAATCTTCTGGTTTACTGATATTTGTAGGATTGTGAAGTATGTTGTTTGATCTTATAATTTAGCAAATTCACAATCTGACTGGAATATCCTTACCATCAGTGATAGCGCAGAATAAACTAATAATAATCATAATCACAGTAAGGTTTTGTCAAACGCACATAAGTAGGGAACCCACCTGGGAAAGCTGTACATGCATTCCTAGTCCTGAAAGTCGTCCATATCTTCTCTACATGCCCCCCACACAGTCCGAATAACCACAGATTTCCACATCCATAACTCCCCAGCCTTTTCCGTCTTTCTCATCTCTTCCAAAATGTCAAAAATAAGAAACAATGCTGAAACGTATGAGACTAAATTTCCTATTTATCCTGTTTTGCTCCATGCAGAAGTGAGGTCTGGCCGCTGAGAATGCCTCACATTCTGGATTGTGTCTGGTTTCTATTACACCAGCCTTCTGCCCAAGAAGGAAGCATTTAAAAAAAACATTGGCGTAGGAAAAAAAGGAAAAAAAATCCTCCTCTGGCAAGTGACCCTCAAACAAGAGTTCAGACTTGAGGAAATGTTGCTGCGGATAGAAATGAACACACAGCTGAGAGAGCGTGGCAATCGCAACACACTCAACCATCCCCAAAGCGACACACATGATCAGTGTCTCTTCTTCTTCTTCTCTGTATGTGAGGCCTTTTTTTTTTTTCTTCTTTTTTTTTCCATGCTCCTGCTACGCAACACAAACATTTAGACAGTAACAGTGAAGGCTCACATACCGAGCTGTGGAACACTTCACACACATTAGTGTGAGCTCAAAAGGTCACCCCAAAAGGTCACTCAGACAGAAGCGTCACAGAGACACAAGTTACCTCGCTTCTTGTGGTTCCGCCTTCAGTCCACAGCATGTACGTTCAGTCACGTCAAGTGTCATAATATTTACACCTTTAATCCAGGCAGATGCCCACATCTCAGAGCAGTGGACAGGTCTCACTCTGTACATTGATGTTTAATCTTCACAGTCTGCTTATGGAACACGGCACGTCATGCCCCCCCACCATTAAATCACAGCAATGGCAGCTGCGTTTTTTTTGTCACATTAGTCACAAACAGCATGAACAAGACCAGATTAGGAGATGTTTCATGTCGGATTAAAGGACTTTCTGAGTTTTATGAGCCATTTCCTGTTGTTTAGGTATGTGAGGGATCTTTAAACTCAGCAGAGGATAAATGGGATGCATCAAGATCTGGTTATCACAGTGAATGAAGTTTATTTTAAAGGATTAAACTGTGGAAAAGCTGTTTTATTTTTACTCGGCCATTTAATGTAGGTTAAGATAACAGTTAAGGTTTGATTGAAGATGTCCTGGTCAGTTTTTTTTTTCCCCGCACTCTCAACCCATGCAGTGTTGAATATCTGCAGATCAGCTACATGTATTTTCCTTTATATTGTACTTGCACAAAGCAGAATGCAAGTGCATTAAAGTAAATCCACTGTATACAGTTGTGTTCAGAATAATAGTAGTGCTATGTGACTTAAAAGATTAATCCAGGTTTTGAGTGTATTTCTTATTGTTACATGGGAAACAAGGTACCAGTAGATTCAGTAGATTCTCACAAATCCAACAAGACCAAGCATTCATGATATGCACACTCTTAAGGCTATGAAATTGGGCTATTAGTAAAAAAAACTAGAAAAGGGGGTGTTCACTATGCCGCCAGCTAGGCAGTGCCAAAATAGCCAAGAAGTCTATTGTATATAAATGGTGAGCGACTGGCAGCTGCCAATCTGGAGTGAAGGCAGCGTGATAACAGAGTGATATACGTTGGTTGGTTGTTGGATATATTTATAATTATTTATAATAAAGCTCATGATTAAATAATAAAATGATGTCTCAATTACATTTGTTTTTCATGAGGATTTCATAATGGAATGTTAGGAATCATAGTAGCGGATATATTGGTATCATAAAATTTTTAGCCCCCCCCCCCCAAAAAAATCCATATTGGTCGGGCTCAAATATATTCTTGATAGTACATAAAACAACCCCTATAAATACCTTTAAACTAAATAATCTGTGACTGAACACATCTGTAAACAACAGCAGCCATCTTTAGTTTTGTTAGTGTAACATTTAGTGACTCTTATTTGATGAAAATTCTGAACAGTGTTGCAATATTTTCCAAGAGAATGAAGCATGTTTTGGGTATCAGAGAGCAGAGTGTGGCAGGACGAGGAGATATTATGAGCACATACAGTGAGCACTCACCGTTTTTGAATAATCTGTGGACTAACAAATGCTCTAAAGGAGAACCAACTACGCCTACAGGACTCTTCGTCTGCAGGCGACGCCTCCAAGGCCTCCTTGTGTATCTGACTGAGGAGGCACAGCAAACACCTCTGGCGCAGCACAGAGGAAAAGAAGGCGGGCACGCTGCTGGACTGATTACAGCCTTTGAGTTTGGGACATGTGCTAACCCTAAGGGACAGATCAGCACGTGCTTTCAAACTGCAGCGTGTTCCTTTCCTTTCAAAATGTTCCTGGTGTCCAAAAGACACAGATGGTCCGGTGAAGTCTTCTGATGAATGTGTGTTAGTCACAGTGGTCACACTTGTGCTCTTTGACAGTAAAACCCATTGCCCATAGTTTCCTTTGTCAGGGTTTACTGTCTGCAATGACTCAATGTAAAATGCTGAATTTAGACTAAAATAATATCAGTCTGCACACAAACATAAATATTTATTTTATTATCACTTTTTCCCCTGCATTGCAGAAATGTAGATGAGTGGGTGAGTGAGTCCATCCCATATTTGTTTTTTGTGCAATATCCACTGCCACTGAAATATTCACAGTTTTGTACATACTTTTCTCTTTGTTTTATATGCGATCACTTTTTTTGCTACTACATTCTTATAATTTTTTTTTTCTTTTTTAAAATTTTCACTCTGGACATACCTCTTTCTTTCAGTTAAATTTTAGGTTTTTTTTTTCTTTTTTTCTCCAGGCCTTTCAAGCCTGTGTGTGGTTTACTCAGGTTTATATTTGCACTGACAAGCTTACACCTTACCTTTCGTTGCACTTGTTACAATGACAATAAAGAATCTGTATCTGTATCCCAACAATACTGTGAAGACAATAACTCAAAAACAATACATTTTATCATCCTATAACTCACCATAGTCAAAGAAAATATAATGAGGACATGTTGCAGATTTGGTGAACTTTGATGGAGAAGATTAATCGAAACAGCAGCTTTGTTTTTCCAATGTAAGATCCCATAAAAATGACGGCCAACAACAGGATGGTTAGTGGATGCTGAACAAACAGTTTAAAACTATGATGTAGGTTGAATACTGAACACTTGTGCCCATCGCTGTAGTCCAACCATCTAACATGATAGCAACCTTGGGGACGACATAATGCTCACTATGTTGGCAAATACAGCATGAAATGCACAACCCCAAATCAGAAAAAGGTGGGATGATATTGAAAATGCAATAACAAATCAATACAAACAAAAACAAAACAAAAAAGGTTAAAGTGATCATTATATTAACTACGACATCATTGTAAACAGTATGAACCAAGATATTTAGTCTTTAGTGAGGTAAAATTCATTGCATATATTAATATACCTCCATTCCTGCATTTAAGGTATGCAGCACCTTCCTCTTTTTTTTTTCCCCACTCGGGGGTCATCACAGTAGAGCCGAGATGGAACTGCATGTTTATTTGGCACAAGTTTTACACCGGATGCCCATTTCGAGGCAACTCCACATTGCATAGAGAATGGATAAAATGAACTGAATAATTCTGTTATTTCAAACTACTGATTTCAAGTGAATGGTAATCGTGATTTTGTATAAAAGCAGTAGACACAAAAGACTGCATCTTTGAGGAGCAAAGATATGCAGAGGATCTCCAATTTGTCAACAAATGTTTGAGAAAATTATTGAAATATTTAAAAACAGTGCTGCTCAAAGAAAGGTTGGAAGGGATTTGCATATGTCTCCCTCTATAGTACCTAATATAGTTAAATGATTCAAGGAATTTAGAGGCATGTCGTGCAAAAAGACCAGGAGCACAAGCCTAAGCTGACCACCTGTGATCTCTGATTCCTCAGACTGCACTGCATGAAGAGCCATCATTCATCAATAGCTGATATAAACACATAAACAAGGGATGACTTTAGGAACACTTTCTCAAGCACTACACTGCAGTTTTAGCTTTGCAAATGCCACTGAAAACTTTACTGTGCAAAGACGCCTTATGTTAACCTTTTCCAGAAGTGGCATCAAAGTCTCTGAGCTCTGAGGCATCTGGGTTTGACCATCACACAGTGGAAATGTGTATTGTGGTCTGATGAATCAGTATTGCAGATTTTTTTTGGAAGAAATAAATGTGTGTGCTCCAAATCAAAGAAGAGAAGGACCATCCAGACTGATATAAGCAACAAGTCCAAAACCCAGGGTGTGTCATGGTACGGTGTTATGTCAGTAAAGGCAATTTATACTTCTGTGATTGCAGCATTAATGCAGAATAGTACACTGAGACAATGGGGAATCATATGCTGCCTTAACGATAACATCTTTTCCATGAACATTCATGCAACAAGACAATCCCAAACCACATTCTGCACACATTACAAAGGCTGCAGAAGAATGGGTACTGGACCACCTGCAGTCCTGATATCTGCCCCCAACAGAGAATATGTGAGGAATTTTGAAGAAAAAAAAATGCAAAAACGATGAACCTGTACTGTTGCACACCTTAAGACATGTTTGCAGGACACATGGGACAAAATAACACCAGAAATGCATCATTGATTGGTATCCTCAATGCCAAAACATCTCTTCAATGTTATGAGAAGAAATGGCAACATTACAAAGTGGCAAATGTTTTTGTGTCCCAATATTTTATTTTTTATTATTTTTTACATACCAAAGTTGGAGGAGGTTATGTTTTCACCCCTGTTTGTCTGATTCTAAACAGTCTGTAGCCCACAATTTTTCACATATTGTTATGAAATTTTGACAGAGGATTCATATCCTGATAGTCAAGTTCAAAGGTCAAAGTCAGGAAAAATCTTGGAAAATTGAAAAAATCTCTATCATTAACATTGAAAGAATTTTTAAAAATTCATAACTGTCGAAAAAGATCGAAGTTCTTTCATATTTGAAAGCGTTATGTAGGATGGTATCTTTTATTGACTGACAAAGTTTGATCCGATGTTGCAAACCAAACGGTCCCCCCTAAAAATTGGTCTGCTCTGCCTTCACTACGCATGCGTCATTTGGGACCACAGCAGCTCATCTGAGATGGACTCTCTTCACCCAAAGAGATCAAATGGATTAATGTGACTATGAACCATCAGGTGACAAGGTAAAACCTCTTAAATTATTCTAAAGTCAGTGTTAAGTAGAAACGAGGCAGTTTTAAGCAGAAACAAGGTGATAATCAGTGAGTGGCTACAGTCGCTTTGAAATTCCGGAGGCGCAGTGAACGCAGCAGCTTGCAGCTGCACTCTGATCGCTTCCTCTGTCTTTAATTATGAAATAATGCTGAATTTATGTGAAAATGATTGTTGTACAAAAGCTTTAGATATCTGTCACTGAGACAGATGATGACTGGAGGGAAGTTTGAAGCAGAAACAAGGTGATAATCCGTAAACCATGGCTGATGCACAGAAATGACACATGCGCAGTGAAGGCAGAGGGGACCGATTTTTCATTGGGGGCCATTCGGTCGGCGACACCGGATCTGATCCTGATTACACATTTTGTGGCCATTTAAATCCAACATAGAAAACCCCATATAATGTATATTTTACATTATATCTTAATCAAACATGCTCCAATCTCTCTCATATTTAATAGTGAGGTGCAGACTAACACTCACTATCACCTGACAAAGTTTGATCCAGATCTGATCCAGATTGTGGATTTTGTGGACATTGGAATTTAATATTGAAAAGCCCATTTGGTGCACATTTTGCATTATATCTCAATCAAAAGTGCCTCAATCACTCTCATTTTTTGGGTTATGAATTCACCTACGTCACCAAAATTGGAGGTTCCAATTTTATGCCTGTTTGTCCATCTTCCATTCATCAGTCGGAAACCGAGTGCCAAAGGTGACAAATTGTACGTAGCAAAGATAACCAATGTTCTGTGAAAATTATCTGAAAAAGAATTCAGAAACCTAACAACAACACAAAAAAAGCTTTGATTCAACTGTATAAACTAAATACATACTCCCGACGTGTGATCACATCTAATTTAGCTTATGAAAAGCCACTTCTAATAGGACTCTAAGGTAAAAATTTGTGGAATTGGAAACTAGTGTTGGTGGATGTTTGCGCTCTACATGCTCGGTGCTCTAGGTTTCTTTTTTTATGTGTTGCCAGCCTTAAATGCAGTAATGGAAATGAAAATGACCACACAAACCATTAAATATTCTGGGTTCATAATTCATTTAACATATATTTTTCCCCCAAACACATTTTTTTTCTTGTTATTTATTCCATATGTGCTACCTCATTAGAATAATCATGTTTTAAAGGTCGCAAAAAACGAAGCGTTGAAGTCAAAGCAGAGTCTGTCTGCTGTGGAATACATTGTGTTCCAGTGTCTTCAGACTGTTCAGGATATTCTAGCTTTGGGAAATGGAGCTTCATGTTGACAAATATTGATTGGACTGGCCATCAGCCTCCAGTCAAGGAAACATGACGGTTTTCCCTGGAAGACACTGTGTGACTTTGCTGTCATTACAAGGACTGGCTTGGTGTATCAGCCGAGCCACAGTGTTTAATATTAATTAAAATTAAGATTTTATTTTATTTTTTTTTAGCACCATGTATGTGTGGTGAGCAATATTGTAATCGCTCCAGTGTGTGTTTGTGCATGACAGATTTTTATCAAACTTGTTGAGAATGTTATCTGGGTTAGTGTCTCCATTTGATTAGGTTTTGGATCAGACTGGCCAAAGGTCTAGGTCAAGCAAAATGTAGCTCAAAATACATGTTTGGCACAAAACTGTTGGATGGATTTTCACCACACTTGGTGACAGTATTACATGGTTTTGGAACAGATTGGACAAATATCAAGGTCAAGTAAAACATAGCCCAAATACACATTTTGAATTATGGCACCACTGGGTGCAGTATATCTGTAATACCAATGTGGCTAGAGAGATCATCAAAAGCTTATATTGATTCATAAAATATGTATGATTGACTGGTCTAACTGGCTTCATGAATAAGTCACAAAAAAGTCAAAATATGAAGTCTTATCTACAACCCCAATTCCAATGAAGTTGGGACGTTGTGTAAAATGTAAATAAAAACAGAATACAATGATTTGCAAATCCTCTTCAACCTATATTCAATTGAATACACCATAAAGACAAGATATTTAATGTTCAAACTGATAAACTTTATTGTTTTTGTGCAAATATTTGCTCATTTTGAAATGGATGCCTGCAAGACGTTTCAAAAAAGCTGGGATACTGGTATGTTTACCACTGTGTTACATCACCTTTCCTTCTAACAGCACTCAATAAGTGTTTGGGAACTGAGGACACTAATTGTTGAAGCTTTGTAGGTGGAATTCTTTCCCATTCTTGCTTGATGTACGACTTCAGTTGTTCAACAGTCAGGGTCTCCGTTGTCGTATTTTGCGCTTCAAAATGCACCACACATTTTCAGTGGGCGACAGGTCTGGACTGCAGGCAGGCCAGTCTAGTACCTGCACTCTTTTACTATGAAGCCACGCTGTTGTGGCTGGGGTGCCTGGCTGGCTTTTGTTTGTCTTCTGTTTTCTGTCTTTTGTTTTTCCTTCCAGGTGGCACGCGTTTAGGACTGAGTGGCTGTGTGGCTGAGTTATCAGGACCTCACCCTGATCACCTGAGGCTGATCATGTGCAGCTCGTCAGGACTCACAGCTGTGGTGCATCTACACGGATTGGAGCATGGTGGCATTTAAGTCTGGAGTACACAGTGTGTATTTGCCAGAGACTCGACCTTGTGACCAGACGGGTGAGATCGTCGTCTTGAGAGCCATCTCATCATTATGGATGCAGAGAACGTCCAGGTTTGATGCCATGGTCTGTAAAAGAGGAGGGGGTGAGGTCTCACGCTCGTCAGCACACTTCCTGAGGTACGTTAGGTTTTGTGACTAACATTAGTACAGTCAGTAAATGTGGTGTCCCTCACACCTTATTATATTGAGCTGTTATGTTAGTCGTTTAATCAGCTTCCACTGCAGTTGAGTAGGTGAACAGGGTGTTCCATGCCTGCAGGGTGGGAAGCTGATTAGTAATTAAGCCAGGAAGTGTTTGCTGTTTATGTACACCTTTGAGTGGTCTCTCTGTGTGTGGAGTGTGGACTCACATGATGGTTCTTCTTTCACAGACTCGGTTTGTCGCGGCCACCTAGGGGGTGTCGGCGGGGTCCTTGGGTCCGAACTGTTTCTGGCTCCGGACCGTTAGTGCTGCTGGGAGCACACCGTCATCTCCACCTCGCAGACCGCGCACTCATTTGTTGTATTTAACACGTCACTGTTATGTCATTAAATTTTGTTATCCTTTGTACCGTGCTCTGCTTATTTCATACTGGGTCCTTCAAACGCTGGTCGGTTCTCCGTCCTGCGTCCGACACATAACACACGCTTTTGTAACATGTGCACAATGTGGCTTGGCATTGTCTTGCTGAAATAAGTAGGGACGTCCCTGAAAAAGACGTTGCTTGGATGGCAGCATGTGATGCTCCAAAACCTGGGTGTACCTTTCAGCATTGATGGTGCCATCACAGATGTGTAAGTTGCCCACACCATAGGCACTAACACACACCCATACCATCACAGATGCTGGCTTTTGAACTTTGCGCTGATAACAAACTGGATTTTTTTTTTTCCTCTTTTGTCTGGAGGACACAACGTCCATGATTTCCAAAAACAATTTGAAATGTGGGTCATCAGACCACAGCACACTTTTCTACTTTGCGTCTGTCCGTTTCAAACGAGCTCAGGCCCAGAGAAGGCGGCGGCATTTCTGGATGTTGTTGATGTATGGCTTTCGCTTTGCATGGTAGAGTTTTAACTTGCACTTGTAGATGTAGCGACGAACTGTGTTAACTGACAATGGTTTTCTGAAGTGTTCCTGAGCCCACGCGGTAAGATCCTTTATACAATGATGTTGGTTTTTAAATGCAGTGCCGCCTGAGGGATCGAAGGTCACAGGCATTCAATGTTGGTTTTCGGCCTTGCCGTTTACGTGTAGAAAGTTCTTGAGATTCTCTGACTCTTCTGATTATATTATGGACTGTAGATAATGGAATCCCTAAATTCCTTGCAATAGAAGGTTGAGAAACATTGTTCTTAAACTGTTGGACTATTTTGTCATGGAGTTGTTCACAAAGTGGTGATCCTTGCCCCATCTTTGCTTGTGAATTTCTGAGCCTTTTGGGGATGCTCCTTTTATACCCAATCATGACACTCACCTGTTTCCAATTAACCTGTTCACCTGTGGAATGTTCCAAATAGGTGTTATTTGAGCATTCATCAACTTTCCCAGTGTTTTGTTCCCCCTGTCCCAGCTTTTTTGAAATGTGTTGCAGGCATCCATTTCAAAATGAGCAAATATTTGCACAAAAACAAAAAAGTGTATCAGTTTGAACATTAAATATCTTGTCTTTGTGGTGTATTCATTTGAATATAGGTTGAAGAGGATTTGCAAATCATTGTATTCTGCTTTATTTACATTTCACACAACATCCCAACTTCACTGGAATTGGGGTTGTACATACATAAAAAAAACAATCACTGCATGCAGGGTATGGATCAGGCCTCTTATGCCTTTCATTTTAAAGGTTAGAACTTCTCCGACATGAATAAATGAATAAATAAAAATCTACACGTGGTCACATGTCAACAGATAAATCAAGAGATTCTACTGTGCTTTAATCTTCATGAAAAGAAATTGTGTCTCATGGATTAAAAATTAAATCAGAATTCTATGGCCCAGTTTCACCAAAAAGTACAGCTTGATCATCCCTGCACTGAAAGGTGCCGTACATCTGCATGCTTTTGCACAGCCCCATTTCACTATGTTATATTTATTTGACAGTGAACATAGTTTTGCCTATTTGTTTATTTGACTCCCTTACTTCTTACAGAAGTATTTTTTCCTTTTCTTTTTATTGTTGTTTATGCACCAATGACACCAGATCAAATTTCTTATATGTGAGAACTTGCTTAGCAATCAATTCGATTCTGATTCTGGGAGCTGTGAGGGTTTACAACTGAGCACTGAAGGAGGAGCAAACACGTTCACGTCTCTCATTGGCCACTGTCAATTTCAAAGACTTTTTATCTGTATCTACCGAACAAAGTGGATGCAAGCGGAACACGGGGGTCAGAGTTCAGGTAACAGATCAATCGTACGTCTGAGCTCTCGGGCTCCTCCACCTCTATCATTAAAGTGCTGCTCCTCAGCTGTGGAGCCTGACCCACAGGCTGCCTGAGAGTGGTGGCAGTCCCATCTCATTTGTTCACTTTTCTCCCAGTTTCTCAGCCGAGTCTATCCCCAGGCTGAGCGCGTCCCGTGCCAGTTTTACTAAGCCTGGACTCCACTGAAGCGACTGAGAGAAGCCTTGAGGTGGACTCCAGCAACTCCCTCAGTCCACACTCTGGCTCGCCAACATTACGAGCAAAATAATTTAATTTGTGTACATTATCTGAGCAGTGAAAGAATGTTATTATTTTCTTAGGTTTGTTGTCCTGCATGTCAGTCGGATTATGAGCCAAGGAGGAGACATTCAGTTTGGGTGGAGAATTAGATTCAGGTACGAGGTCAAATAAGGAATTTTTGTTCATTTTCAAGAACACTGGGAGATCTGGCAGTTTTTTGGATCAAAGGGTGTAATCAGGATCAAAGTTCAGCAAGCAGGATCTGTGCTTGATAAGGTTCGATTCGAAGCAGAATCACAGATGAGTGATCAGGATCAATGGTGAATTCTCGGAATTTTTGATTGAAAATCAATAATTTTTGATTGACAATCCATAGGTGTACATTTTTCAGGGCCACAAATGTGATCAACATCAATGGATGCAGGGGTCAAATTTGGTTTGGTTCTAAGTTAAATTAACACGTGTTAATATAATTTATTAACTGAATTTCAAAGAACTTAATTCGTTCAGGTGTTACTAATTGACACAGTTCAATTAAGTTGGTTCAGATATTTTCTTTTTTCACTGTATTGTAGTCAGTAAAGTGCTTTAGTTGCTGAAATTAGTCATAACTGATAATACTTAAAAAAAAAAATAAGGCACAGACATTTATAATTTTCTCAACTTAAGCAGAACAGTTGCATTTACATAAAATATTTCAAACGCTGATGTGGTGTTTGACCAACTTAAAACTTTGAGATTAAGGCACAGTTGCTTGTTCAATGAACCTAAAATAAGTAGGTTAGGGTTAGGGTGAGTTTTAAGTTGAACAACATAAGTTGTCAAACATAACATAGCAATTTGTGCAATTTCTTTAATCTAAGTTGGTGCAACTAATATCTTTAAGTTGAGCAAATTTAAAATGTCTTTACAACAGTACAGATTTTAAGTTCACTGAAAAAAGAACCAACATAAAAAGTTGTTTCAACTGGTAACACATGAATGAATTAAGTTGTTTGAACTTAAGTTAGTAAGCTAGGTCAACTGTAACTTCCAAACTTATGTTCAAACAACTTAATTCATTTAGATGTTACAAAATTATTTAAACTGGTTCAACTATTCTCTTTTTTCAGTGTTTGTTGATGCAGCCATCCTTAACAGCCTTAACAAGAGATTAAATTTTTGTTTATTTAAACAAATTACAGAGGCTTCAGAAAAAGTGGTAGTTACACCAAAAATCACAAAACATGTACGTAAAATCTTTTTTTTTTTCTGAACACTTTTACAAAATATGGTAAAAATGTAAAGTTAGATTTCTCAAACTTCCACAATCCTACATTTATGTGTGTAGATATTCCTCTGCTATAAGCAAAATTTAGGCATGAAATCACTCTTCGCAATGTTTTAAATCATCAAAAGAATATTTTCTTGTTACAAACACTGAAAAAGAGAAAAGCTAATCAAATTGCTTCCGTTGATACCACACAAATGAATTAGGTTTGTCCAAATTAAGAGTAGAAGTTGGGGTAAATGTATTATTTAACTTAAGTGCATTTGAATCAGCCTAATTCATGTTAATCTTACCAACTGAAACACTTCATTAAGCTGGTCCAACAATTCCTTTTTTTCAGTGCACAACATGATACCAAACGACTTAAAAATAAAAAAATAAAAAAAAAACTAGACACGTTGCAAAACCTCACTTGAGTCAATCTGTCCAAATATGATGTATTTATGCATGAAAACACAAACATGAATAAACCATTGATCTTCAATTTAAGTACTCATTTCGATTATAACCTATAATTTTGCAGTATAAGAGCTTCCAGTTTAACCCGCAGCACTGCAGAAGATTCATTAAAAGAAGAGGGAAAAAAAAGTGCCTACCTGGCCATGTGCATAAAAGTGAAGCTTTTTGTGCTCTTTATGTTGGCGTATCCTGGGCGGGTTTCCAGAGACATCGTTTCACTGCTCAGGCTCAGAAGCAGGATGAGAGAGACAATGGGTCATTTTTCTTCAAAACCCCTCTCCACCAAGTACAGGCAGGACACTCAGGAGTCCGGCATCCTGGCAAAGGCCACATTGTTCCACAGTATGTCCGCCTCCATCGCCATGACCACCGACTATTTATTTCATCCAGGATGACTTCTACTGTGACCCAACGCATTCACCCAGAAAGGAACACTGATGTAGCACAGGAGCCCCGTGACCTCGCCTGAGTGTGAGCATGAATAAATGTGTTTGTGTTTGTACATGAGAAGTGAAAAAGGATTCTCGAGGCAATTTACGTAATTTCTAACATTTTCAGCTACGCCAAAGAGATCGATTGCCTGTTCAAGTGTAACTGAACATCTTATCTCCCACTGACTTCTTTTGTTATTTTTACTTTGGTAAAACAGCGCCCCCACTTGTTCATCAACCTGGTTTAGGACAAATAAACAGGATTATTGAGTTTTGGCGGAGGTATACGAGGTCTCTTAGATAATAAACCGACCCTTTTATTATTTTTTTTAACTATATGGATTTGAATGACATGCGATTACACCAATCATGCTTGAACCCTCGTGCGCATGCGTGAGTTTTTTCACGCGTGTCGGTGACGTCATTTCCCTGTGGGCAGGCCTTGAGTGAGATGTGGTCTCGCCCTCTCGGCTGAATTCCTTTGTTTCACACGCTGCTCGAGACGGCGCGCGTTGCTTTATCAAAATTTTTTCTGGACCTGTGAGGAATATCCGAGTGGACACTATTCGAGAAATTAAGCTGGTTTTCTGTGAAAAGTTTAACGGCTGATGAGAGATTATGGGGTGTTTCTGTCGGTGTAAGGACTTCCCACGGAGCGGGACGTCCTGCAGCGCTTCCAGGCGCTGTCGTCGGCCTGTTTCGAGCTGAAAACATCCTAATTTAAGGCTTAATTCACCCAGGACATCGTGAGAGAACAGAGAAGATTCAGAAGAGGCCGGCATGAGGAATTTATGCGGACATTCCACTGTTTAAGGACATTTTTTTAATGAAAGACGTACGCGCAAATTCGCCGAGTCGTTTCCGTGACGACTCGTCAAATCTGTGTGCGCCGCGACAGGAAAAACACCTCCGTGTTGAAAACCATTTGTAGAATTCAGGCGGCTTTTAATGGCTTTCAACAAGTGAGTAACTGAGAAATTGTTTAACAGCTTGGGCATGTTCCAACTTGCCCGTTAAGATTTCCAACGGAGATGTTTTTCCTGCCGCGACCCCCCGCGGTCGGGTCCAGCCCGACATGCGACTCTGCCCACACGTTCTTTCATTACAAAATGACCGTTAACAATGGAATGTCCGAATAAACTCCTCATGCCGACTTCTTCTGAAAGTTCTCTGTTCTCTGACGACTTACTGCGTCAACAGAGCCTGAAATGTGGAAGTTTTCAACTTGAAACGGCGAGACGCTGCCGCCTCGAAGCGCAGATCGCCGTCAGGCGCCGTGGACAGTCCTTAAAGCGACACTACCAGACCAAAATCTCTCATCAGCCGTTAAAATTTTTACCGAAAACCAGCTGAATTTATTGAATGGTGTCCACTCAGTTGTGCCTTACAGTTTTGAAAAAAATTTTTATCAAACAAAGCAACAGTCTCTGAGCCATTCCTAAACAATGAAAAAAAATCGACGAGCGGGTGGACGACTCCTCACTCAAAGACTGCCAACAGGCGAATGACGTAACCGACAGGCGTGAAAAAACTCTCGCATGCCCACGAGGGTTCAAGCATGTCTGATGTAATCACACGTGATTCAAATCCATATGGTTTTTGAAAAAATAATAAGGTCGGATACTTTTCTAATAGACCTCGTACACTCTCTAAGTACCCTTTGGTTTAAAATATACTGTAATTAATGCATATGCTGTATGTGGGCTCAATTAATCTTTTACCTACCAAGTAGGTTATGTTACCACTCGCATGTGTTCAGGTTGTTAGCAGGATTATACAAAAAGGAAGAAACAGAACTGTACCAAAATATGCAGGACATAACTCAAGGAAGAAGCCATTATATTTTAGGTTTTTGTTAACATTGTTAGATGGGCTCATCGAGATCAAAGTTCAAGATTGTGCTCAAAGTTCAGCAATGGCAACCAAAGGTAAGTGATCACTGTAAATGGACTGCAGTTATATAGCGTTTTTCCATCTGCATCAGATGTTCAAAGCGCTTTACAATAATGCCTCACATTCACCCTGATGTGAGGGTGCTGCCATACAAGGTACTCACTACACACCGGGAGCAACTAGGGGATTAAGGACCTTGCTCAAGGGCCCTTAGTGATTTTCTGGTCAGGCTGGGATTTGAACCGAGGATCCTCTGGTCTAAAGCCCAACGCTTAACCACTAGACCATCACCTCCCCAACACCACTGTCAAAAATTATCATCAAAAGTCACCAATCAGAGTCAACATTAAGGATAAAACTTCAGTGATCAGGATCAAAGGTCAGTGAATAGAATAAAAGTTTAGGACCATGAGCAGCAATTGGAACCAAAGGTCAGTATTAAGGATCAAAGTGCAGTGATCAGGATCAAAGGTCAGTGAATGGAATCTAAGTTTAGGATCATAATCAAAATTCAGCAGTCTGATCAAAAGGTCAACTTTACGGATCAACATTTAGTGGTCAGGAGCAATAGAATTAACAAGAGCAGTTATGTTGAAAATTCTAATTATTTATATAATACAAGAAGGTCTACTGGGGCTTGTATCAATTGGTACAATTGTTAGAAGCTATATATCATTAGAAGATTTTGTCTTAGTTTGGTCTTAGCGCACTTGCCGTAGCTGATGACATCATATAACACACCCCCCACCCATACCCATGCCTCAGTGGTAATGTTGTGTTCACCTGTAACTGTTCAACAAAGGGTTTCTATTGGACTGATCTCTCTGTGCCGCACTCTGTGACCGGAGTCCCTGTTCTTAAAGCTGCTATCAACACAGTATTCCAGAGATTCATTCTCTAACACTGCCAAACCACATGAATAGCATCAAAGGTCAGGAAATAGACTGTTTTTCTTTTCCATCTCAATTAGGCACTCAAAGCCCTTTATAGTGATGCCTCACATTATTCAGTTCATACACACATCAGGTTTGTGTCATGAAAAGTGCTCCACTGCACACCAGGAGGAACTTTAAGATTAAGAACCTTGTAAAGGGCTCCTCAGTAATTTTCCTCTCCGACAGGGAATCAAACTGAATATCCTCTGGTCTCAAACCCACCTCTTTGATCACCAGACTAGCATTTGGATTAGGATCAAAGTTTCCCAGTCAGGATCAAAGATGAGTGCCGGCCTTATTTTATTTTTTCTTTATGTATTTCATGCAATCATACAATGTTTTAAGATCACTTCAAATGTTATTGTCAAAGATGAAGAGATTGTGAAAGGAATTTCCTGAGCAGGAGGTATGTCATGCCAACTCCTGCTCTCTGATCAGCTGCCAACAACATGATCTGAAAACAACCTAAATATAACAACTACGAGACTCATAGTTCTTTTTTGAAGCAATCCATGTACAGCACTATCTAAATTCAAATGTAAATACTGTATCAGTCAGGTTGGTCTGACTGATATTTACTGCAGATGCAAGAATAACGTTCATGCTTCATGAAAACTGGTGGTATTTAACTTGTGTTCTGACTAGTTTTGCTTTAAGATTGGAAATATTAATAATGGTCACTGAAATGCCTTTTATCACAATCAGACCTCTGTGATATCAGGTTAAATAAATAAAGAAAGGAACATTGGTTCATCCAGATCACCACCAAAAATTTGAGCAAGTCCAAAAACCAACATTGAATGCTCGTGACCTTCAATCCCTCAGGCAGCACTGCATTAAAAACCAACATCATTGTGTAAAGGATCTTACCATGTGGGCTCAGGAACACTTCAGAAAACCATTGTCAGTTAACACAGTTCGTCGCTACATCTACAAGTGCAAGTTAAAACTCTACCATGCAAAGCAAAAGCCATACATCAACAACATCCAGAAACGCCGCCGCCTTCTCTGGGCCTGAGCTCATTTGAAATGGACAGAAGCAAAGTGGAAAAGTGTGCTGCGGTCAGATGAGTCCACATTTCAATTGTTTTTGGAAATCATGAACATCGTGTCCTCTGGACAAAAGAGGAAAAAGACCATCCAGATTGTTATTAGCGCAAAGTTCAAAACCCAGCAGGGGTGTGTTAGTGCCCATGGCATGGGCACTAACACATCTGTGATGGCACCATCAATGCTGAAAGGTACATCCAGGTTTTGGAGCAACACATGCTGCCATCCAAGCAACGTCTTTTTCAGGGACGTCCCTGCTTATTTCAGCAAGACAATGCCAAGCCACATTCTGCATGTGTTACAAAAGCGTGGCTTCATAGTAAAAGAGTGTGGGTACTAGACTGGCCTGCCTGCAGTCCAGAGCTGTCACCCATTGAAAATGTGTGGCGCATTATGAAATGCAAAATACGACAACGGGGACCCCGGACTGTTGAACAACTGAAGTCGTACATCAAGCAAGAATGGGAAAGAATTCCACCTACAAAGCTTCAACAATTAGTGTCCTCAGTTCCCAAACGCTTATTGAGTGTTGTTAGAATTCAATTCAGTTCAATTCAATTTCAATTTATTTCCTTTATATAGCGCCAAATTGTTAAGGATTTTATATATATATATATATATGTTATCACTGTTAAACATTTGTACCTTCGTCTTCTTTCTTATGAAAACGGTGTTGTGCTGTTTGCACCTAACCCCGAGAATGTATGTGTTAGTCAACCTTGTTTTAGCACTCTGGGGTCAATCTGAGCTGGGAATGAAGGGCTGGATGTACTTATTATTATAATATAACTTTGTTTTCGCAGCCTCTAACGACTGGGAGTAAGAGAACGTTTTGACTGTTGTGATGTGGTGCTTAGTGTGAAGGAGTGTGAAGGACAGGACACTTCAGGCAGATGCAGAACAGCTGATAACTGCAACAGACGAACGAGATGTGCTGACCTGTGTAAAAGAAAGTGTTCTTCCTTACAGCTGCACTTATTGACGTATGCGTTTATGTTACGGGAAGAAACTTGTCTTGCGTCATCACCCCCACCCTTAGGACAAGTTTTTTGTTTATGTGATGAGGGCGTCTCTTAATAAAAAGAGCGGAAAAGCAGGCCAGACTTTAGTGTAGCCTTGGTGTACAGCCTGACTGCACTCCGCGCGTAAAATTTGACTTTCTGTCTCACTGGTGTTTCTTGACTCTGTTTGTCTTGTTAAAGGTTTTAAAAATGTTTGGAGGAGAAAATACCCAACACAAATCACAACAGAGTTGCCTCAAGGCGCTTCACACAGGTAAGGTCTAACCTTACCAACCCCCACAGCAACAGTGGTAAGGAAAAACTCCCTCTGAGGAAGAAACCTCAAGCAGACCAGACTCAAAGGGGTGACCCTCTGCTTGGGCCATGCTACAGACATAAATTACAGAAATAATTCACAGAACAATTCACGGATGAATATACAAGAATTGCTGTTGGTGCACAGGACAGGAGGCTCGCCAACACAAACACAACTCCCATCTCTGGATGGAGCTGCACCTTAAACAGAGAAAAAACAGAATCAGGCATCAGAAAGACAAAAAATACTGTATAATTTGCCAGCATTAATCAACAAGAAAAACAGAAGAAATACTAAGGTGATCGCCGGCCGCTAGCCCTAAGCTTCACCAAAAGACCCAGAATTTAGGTGAAGGTGAGGGCGCGGCCCACTTCAATTACTAATAACATGAATTAAGTAGAGTAAAGTAGAGTAGAGTAAAAAGCATTTAAAAAAAACTGCACCAGTATGCTAGACATATGAAAGGGAAAATAAGTGCATCTTATGTCTGGACTTGAAAGTCTCCACAGAATCTGAATGTTTTATTGACGCAGGGAGATCATTCCACAGAACAGGGGCATGATAAGAGAAAGCTCTGTGACCCACAGACTTCTTATTCACCTTAGGGACACAAAGTAGTCCTGAACCCTGAGAACGTAAAGCCCGGGCCGGTACGTAAGGTCAGCTAGGTAGGGAGGTGCCAGTCCATGAATAATTTTATAGGTTAGTAACAGAACCTTAAAATCTGATCTCACTGGGACAGGAAGCCAGTGAAGACACGTCAAAATGGGTGTAATGTGGTCAAACTTTCTGCTTCGTGTCAAAAGTCTGGCTGCAGCATTTTGAACCAATTGGAGACCCCTAATGCTAGACTGCGGTGAACCAGAAAATAGAACATTGCAGTAGTCCAATCTAGAAGAGATGAACGCATGGATCAGGGTCTCAGCATCAGCCATAGACAGGATGGGACGAATCTTCGCTATATTTCGAAGGTGGAAGAAAGCAGTCCTAGTAATATTTCTAATATGGAGGCCAAAGGACAACGAAGGATCAAAAATTACCCCAAGGTTCCTCACTTTGTCAGTGTGATGTATGACACACAAGCCTAGGCTGAGTGTTAACTGGTCAAATTGATGCCGATGTCTCACTGGACCAAGAACCATCATTTCAGTCTTTTCAGAGTTTAAAAGTAGGAAGTTTCTAGACATCCAACTTCTCACTGCTGCAAGGCAATCTTCTAAGGATTTTATATGAACGAGATTACCAGCAGTTATCAGCATGTATAACTGAAGAAGGAAGGAAGTGTTACATCACCTTTAGAAGGAAAGGTGATGTAACACAGTGGTAAACGTACCACTGTCCCAGCTTTTTTGAAACATGTTGCAGGCATCCATTTCAAAATGAGCAAATATTTGCACAAAAACAATGAAGTTTATCACTTTGAACATTAAATATCTTGTATTTGTGGTGTATGCAATTGAATATAGGTTGAAGAGGATTTGCAAATCATTGTATTCTGTTTTTATTTACATTTTACACAACATCCTAACTTTATTGGAATTGGGGTTGTATTTCAAAATGCCTTTTGTGTTTTGTTTTATAGTTTTAACTTCTTGTGGGCTCTGTTTAAAAGCACATTATAATGATAAGAATAATTAACTATAAATAATAAAACATAATAATAATGCATCTACATCTTGACCATTGACTTCATTGACCTTGAACTTTGATGAAACAAATCTGCATCTCAAGTTTTGTAGAAACTGGCCAAAGGACGTCAGAGGAGTAGAAGAGCAAACAGAAATTATCGTACGATACACTGAATTTCAGTAACAGGTTCTCATAACTCAGTTTCATGAGGCCGGTCGACATAACTTAAATATATATTCTATTTTATGTCTGAGAATGAGTGCGTATGAGGGTCAGAGTGTGGACTGAGGGAGTTGTTGGCGTCCACCTCAAGGCTTCTCTCAGTCGCTTCAGTGGATTCCAGGCTTAGTAAAACTGGCACGGGACGCGCTCAGCCTGGGGGTAGGATAGACTCGGCTGAGAAACTGGGAGAAAAGTGAACAAATGAGATGGGACTGCCACCACTCTCAGGCAGCCTGTGGGACAGGCTCCACAGCCGAGGAGCAGCACTTTAATGATAGTGGTGGAGGAGCCCGAGAGCTCAGACGTACATTTGATCTGTTACATAAACTCGGACCCCCGCGGTCCGCCCGCATTCACTTTGTTCAGCAGATGTAGATGAAAAGTCTTTGACGACATGGACGGTGGCCGAGGAGAGACGTGAGCGTGTTTGCTCCTCCTTCAGCGCTCATCTGTAAACCCTCACAGCTCCCAGGTGAAACAAGGCCAAAGAAAGTAATTCAGATTTCATTCTTATTCCATAGGCACATGATCGGTAAAACCAGTGGAGTCTCTTGATTTATCAGATGACACACACGTGTCAAAAAAATAATAAAAATAAAAAAATTACTTCATCTCAATGAATATTAAACACTGTGGCTCAGCTGATATAACAAGCCAGTCCTTGTAACAACAGCAAAGTCACACAGTGTCTTCCAGGGAAAACCGTCATGTTTCCTTGACTGGAGGCTGATGGCCAGTCCAATCAATATTTGTCAACATGAAGCTCCATTTCCAAAGCTAGAATATCCTGAACAGTCTGAAGACACTGGAACACAACGTATTCCACAGCAGACAGAGATGGAACAATTGACATTAAAAAACTTGATTTGGGGGAAGATGTTTGTTAAATTAAAGGCAGTTGCTATTGACACTGTACCGTACGCACATCACAAATTGCACCCATTGATATTTCAACTACCCAGCATCAAAATTCATGCAGATTCCAAACCCTAACCCTGAATTTTGAGGGTGAAATTAATCAGTTGCCTCCTGTACAGCTTCAGGGCCATGATGTTCCTCTTTGATGGTCTGAGATCTTACGATGATCAGGGCGATTTATTCTTGGATACCATTTATTCATGGGACCATATACCTATAAATACATTTTAAATCATATTTCTTAAAATTGGAGCATTTGCAGTTGGTTGGGACTGTGCCAGAGAACTCTTCCTTGCGATGGTGATACTGATGCACCTCCTTAGTTTCTGCATGTTGTGGATTTGTCCATCTCAAAGTCAAAGTCAGCTTTATTGTCAATTCTTCACATGTACTAGACATGTGCTATCAATGGTGCCACGGTAGAAAGTGCTCATGATGGCTGGTGGAGCACTTGCGTGCTTGAGTTTGCGCAGGAAGTAGAGATGCCGCTGAGCGTTCTTTGCCAATGACGCAGTGTTGGTGGTCCAGGACAGGTCCTCACTGATGTGCACCCCCAGGAATTTGGTGCTGCTCACTCTCTCCACAGCAGCACCCTCGATGGTCGGTGGCAGGTGTTGGATGTGACCTTTCCGGAAGTCAACAACAATCTCCTTGGTCTTGCTGACATTCAGCAGGACGTGGTTGTTTCTGCACCATGTGGTCAGAAGGCTGACCTCTTCCCTTTAGTAAATCTCATCGCCATTGGTGATGAGCCCCACCAGAGTTGTGTCATCCACAAACTTCACAAACTATGTGGTTTGTGCTGTGAGTTGTTGTGCAGTCATGTGTCAGTAATGTGAAGAGCAGTGGACTGAGCACGCAGCCTTGGGGAGCCCCTGTGTTCAATACAATGCTACTCGAGGTGTTGTTGCCAGCACGGGCTGCTTGTGGCCTCTGGGTGAGGAAGTCCAACAGTCAGTTGCAAAGGGAGGTGCTGAGCCCCAGTTTGTCCAGTTTGCAGATGAGCTGTTGAGGTATTATGGTGTTGAACGCTGAACTGAAGTCTATGAACAGCATTCTCACATATGAGTCCTTCTTGTCTAGATGGGTGAGGGCTGGGTGCAGGGCTGAGCAGATTGCGTCCTCTGTAGATCGCTTGGCTCTGTATGCGAACTTGGGGGGCCTTGGTACGGGGGAGGATGGATTTGATGTGTGACATGACTAGCCGTTTGAAGCACTTTATGATGATGGGTGTCAGTGCCACCGGACGGTAGTCATTGAAGCAGGATGGAGCTGATTTTTTTTTGGCACAGGTATGATGGTGATGCATCTACAGTGCATCCAGAAAGTATTCACGGTGCTTCACATTTTCCACATTGTGTTATGTTACAGCCTTATTCCAAATTGGACTAAATTAATTTACTCACTCACACTCACTCATCTTCAACTGCTTACTCCAATTAAGTGTCACAGGTCAGCTGGAGCCTATTTCAGCAGTCATACGGCGTGAGGCGGGGTATGCCCTGGACAAGATGCCAATCTGTCACAGAGCCACATATAGACAAACAGACACATTCACATTTGCATGCACACCTAGACAATTTAAAGTTTGCAATTCACCTGTATGTCTTTGGATGTGGGAGGAAGTCGGAGCACCCAGAGGGAACCAACGCAAACATGGGGAGAACATACAGACTCCACACAGAATCAATCAGATTCAGGTCTGGGCTCTAGCTGGGCCACTCAAGGACATTCACAGAGTTGTCCTGAAGCCACTCATTTGATATCTTAGCTGTGTGCTTAGGGTCATTATCCTGCTGAAAAATGAACCATCGTCCCAGTCTGATCGAGGTCAAGAGCGCTCTGGAGCAGGTTTTCATCCAGGATGTCTCTGTACATTGCTGCATTCATCTTTCCATCAATCCTGACTAGTCTCCCAGTTCCTGCTGCTGAAGAACATCCCAACAGTATGATGATGCCACCACCATGCTTCACTGTACAGATGGTGCCTGGTTTATTCCAAACATGATGCCTGGCATTCACACTAGAGAGTTCAATCTTTGTCTCATCAAACCAGAGAATTTTGTTTCTCCTGGTCTGAGAGTCCTTCAGGTGCCTTTTGTCAAACTCCAGGCAGGCTGCCATGTGCCTTTTATTAAGGAGTGGCTTCCATCTGACCACTCTACCATACAGGCCTGATTGGAGGATTGCTGCAGAGATGGTTGTCCTTCTGGAAGGTTCTCCTCTCCCCACAGAGGAATGCTGAAGCTCTGACAGAGTGACCATCGGGTTCTTGGTCACCTCCTCGACTAACGCTCTTCTGCCCCGATCACTCAGTTTAGACAAGTGGCCAACTCTACACATGATTTGTTCTCTGACATGCACTGTCAACTGTGGGACCTTAAATGTAGACAGGTGTGTGTCTTTCCAAACCATGTCCTTCTTCTTCTTCTTCTTTGTCTTTCAGCTGTTCCCATTAGGGGTCGCCACAGCAGATCAATCGTTTCCATCTCACCCTGTCCACTGTATCTTCCTTTGTCACACCAACCACCTGCATGTCCTCTCTTAGCACATCCATGAACCTCCTCTTTGGTCTCCCTCTTCTCCTCCTGCCTGGTGGCTCCATCCTCAGCATCCTTCTCCCTATATACCCTGGGTCCCTCCTCTGCACATGTCCAAACCATCTCAATCTCGCCTCTCTGACTTTGTCTCCAAACCGTCCCACCTGAGCTGTCCCTCTGATATGTTCATTCCTAATCTTGTCCATTCTTGTCACTCCCAAAGAGAATCTCAACATCTTCAGCTCTGCCACCTCTAGCTCTGCCTCCTGTCTTTTTGTTAGTGCCACTGTCTCTAAACCATACAACATAGCTGGTCTCACTACTGTTTTGTAAACTTTCCCCTTCACACTTGCTGATATTCTTCGGTCACAAATCACTCCTGCCACCTTTCTCCACCCATTCCACCCTGCCTGCACTCTCTTCTTCACCTCTCTACCACACTCTCCATTACTTTGAACAGTTGACCCCAAATATTTAAACTCATCTACTTTCACCACTTCTACTCCTTGTAACTGCACTATTCCACTGGGCTCCCTCTCGTTCACACACATGTACTCAGTCTTGCTTCTACTGACTTTCATTCCCCTTCTCTCCAAAGCATATCTCCACTTCTCCAGACTAGACTCAACTTGCTCTCTACTCTCACTACAGATCACAATGACATCTGCAAACATCATAGTCCATGGGGACTCCTGTCTGATCTCATCTGTCAACCTGTCCATCACCACTGCAAACAAGAAAGGACTCAGAGCTGATCCTTGGTGTAATCCCACCTCTACCTTGAATGAGTCTGTCATTCCGATTGCGCATCTCACCACTGTCACACTATTCTTGTACATGTCCTGCACTACCCTAACATACTTCTCTGCCACTCCAGACTTCCTCATACAATGCCACAACTCTTCTCTTGGCACCCTATCATAAGCCTTTTCTAAGTCCACAAACACACAATGTAACTCTTTCTGGCCTTCTCTGTACTTTTCCAACAGTATTCTCAGAGCAAACATTGCACCTGTAGTGCTCTTTCTCTGCATGAAACCATATTGCTGCTCACAGATCTTCACCTGTTTTCTAAGCCTAGCTTCTACTACTCTTTTCCATAACTTCATGCTGTGGCTGATCAGCTTTATGCCTCTGTAGTTACTGCAGCTCTGCACATCACCCTTGTTCTTGAAAATAGGAACCAGCACACTTCATCTCCACTCCTCAGGCATCCTCTCACTTTCCAAGATTTTATTAAACAATCTGGTTAGAAACTCTACTGCCATCTCTCCTAGACATTTCCATGCCTCCATTGGAATGTCATCTGGACCAACTGCCTTTCCACTCTTCATCCTCTTCATAGCAGCCCTCACTTCTTCCTTGCTAATCTCTTTTACTTCCTGATTTACTCTCGCCACATCATCCAGCCTTTTCTCTCGCTCATTTTCTTTATTCATCAACTCTTCAAAATATTCCCTCCACCTTATCAGCACACACTCCTCACTTGTCAGCACATTACCATGTGCATCTTTTACCACCCTAACCTGCTGCACATCCTTTCCAGCTCTGTCCCTTTGTCTGGCCAATCGGTACAAGTCCTTTTCTCCTTCCTTACTATTCAACTTCTTGTACAGCTCGCAATATGACTTTTCCTTTGCTTTTGCCACTTCTCTTCTCGCCTTACGCCGCATCTCCTTGTACTCCTGTCTACTTTCTTCATCTCTCCACCTATCCCAAAATTTTTTTGCCAACCTCTTTCTCCTTATGCTTTCCTGGACCTCTTCATTCCACCACCAAGTCTCCTTGTCTTCCTTCCACTGTCCAGATGTCATACCCAGTACTGCCCTAGCTGTCTCCCTCACCACATCTGCAGTACTTTTCCAGTTGTCCAAAATTGCTTCCCCTCCAACTAGTGCTTCTCTCACCTGCTCGCTAAATTTCACACAACAGTCTTCCTCCTTCAGCTTCCACCATCTGATCCTTTGTTGAGCTCTCACTCTCTTCTTCTTCTTTACCTCTAATGTCATCCTACAAACAACCATCCTATGCTGTCTAGTGACACTCTCTCCTGCTACCACCTTACAGTCTGTGATTTCTTTTAGCTTGCATCTCCTATAAAGAATGTAGTCCACCTGTGTGCACCTTCCTCCACTCTTATATGTTACCCTGTGCTCCTCCCTTTTCTTAAAGTAGGTATTCACCACAGCCATTTCCATCCTTTTTGCAAAATCAACTACCATCTGTCCTTCCCCATTCCTATCCTTGATACCATATCTACCCATTACTTCCTCATCACCTCTGTTCCCTTCACCAACATGCCCATTGAAGTCTGCTCCTATCACCACTCTTTCATGCTTGGGCAGACTCTCCACCACCTCATCTAATACACTCCAGAAATCTTCTTTCTCCTTCATCTCACAACCTACCTGTGGGGCATATGCACTGATGATATTCATCATCACCCCTTCAATTTCCAACTTCACACTCATCACCCTGTCAGACACTCACTTAACCTCCAACACACTTTTAACATACTCTTTTTTTAAAATGATTCCAACACCATTTCTCTTCCTGTCCTCACCATGGTACAACAACTTGTACCCACCGCCGATGCTCCTGCTATTACTTCCCTTCCACTTGGTCTCTTGCACACACAATATGTCTACCTTTCTCCTCTCCATCATATCAGCCAGCTCTCTCCCTTTACCAGTCATACTACCAACATTCAAAGTCCCCACTCTCATTTCCACCCTTCTAGTTTTCTTCTTCTCCCGCTGTTCGTGGCAACGTTTTCCTCCTCTTCTTCATCGTCTTCGCCCAGCAGTAGCCCAATTTCCACCGGCACCCTGTTGGGCAATAGCACCGATGGCGGACGTTGTTAACCCGGGCCGCGACCGATCCGGTATGGGAATTCGATTCCGAGTCTGCATAGTTGGGTTGGCTTGTTTTACGCCGGATGCCCTTCCTGACGCAACCCTCCTCATTTATCCGGGCTTGGGACCGGCGCTCAGAATGTACTGGCTGCACACCCCATGTGGCTGAGTTTTTCCAAATCATGTCCAATCAACTGAATTTACCCCAGGTGGATGATCAGTGGAAACAGGATGCAGCTGAGCTCAATTATGAACTTCATGGCAAAGGCTGTGAATACTTATGTACATGCGATTGCTTAGGTTTTTTTTTTTTAATAAATTTGCAAAAGAAAAAAAAAACTTTTTCACATTGTCATTATGGGGTATTGTGTGTAGAATGTTGAGGAAAAGATTAATTTCATCCATTTTGAAATAAGGCTGTAAGATAACGTGGAAAAAGTGAAATGCTGTGAATACTTTCGGGATGCACAGTATTTTGGGGATGTGTAATCCTGTTCATTTGCAACAGGATTACACATAGCATGCATAGCAGTGATGCAAAAATTAAATAAATTTGCAGAAGATGAGGACACTGAGGTGAGGACACCACAGAGCAATGATTTATTACTAGTAAAAGACCATAAAGTGTGAAGACTGTGACTGTGTCCTTTGTACAACAGTAATAGTTTGGAGTGAAAAGAATGTGTTGCAGTTTGAAAACATGTGCTGATCTGTCCTATAGCACATGTCCAAAACCCAAATTCTGTAATCAGTCCAGCTGCATGTCCGTCTTCTTTACCTCCGTGCTGCACCAGAGATGTTTGCTGTGCTTCTTCAGTCAGATGCACACAAAGGCCTTGGGGACAACGCTCTGACACCCAAAACATGCTTCATTCTCTTCTCTTCTTCTTCTTGGAACATATTAGTGGTGTAGAATTTTCATCAAATAAAAGCCACTAATGTTATATTAATAACATTAAAGAGCTTTACAGCTGTATTCAATCACAGATTATAATTTAAAGAGATTAAATGAGTTGGTTTACACACCATTAATCTAATATATTGTCAGAAACCACGTCTCAAAAACAAAAAATACCTCATAGATTCTGAGTTAATGCAACACAAAAACAAATTAATAATAATAACAATAATGCATAAATTGTCTATAAGGGCAAGTGACACGTGTAAGATTATTTTTGGCTTCCAGCCCATCTTATTTTCACCAAAAGTTAACTTCTCAAATGAATATAGGCCTTGAGGAGCTTTTGTCGCCATCTAGCCCACAATGTGAGCATTTCAGGGCTTGAAACCCAAAATAAATAAATTTTAAAAACGGCATTTAGATATGTCAAATATGCATGATTTATTTATTTGTTTATTTGTTGATCATTTGTGATCTGTTTGCAGACCCAAAGTCTGAATTAACCAAGACCATGTGCAGTTCTGTTTAGCTTCTATGAAATCCTAAAAAATGTTTTTAATTCAACATTATGCAAATTTGTCACAAAACTGAAAAGCATCTCCTGACTATGCAAAATGTGCTACTTATTTTTACACCATGTTGGGCACAGTTGAGCTAATCAGTTAACAGCTAATTAGCAATGGTAACTTTTTCTTTAGCAGATTAGCTTTTTAGCTTACGTTGAAAATCATTAGCGGTCCAATTTCCTCCCACTAGATAGAAAGATTAGATAAATAGATACTTTATTGATCCCCGAAGGGTTATCGGAAGTTATCGGAACTAAATTTAGTTCAGATCACTTTAATTCAGATGAGGTTTTATATATATATATATATATATATATATATATATATATATATATATATATATATATATATATATATATATTATGGTTTTAAACATTTGCAAACCTGAAAAAAAAAACAAACCATACATTTGTTTATGTTGGAGCTCGCAGGGCAATTGGGAGGTTTTGAGCCTGACCCAGAAAAAGTAGGTCGTGGTTCTCCATTATTTTGCATTCTGAGACAACCAACATTTCTCAACATTGCACCCAGTGAGTCAAAATTTCACACATTTTTGAGAAATATTGGTTTCTCAGAATGCTAAAGATGGAGAACCACACCCAATTTTTTTCTGGGTCAGGCTCAAAATTTCTCACTCGCTGCTCGTACATGAATCCAAATAAGTGAAACTGACACATTGTGCAAAGGCAACTAAAGCCCCGGTCACACGGCACTAACAAAGCCCAAACAAAACAAGAAATCTGGATTTTCGTTGACTTTAGGAGGCATCATTTAACCTTCGTCCAGCGTTTTTCCTGCAGCTGGCACGTCATCAGAATTTTTAAACTGTTGAAAAATTTGAATGAATAGCGACGGCAACCTCACTTTGTCCGTATTTTGTTTTGCTTTTGTTCTTGACGTGCTGTGGACATGAGGACCCGGCTGGCTGCACCGGCTTTCAGTCACGTCATCGTGAATGTTTCGTTTAAAGCGTTGAGGTTGAAAATTGCTTTGTTTTTATTTCGTTCGTTTCCATTTGGTTTCGTTCTTTTTATTTTGCTCTTCGTTTGCAGGAGTTTTGGTGATGGGAAAGTTGCAGGATCTTTCGTCCACCTTACCATGATGATTTATGACTTATCCTTCGTCCAGCTATTGCTGTTGCCGTGTGACCGGGCCCTAACATCATCTCAATGAAATGGAGGAGCAGGCCGCCAAGCCAGAGTAAATACCTGAATTAGATTCTTCAAATTATTTTCTATTTTTTAATATGTGTTATTTACTTAATACTTTCTGTGCTGCAAATAAACTGTGTTGAATGGAAACAACTGTTTAATTTCATTAATTTGTTTTTCATTTAATTCATGTCTTTTTAGGTCTTTTTGTAATAAGATTGTTGATTAGAAGCGGGTCACTACAATGTTGCGATGATAGATTGCGTGCTTGCTATGACTTATCTGACAAACTGTGTTAACATCAGAAGGGCATTGACCGATTTTGAACCCATTTCTCTTTTTGATCTTTCCACGGTGGTCATGAGTGCCAAGAGTACTACATGTTCTCTCAGTCTATTACCATCTTGGATGATGGAGTTTTGGTATATATATTAGAACCTGATGTTCAAAATATTGTTCATCTGTTACTCTCCACTGGAATATTTCCAGACACTTTTAAGTCACCACTTTGAAACCTCTTTCGGAAAAAAAACTGGGCCTGGATGCAGAAATTTTGGCAAAATATAGACCTGTGTATAATTATAACCATAATTAAAGTGGTTTCTAATCAGATGGTCAAATATGTCTGAAAACAGCTTCTTTGAGCCAGTGCAATCTGCACTCTTTCACTCTTGAAACTGCTTTTACTAAGGTTGTGGACTCAAACTCTGTATCAGTGTTACTGTCGCACCTCAGTACTGCATTTGATACAGTTGATCACAGTGTCCTATTGATTAGGACTGAGAATTATTATTATTTTGATATCTCTGTTTTTGTGGCTGAGATTATATTTGCCGGGTCAATCCCACTGTAGTTTTCAACAACATGGCACCTGGATTTGCCACTGTTACACCTGCTGTCCCTCATGGTTCAGTTCTTGGCCCAATTGTTATTTTCCCTGACTGTGGCACCATTGTTTGTTGCATTGAGCTGAACGTTCGTTATGTAGATGATATGCAACTGTATTTACCAGCGATTGCTGAAGATGGGCCTAACATTGCTCATATGAGCTAAATTATAGCCTCTCTGGTTGCAGTGAGGAATTGGATGTCAATGAACGTTCTGCTTCTCAACTCAAATAAGGCTGAGATGATGGTCACTGGACCACCAAATTAAGAAACCTGTTTGATCAGTTCACCATTTCATTGGATGACTGTGATTCACCACAGTGAAACAGGAGTCTGTCATTTGATGCACACAGTATATTAGAGAGGTGATGAGTAACATTTTTCATTTCCGATGTATTGCAAAACTCACCAATTTAGTTTCTGTCAGATTTTTGTAACACGTTGTTGACAGCTTTGCCATTTAAAAGCCTTAAGGGTTTCCAAATTATCCAGAATGCAGCTGCTGTTATTGAACTCCTGATGGAAAAGTGGTTTTCTGACAGAGCAATATTGTACATCATCGTAAGAGGGAGACATACACCACAAATCACTTTCTCACACAGATCAGCAGGGAGGTTTGGAAATCTATTATGGACCAGTTGAAGGGAAGCATAATATATGCCGTATATGTAATTTTTGATACACATTTATTGGCTCAGACATTATAGGGTTAATAATGATAAATAAAATAAACACAAATAGTGCTTAATAATACAAGTAAGAATGTCTTTCTTCCCATGTGATCAAAGATTGTTTTGTCATAATTAAGGAGTGCCAAATCATGAAGCCACCCATTTTTAGATTTAGTGCCTGTAAACAGACACAATTATACAGTATTTCCTCTGTCAGTTTCTGGAAGGCAATAAAATAAAATAACCACCGTTTAGGAACTCAGAATATCTTAATCTTCATTCATTAAGAAGGATGTGTAAGGATGAGTGCATAACACCCCCCCACCCCCCACCCAAAAAAAACATGCTGACATTTATAAAAATAAAAGTTCTACAGCACTTTAAATAAGTGCTGGTTAAACTGAGGCTAAATTGAAATAATTAAATATAATAAATATAATATATATATATTATATAATAATTAAAAGAACAAACCACTGGTGGGAGTGGAAGTGCAACACACAGACAATCTGTAAGTGCTTTATTACTGTGATTGGTTTTGCACAACTATGGTTGCGCAATGAAGTCGCCATTAAAATGTTCCAATTAACCAGTAAGCTCAATGTTGATACACCAGATTTTATATATATATATATATATATATATATATATATATATATATATATATATATATATATATATATATATATATATATATATAAAATAATAAATACTGGTATAAAATAAGATGTAAGAAACAAATTGTTCATGCAGCAAGTGGAAGCAATTCACACAGAAAATTATCTTTATTTTCACACAAAAATAAGCTCAAAATGCAGAATGACTATCGTCTGTGCAGGCAGTATACAGCAGTACATCAAACTTAATAAGGCTCCATTTTTTTAACAGAATCACACCCTGTGTGTGTGTGTGTGTGTGTGTGTGTGAGAGTGAGTGAGTGAGAGAGAGAGAGAGAGAGAGACAGACAGAGACATTTTACAGGATACTGTGGGCCAGTTGGTAGAATAAATACTATGCGTGCTCAAACTTTGTACAGAATCTTCTGGATGAAGATCCTGCAGTTTTCCCTTGTTCTTTACAGTGTGGTGGCATCTCACACACCCAGTGCAATAACTTAATAATGGAGTGCATCAAAAGCTGTTTGTTTAAATACAGAACGTGTTTCAGTCGTACTGCTCTCAAATCACCACGATTCAAACTAGAAGGCCGTCAGTCGCATCGCGTGCCATCAGTTTGATTTTAAATAGGTCAAATTCAAAGTACTAAAACCGCTACAACTGCTGCGCTGATACTTTTACCCTTAGTGTACACTTTCGGAAATGATCAATACCTTGAGCATATTTACATGGAAAAAAAACAAAACACATAACATTATGACATAAAAATAAATGTTCTACAGCACTTAAAAATATGATGTTCAGTTACATGTATGATATTTACTACCTAACTATACGAAAATCCATGTTCATTTGTGTTGCGCTGCTTTCTGTTCTTCTTTGGGCTTTGCATAGTAATCTCTGTACATTGAATACAGGACTCCTACAAATCAGAGGAACAGAGGACATTAAGTTACACATGAATGTTATGCTCAGTCAGGTCCATAAGTATTTGGACAGCATTTTTTTCCCCTGCATAATTACACAGTGGAGTTAAAATTAGTCAAGATGTGTTTGTAATGTAGAGTTTTGATTTTACTTTAAAAAAAAACAAAAAAAACAAATCACATTCAATTTGAAAAACTACAAGATTTTTTTTCTCTTCTTTGTAAAATACAAATCATCACTTTCACAGGCAGTTTTCTTTCGACAAGTCGGGGAATGGATACGTGAACATTTCTAACATGACTTGGAATTTGTCACATCAGCAATTAAGAAATACAAACAGTACGGTACTGTGTTGTAAATTTGCTTGGCGTCAGTAATTCTTAAATTAATGATTTATTTAAAAATAACCCTTAAGCACCACTCAAAAAGCAGTGATGACACCCTAAGCCCACCCAACTGGAAACCCTCCTCTCCCCGACTACGCCTCGATATCCTGTCCATGAATATCACAAACAGGACTGGTGACGTGGCGCAGCCCTGGTGGAGGCCAACCCCCACTGGAAACTTACTGCCGAACACAGCTCTCGCTTTGTGAGAACAGAGATTGGATGGTCCTGAGGAGGGACCCACTCACTCCATACTCCCGCAGCACCTCCTGCAATATCCTCTGGGGTACCCAATCATACGCATTCTCCAAGTCCACAAAACACATGTAGACTGGATGGGCATACTCCCAGGCACCCACCAGGGTCCTTGTGAGAGTGAAGAACTGGTCGGTTGTTCCACGACCAGGACGGAACCCGCACTGTTCCTCTTCAATCAGAGGTTCGACTATCGGCCGAACCCTCCTTTCCAGCACCCTGGAGTAGACTTTACCAGGGAGGCTGCATAGTGTGATGCCCCTGGCACACACTCTCGGGTCCCCCTTTTTAAATATGGGGACCACCATCCCAGTTTGCCAATCCTTAGGCACTGTCCCAGACCTCAGCGCAATGCTGAAGAGACGTCTCATCCAAGACAGTCCCTCCTCGCCCAGAGCCTTTAGCATTTCTGGACGGATTTCATCAACCCCCCGGGGCCTTGCCACTGTGGAGTTGTTTGACTACCTCAGTGGCTTCCACCAGGGAAATTGATGATAATCCTCCATCAGCTTCCAACTTCCACATAAGGGTGGACACCCTTCTGTGTAATTTGTCCAATTACTTATGGACTCAGAATCACAAACACTTTGAATTACAGCTTTTTTTGCTAAACCGTTTCCATTTTCAGAGGAGTAATTGGACAAACTACACATAAGGGTTATTTTTTAATAAATCCTTATTTTAAGAACTACTGATGCCAATCAAATTTACAATGCAGTACCATACTGTTTGTATTTCTTAATGACTGATGCGACAAAGTCCAAGACATATTAGAAATGTTCACGTAACCATCCCCTGACTTGTCGAAAGAAAACTGGCCGTGAAAGTACTGATTTGTATTTTACGAAAAAAAGAAAAAAAAAACCTTATGTTTCGTTTGTTCCTTATGACCTGTGAAAACAGGGCCTGTGTATAAAACTGGTTGGAATTTATAAATGGATAATGTAATATTGTTGTTAAACCCACTGAATTTCAGTCGACATTAGGAGCACGTCTTCATCATTTAATTTCTTTAAAGTGGGGATGTACAGAGGCAAAAAAAAAGGGGTCAATATCCAAATACTTATGGACTTGACAGCAATTTAGACAACAACTCTTTTCGTTTTGTGCCTCAAAATAACCAACAGCAACAGAATTGTGCAAAATGAGAAATAAATCAACTCTGACTTTAAAGAAATGTGTGGTTCTCGGCTACATACCGATTGTCAGTGTTCCCACCACAAAGCCCTGTGCAGCTACACGTGTGTGGATCAGGTGCAAAGACAGCTTTGTGTCACCACGATTTTTCATTTTCATCAGCTTGTATCCAACAATGGCAAAAAAACCTGCCATGCCTGGAATAAAAAAAGAAAAGAAAAAGAAAAGAAGGCTGAACCAGTGTACACAGAACAGCCTGTTTAATGTGTTCTGGTTACAACATCATAAGGACAAAGGTGGACAAGTAAAGGTATGTTTTATTTGGTCGTTATGAAACATCTGTCGAATGCTTTCATTCACATATGATTGTGAAAGATATTTGCACGCAACCTCCTGGCTGGAACATTACGACACAAAGATAGTTGCCGATGATCACGCAACATAAAACAGGGCTCTGCATTAAGTTATCTATTTGTCCAGGATGAGGAAAAACTCATTTATTGGTTTTTGACTTACTGCTTGTACAAGCTGGCTCTGGTAGACTAAGCCACTAGCCCTATGCTGTCACCAGTGCAAGAAATTGCTATGGAAGATGCAATTGCAGATTCTTTTGAGGTGGAGGTGGGATTACATCAAGAATTAGCTCTGAGTCCTTTCTTAATCGCAATGGTGATTGACAGGTTGACAGATGACATCAGATGGGTGTCTCCATGGACTATGATGTTTGCAGATGACATTGTGATCGATAGTGAGAGTAGAGACCAGGTCGAGTTTAGTCGGGGAATGAAAGTCAGTAGGAGTAAGACTGAGTACATGTGGTGAATGAGAGGGAGCCCAGTGGAATAGTGTGGTTAAAGTAGATGAGTTTAAATACTTGGGGTCAACTGGAGAGTGTGGTAGAGAGATGAAGAAGAGAGTGCAGGCAGGGTGGAGTGGGTGGAGAAAGGTATGGCGACAGATTGTGCCAAAACCACTCTCGTGTGTAAAAAAATGCGTTCGGACATATTTTATTTCACACACATGGATATTAATTGCGCGCATGCAAATGATCTCTGTGCTCGCACGCACTTTGAGGAAACTGCTCCTAGAGCGAGGAAAAAGGTACTGCGAGTGTGGAATCGTGTGCCCCCACCCTCTTGAAGTTGATTTCTGCTCGCACACTGTGGATTTCTGCTGTCTCGCTCGAAACTTTGGGGGGGGGGGGGGGGGGGGGGGACAAGGGATTAGTACTAGCTCTGCTGTGATTCGTCTTTTCTGAAGAGTGAGGTTAGTTTGACAGCCCTCCTCTCTAATACAGGAGTCAGTCTGCTAAAACAAAGGAGACGCCGTTGTGTCCTTCAGGGAGGTGGTGCCGTAATGGTTTGCATGTGATTTAAGAGGTTTTACTTTGTCATCTGACGGTTAATAATCACATTATTCCCTTTGATTTCATTAGTTTGGGTGTAGAGTGTCAGACTCGGATGTGCCGGGTTTCAATAATCTCAGGTAACTTTTCAGACTTTATGTAATTTATTATTAAACTAGCTGAGGTACCCGGCGTTGCCCAGGTTAACCTGTTTAAGATATAATCTACAAAATATTCCAAAGTTTATATTTTGTCATAATTGTAGATATCTTATAAGTATACATGTAGTCCGAATAGGCAAAGGTTTGAACTAAAAACCCAAATTAGGTGGAATCCCCAAACCAAGAGAGAAAACTGAATTTTGCTGCATGCAAGAAACAATGAAGTTCTTCAGACTTTATATTGCAGATCAAGTATGCTCATAATCATTAATCAGAATTGTTGTTATGACCTTTATAATTGTTGATACATTGCAAATATAGTTTATAAGAATGCTACAAAAATAAAATGGCTTTTAAGCAAACGTTAATTTTGGATTTGAGGTGTTGAATATATATTTAAATGTAGCTTTTACTGACCAATAGTTCTGAAGAGCCTCTTGGTAGACAATGTTGAATGAATGAATGAAAACTGTTTATTTCAAACATTTGATACAACAACAATTACAAGATAGATCAGTAAAAACAACAACAAAAAAGTTCCTACTGTGTACCCAACATGTCCGAAAAGGGGTAGGGTGAAGCATCAGCTTATTTATCCCTACCCCTTCTTCCCCACAACCAGTAATACCCTTTGCCACATATACACATAGATTCCTACACACCTAAACCGATATCTATCTATCTATCTATCTATCTATCTATCTATATATATATATATATATATATATATATATATATATATACACACACACATATATACACATATACATATATACACATATATATACACAAACATAAATATACACCTACACATACCTACTTACATACAAAATACTATATATTTACAAGCCGAAGCAAAAAACAAAAACACCCTAACCCTCATTACCCTTCCTCCTCCCTATACCCAGAAAAAAACATATTTTTGTACCGCTGTTTGAACTGGTTCATGCTTGGACATTGCTTGAGCCCCACTCCCAATCTGTTCCACATCCTCACCCCACAGACAGAAATACAGAAACCTTTTAATGTTGTTCGTGCCCACTGATGCTTTAAATTAAATTTCCCCCTCAGACTGCAATCCCTGATCTGTTAAAAAACATATTTTTAATATTTGCTGGAAGTAAATTGTTTATTGCTTTATACACGATTTGTACTGTTTGAAAATGAACCAAGTCTGTGAATTTTAAGAATTTGGATTGTAAAAATAGTGGATTTGTATGATCTCTATAGCCAGTATTATGAATAATTCTTATAGCTCTTTTCTGCATTACTGATAGTGATTGTGTTGTACCTTTATAAGTATTACCCCATACCTCTGCACAGTACTGTAAATATGGTAAAACCAGTGAGCAGTAAAGAATGCGGAGTGAGTTGTGGTCCAGAATATGTTTCGCTTTGTTTAGAACTGAAATGCTTCTTGACAGTTTACTTTGTATATGTTTTATATGAGTCTTCCAGTTTATCTTATCATCTATTATCACCCCCAGAAACTTATTTTCATGTACCCTTTCAATATCTACCCCCTCGACTTGTAACTGAACCTGTATGTCTGTATTACAATAGCCAAATAACATGTATTTTGTTTTACTTAAGTTTAATGATAATTTGTTTCTGTCAAACCATATTTTCAATTTTCCCATTTCTATACTGATCCTCCTCAGTAACTCCTGCAAATCCCCCCCTGAACAAAAAATGCTTGTGTCATCTGCAAATAATACTAATTTTAATATTTTGGAAACATTGACAATATCATTTATATAAATTAGAAACAGTTTTGGACCCAATACTGACCCCTGTGGGACGCCACAAGCATTGTCCAAGCATGATGATGTATATTCCCCCAACTTCACAAACTGTTTTCTGTTACTTAAGTAGCTTCTCACCCAGTGCAACACCAACCCCCTAATCCCATACTGTTCAAGTTTATTGATTAATATGTCATGATTAATTGTATCAAAAGCCTTTTTAAGGTCTATAAATATTCCAACTGAATGTAATTTGTGGTCTATGGCGTTTGTAATCTCCTCAACTGATTCTATTAATGCAAGTGATGTTGAACTATGTGCTCTGAATCCATATTGACTATCAGTAAGTAATTTATGTTTATTTATGAATTTGTCTAATCTATTATTGAATAATTTTTCTAATAATTTGGAAAATTGTGGAAGCAAAGAAACAGGTCTATAATTTGTGAAGTGGTGTCTATCCCCAGTCTTATACAGCGGCACAACCTTAGCTATTTTCATTTGATTGGGAAATTTACCGGTTTGAAATGATAAGTTACAGATGTATGTTAATGGTTCTACAATCCATTCAATGACCTGTTTTACCACCACCATATCAATTTCATTTAAATCGGTAGATGTTTTATATTTACAATTATTCACAATGTCTATAATTTCATTTCCATCCACTGCTGTGAGGAACATTGAACAGGGATTTCTTTCTATGAGATTATTATCCCAATCCTCAGGTTGGGAATCGGGAATTTTTTCTGCCAAGCTTGGTCCAATATTTACAAAAAAATTATTAAAACCGTTGACTACCTCATCCTTATTTTCCTTCTTGACATTATTATCAATGAAATACTGAGGGTAACTCTGTTTTTTATTACCATTTTTGATAATGCTATTTAATATATCCCATATTCCTTTAATATTGTTTTTGTTATTATATAATATGTTACTATAATATTCCTTCCTACATACCCGTATAATATTAGTTAATCTATTTTTGTATTTCTTATATCTATTTTCTGCCTCTTTAGTCTTTAGTTTTATGAATTCTCTATACAGTGTATTTTTCTTATTACATGCATTTCGTAACCCTTTCGTCATCCATGGTCGAGCTTGGATTTTTTGTTTTCTGTAGTCTTGTTTAATTGGACAATTTTTATCATATAATGATGTAAATATTTGTAAAAAAGTTTCATATGCACTATCAACATCACTTTCACTGTATACCTTTTCCCAGTTTTGCTCCTGTAAATCCTTCTTTAGTGTGTTCATGTTTTCCTCTGTCCGCACTCGCCTGTATTTTATTTTCTCCTCTGGCTGATTCCGCCGATGGTTGCTATTATAAACGATGAAAACTGGTAGATGATCACTAATGTCACTGATTAATAATCCACTCACAGTGTTATTCTCAATATCATTGCTGAATATATTATCAATTAAGGTAGCACTATGGGATGTAATTCTGCTTGGCCTGGTGATTTTTGGATATAAACTCATACTGTACATTATACTGATAAATTCATCTGTTATTTTATGCTTATTTGGATTGAGCAGATCAATATTTAAGTCACCACAAATGAACACAGTTTTTTGATTAGTTTTTGAGAACATTTTTCCCATACAGTCAGTGAATGTTTCAATACTAGATCCTGGTGCTCTATATATACAACTGACTAATACATTTTTGCTTTTTTCTTCACATATTTCAATAGTTATACATTCTAATAAGTTATCGATCACAGTTGTCATATTGTCTACTATTTTATAATCCATGTTCTTATCCACATACACAGCCACTCCTCCTCCACTCTTATTCTTTCTGTTTACACAATTAAATTCATATCCATCCAGTTCAAAATCCATTCCTTTATCTTCATTGATCCATGTTTCTGATATAGCAATTATGTTAAATATTTTTTTAAACTGACTTAAATATTCTTTAATGTTGTTAAAGTTTGCATATAGACTTCTGCTGTTGAAATGGATTATTGATAATTTGTTATCCGTTTTAATGATCCGATTAAACTGTTCATCTGTATAATAGCAACAACTGTCATTGATATTTGAGAAGAAATTATTGTCCGGGTCTATATCGTGCTCCAAGTCCAGTACATTGTGGTCTGTGTATTTAAATGTTCTCAGTTCTACTTTTCCATGATCAGCAATCCTTTGAGTTATATCCTTCTTGTCTCCAGATGTAGATGAATAGGTAGTAGATGAATAGGTTCCTCTGGTCTGTGTCATGGTGTTGTGATGTGTTTGTGTCCTCATACCTTATTGGTCATATTTGTCCAGATCCTCGCTTTAATAAACACTATTGTTCATATTTGTCCAGCTCCTCGATGTTCCTTATTGCCATGACTTTTGCTTGTTCTGGTGATCCGTTCAGTTTGATGAATATTTTACAGTTTGAAGTCCATGTGTGCTGGATTTTTCCCTGTTTCTTCAAGAAGCGTGCTTTCCTGGCGATGTCGGCATTCCGTTTGGTGAGATGTTCATTGATGAATACGTTTGTCCCTTTCAGTTTTCTTCCTTGTTTTAACAGTGCTGTTTTGTGTTTTCTGTTGATGAATCTCATGATGACGGTTCGTTTATCACCGTCATTTCTCCGGGGCAGAGGGTGGCACGCTTCAATGTTATTTAAATCCATTTCTATATGTTCCTTGTCCTTCTGTCAGGAAAGTGGATATACAGCTGATTGGGGTTACCAACTCTGGAGCATCTGACTAACTAACTGTAAGAGATGGCAGGTTCTGCCATATTCAGGCCAGCCACATTATCAGCTAAAGTAGTGGTTTCTTTTTGCACACTTTGAGGCATTCCATCTTTAAATGGTGTAAATATTGCCTTGCATATTTCTTAAAGTTATGCATTCATTGGTATATTTAGAGAACAAACAATCTTTTCAATTGTAAAAAAAAAAAGAGGTTTGACCACTAAAAACAGTTTGAGCCATGAAACATCAACATACCAAAACTATTAGATCAACCCCAAAGCTAGTGCACTATTATAATAGGACAGCAGGTTGTGAAGAGTTGATAAATAACAAAATTTAATTTATGATATTTACATCATAATGAGCAGCCTATATACAACGCGCCATTGGAGAACACAGGCTATATGCCCGCTTACTGGCTGATTGAAAGGGTGCTGCCCCATCAGCAGTTAGAACTACATCACTTTTTCAAATGATCTGCAGAGTGCCATTGTGATACAGAAAACATGCATTTGCCTGATACATTATGATCAACGCTAGGCAAGTGATACACATGTACACTCGACACCTTTATTTTTAGAAAATGTGCAAATGTAAATGTACATGTACAAATTGCAAGAAAAGACAAAGCTTGATATTTTATCCAGTAAACTTTTAAAGTTTAATTTACAGCCTGTGGTTGAAAGCTCTCTGCTAAGAGTGAAAACCTTCATTCCAAGAAGGAATAGGCTGTATTCTGATAAGTATTATATCATAATGATTGTGTATATGTTTTATCAAAATTCATGTGGATTGACCCCCCCCAACCACCCCCACCCCCTCTCAGCCACCAATGCCTGGCATGGGGAGAACCCATCTACATCTCTGAGCTGGCACCTTATCTGCAGGTCTAAATCCTTGTTCCTGGGGACAGCATTATGAAGAGTTTACCCTGTATTTATTTTGAAGTTGATAAACATAATGCAGTATTGGCCATCAGGTACAGACAAATCTCAATTTGAGGGTGCATATTACCATACCAGATTTAAGGACTATTTTTAAGTAGGATGGCATATCTACTCATTCACACATGGTGTCAAATATCATGGGTGTAATATTGGTAGAGGGGAGTATGGGGATAAAGCACATGGAAGAAAGTTACTTTGTATTGAATTGTGTATTTATATTCTTACAATCAAAATGTTCAGTATATGATTAGTCAGTAAATGACAGAATACTCACATTTGTTTTTGCTATAAACAGGTCTGAAAACACTAAAGTTAGTAGAGTTGTTCAAATCTTTTCAAGGAGAGTCAAACAGGTTTGTAGCACCCACGTGCAGCATGTGCAGAGAAAGGATGCATTCATATCAAGGGGGATATTTGAATCTGCTTGGTTATACAACCAAGCTGGCATGCGCACCCACGCTATGTGTGCTAGCCAGCAGCCAGCAGCAGATAGCCCAGGAGTCTGGGCTCTGTTTATAGCAGTAGGCAGGCTACTGAGCTCCTGCATATATGCATAGGGCCAGCGGCCAGCTATTAAAGCTGAGAGATTTGTGCTGGAGTACAACTGCCACTGAGGTACATATGGTTCAACTGTATGTATCAGATTATTGTTAATATTGTTGTCTTAATATTAATTTTTTTGTTTGAAAATAGTACCAGGTTGTAGCCCATGTCATGGTGGTTCAGAATATGTAACTTTGGGGAGTTCAACTTGTGTAGTTTTAGAGACTATTCCAGACAGACAGAAAGACAAAACTGTATGTATCAGATTATTAATATTGTTGTCTTAATATTAATTTTTTTGTTTGAAAATAGTACCAGGTTGTAGCCCATGTCATGGTGGTTCAGAATATGTAACTTTGGGGAGTTCAACTTTTGTAGTTTTAGAGACTATTCCAGACAGACAGAAAGACAAAACTGTATGTATCAGATTATTAATATTGTTGTCTTAATATAAATCTTTTTGTTTGAAAATAGTACCAGGTTGTAGCCCAAGTCATGGTGGTTCAGAATATGTAACTTTGGGGAGATCACCTTTTTTAGTTTTAGAGCCTATTCCAGACAGACAGAAAGACAAAAGTAGCCATTTATGTATATAGATAATGTTGACTTTATGTGGAAATGATTGTTGTACAGAAGCTTTAGAGATCTGTCGCCGAGATAGACGATAACTGAAGTTAGAAACGAGGCGATAATTGGTCAACGCCGCTGTCTCCTTTCATTGTTGTTTCCTCTGAGTGTGTGCGCAAAGAGATAATTTGCGCATGTGCAGTTAATATCTACACGTGTGAAATAATATAATACATCCGAACGCATTTTTTTTTTTTTTTTTTTTTTTTGGGCGAGAGTGGTTTTGGCACCAATCTGATGCCATAGAAAGGTAGCAGGAGTGATTTGTGACCGAAGAATATCTGCAAGAGTGAAGGGGAAAGTTTACAGGACAGTAGTGAGACCAGTTATGTTGTACGGCTTAGAGACGGTGGCACTAACAAAAAGACAGGAGGCAGAGCTGGAAGTGGCAAAGCTGAAGATGCTGAAAGAGAATGGAGAGGATTTGGAATGAACATATCAGAGGGACAGCTCAGGTGGGACGGTTTGGAGACAAAGTCAGAGTGGAGAGATTAAGATGGTTTGGATATGTGCAGAGGAGAGACGCAGGGTATATAGGGAGAAGGACGCCGAGGATGGAGTCACCAGGCAGGAGGAGAAGAGGGAGACCAAAGAGGAGGTTTATGGATGTGCTGAGGGAGGACATGCAGGTGGTTGGTGTGACAGAGGAAGATACAGAGGACAGGCGAAATGGAAATGACTGATCTGCTGTGGCAACCCTGAACGGGAGCAGCTGAATGAAATAGAAGATATATATATATACACACACACACACTTCATAGAAAAGTAACATTCTAGGTCTAAAATATTCAAAATATTAAAATAATTTAAACATTTTCTATAACAAATTTATTGATTTAATACAAATTCCTACGTTTTTTTCAGTTATCTTGTAAGGGTGTGGCCTACAGGACCAAAAATAGATCACGCATTACATTAGTATAAGAAAAAAAATACAAATAAAATATAACACTGTTCTCTAAATAAATTGAACATTATGAATCATTTGTTGATAATGACATGAACACAAGACTAAAATGTTAGTGTGCTTGGTTTCAGTGTGAAAGGTTCCTGGTTCAAACTCCACTCCTGCCACATTTCTCCATGCCATGTGGAGTAGCATCAGGAAGGACATCCGGCGTAAAACTTGTGCCAATTCAACATGTAGATTCACCTTGGACTTGCTGTGGCGAACCAAATAAAAACAAGGGAGCAGCCAGAGAGACCACATTAAAATACTAAATGGGGACCCATAATCACATAAAGGGGGTAAAATGGAGCAGACTGACATCATTGTTTGGCATCTGTTTTTTGTGAGATGCGCACATGTACTCGAGGCAGGTGCGCCCTCTACTGTTCAAGAGATGAAACTTCAGCCAATGGGTCAGTTTCCTTTTTGTTTTCTGTCCCCATTTTGCTCCATTTCGCAACAAATAAATACATAAATAAATAAAAATTAAATAAAAGTACTTAATTGAATCATATCTGGAGTCAGTCTGCTCCATTTCGTTACATTTCACCCCCATTTCATGATTGTTGGGCTCCATTTCAGCCCAATTTCGTTCATTTCATCCATTTTGTATTTTAGTATAGCCGGCCGGAGGGACCTACTTTTTTACACTTAGAGTAACTATTCCAAATGTAGCGTGTACACAGTAATACACAAAGATAATCTTACTAAGTAAAACTGTAACACTCACCCAGTGGGAGAAAAGGATTCTCCTTTACTTTCCGGAGGAGTTTGGCCTCATTCTCGTCGTAAGCTTCAGTCGACATTTTAATTTCTAGTAAAAATTAGAGAGAGAGAGAGAGAGAAAGAGAAGTTTGTATTAACTATACTTCAAAAACACATATTCCTAATTAATTACATTGCAATTCAAGTTTGCTCTTTACCGAGCCTGATTGTTCCGAGTTCTCCTGAACTAACCAGAGGTTAGTCGACAAGGGCAGTGGAAATGTTTTATTTTTATACCCCCTTTATATCCCAAACGTTACAGAGATTGTAAAATACACGTCACAATTCCTGGATTACGATCCTTTAAAGGTGATTGAACCTTCTATAAAAATTTAACTGAAAACCAAATAAAATAAAACAATCGAGGCCGACAACTGCACGCACACAAAATAACACCACGTCTGCTTGATTCTCACTTGTTTAAAGATTCTTACCTGTTTAATTAAAGCTGCCTGAAGACGATGTAACAAACAGATCACGAAGTTTAACCACTCTGTCAGATCTCACGAGGAGAGGAAGTAAAAACCCGGCGTGATGATGCAACCTCACGCGTCAGTTTGACGTCAGCAGCGTATCTGCACTGCGATGCGTTCGCGGCGCAGGAAGAAATTGTATATCTAACTTTCAACTTAACTTGTAACAGCGTGTATCAAGGGTCTCAAACTGGTGGCCCGAGAGCTATTGTGCATTCATGCCCAAATTTTTCTTCTTGACAAATTTTAAGCTACTGCTAGAGCAAAACCCCTGAAAAAGTGAAACAACCCTAAACTGACATGAATCATCCAAACTGATTAAGGGCGGAGGTATCGTTTTATAACCTTTTATATCCTGTCACATAGATTGCAAAATAGATTTCATAGTTCTTGGATAAGATCGTCTGATGACGACAATTGCATCATCTATAAAGTTTAATCTACGGACAAATAAAAGAAAATAAAACAATTGAGATGAGTTACTGCAGTTTATTGGGCAGTAAAAAGCACCAGCAAGGCTGAGATTGACCTCTTTAAAGAGTACAATTGCATCTTATTTATCATTCAAGACAGTCCACCCAATTCAGCAGGATGGACCAGCTGTCAGCATTTACTACAATTAACACCCTAAAAATGCATATGGGAACATCACTCTTTGCCACGTTTGCAACATTTTATAATCAGATTAGATATAACTTTATTGATCCCTTGGAAAGAGTCCCTCAGGGAAATTGAGGTTCCAGCAGCATTGTATAGCAGCACACAGGGTACGAAGCACACAGAGTATCAAAAGTGAAAATAATAATAATATTAAAAAAATCACTCTATCATATCAAAATGATATGGTATGGTATGGTATGATTTTATTTCTCAGGGACAGTGCACAATAATACATTTACCTAAAAAAACAGGAAAGATGCATTATGCCAGGTTATAGCAAAAAATACTCATTTCCACCTGTAGTCCCTGGACAGGTTGATGTCTAACTATAAATAACAGCATTTGTAAATGAAAAGAAAATCCATTTAGCACAAAAACTACTGATACTGTAAACATATAGGATATGGATCTCACTGGTGAGCCTATACAATCAAGTCCATAAGTACTTGGACACTAGCTTTTGTGTGTGTGTGTGTGTATGTGTAATTTCACCTCGGTACACTATCATAATGGAGGCAAAAAGAAGCAATCGTGTGATTGTAGGCAGATCTCAAAAGATGTGTTCTGAGCATGCAAGAAGAAAACCAGTGAGGGAAGCCACCAAGACAATAATGCTGAAAGAGTTTCAAGTTTCTGTGGCTGTTACATCAGCAGGTATGCAGTTTTAAAGTGGAGTGGCAAAGAGAAGGACTTAAGAACTGAAATTTCAGCTACCCTTTGCATAAAGACAGAATGGTGAACTGAGCCTAGAATTGTTTTGTGTGAAAATCCTCTGTTCCACTCCACCATGAAGCTGTGGTTGTGCTTCGAAATGCTTGAAATATAAAAAGAAATGCTAATTTAAAGAAGAGCTCCCTGTTGACCAACAATGAAGTAGCAGCTTCAGTTTCAAAACACATGAAACACCAAATTATACCGCTGCTTCACAATAAAGTTCACTGTTTTAAAAGTTTGAAACAGTAAATGAAACAATTAATGGCTCCATAAAATCACTCAAGATTTCAAAACATCAAAAAACAAAATGAAAAACAAACAAAAACAAACAAAAAACAGCTGCTTCACAATATAATTCCTTATGTCAAAAGTTTGGGACACTAAATAAAACAATTAATGGGTCCACAAATTCACTCAGGATTTCAAAACACTCAAAAGTCAGGTCATGGTGAGATCATCTTCAACCACTTATCCGCGCTCGGTTCACAGGGGCAACAGTTCTAACAAGGGACCCCAAACTTCCCTTTCCTGGGCCACATTAACCACCTCTGACTGGGAGATCTCAAGGCATTCCCAGACCAGTGTGGACATATAATCTCTCTACCTAGTCCTGGGTCTTCCCCAGGGTCTCCTCCCAGCTGGACGTGTCTGGACAACCTCCCTAGAGAGGCGCCCAGTGGGCATCCTTACCAGATGGCCGAACCACCTCAGCTGGCTCCTTTCAACGTGAAGGAGCAGCGGCTCTACTCCGAGCTCCCCACAGATGACCGAATTTCTCACCCTATCTCTAAGGGAGACACCAGCCACCCTCCTGAGGAACCCAACACTCATGACAACAGGTGAGAGTTGGAACAAAGGCTGACCAGTACTTTGAGAGCTTCGTCTTTTGGCTCAGCTCCCTTTTTGTCACAAAAGTATGGTAGAGCAAATGCAATACCATCCCTGCTGCGCCGATTCTCCGGCCAATCTCAGCTCCAGTGTCCCCTCACTTGTGAAATCCCAGAGCTACTTGAACTCCTTCACTTGGGGCAAGACCGCATTCCCTACTCAAAACAGTACACATTGTTTTAAACAACACTAACTATGACAACACTAAGTAGAAAATAGGTAGAAGCCCCTCAAACACACACACACACACACACACACACACACACACACACACACACACACACACACACACACACACACTCTCTCTCTCTCTCTCTTCTCGCATCACCCACCGATGTTTTGATGTTGAATAGCATGTATGTCCTTCATTTTTATTGTAAAAGAACAAACAAATTCCCACCAATGACAAACAAGACAGATTTGGATCAGGGCCTAGGTGTTAATGCTTGTGAGCAATATGCTGAGTCATGGTGACAGTGACACATGTCCTCTCATTTTTAACAAGCAATAAGCATTATCCATAAAATCTGGACCAACAAAAAGAAAAAGTAAACCTAATCGGTTCCTAATATTTTCAAGTTTCACAAAAAAGTCGTGAATTAGTTATCAAATAAGCACGTTAACAAAGGAGATAGCTTTAGATTCCGAGGTTCATTCAATGCAGCACGAGCGACAATGACACTCAAAGATAGTGGAATGACGATGATTTGTCACCTATCACAGTCCTATACCGAAACGTTTTTTTTTTCGGTTTTATCGTTATTTTCAAAATTATAATGAAAATACCACATGAGGGTAATGTTTAAGTAGAAAATATTTTTAATTCTCGCAATTCTTGTTTGTTTAACCTGACTGCGTGCACACGTTTTGTTCCGACGTAAGTGACGAAAATGCAAAGAGTTTGATGTGAATCCTCTTGTGTCACGTATTACGTAACAGTTGATGCTTGCAGCGCGTGTCGCAATGCACGTTCCTCCAACATCCGGTTCAGTAACAACGCAGTCTTGCTGATGACCTCATTCATTTTGTTGTGCCTTTTGTCTGTTGTATTCTGTTCTATTTTTTTTCTTTTGTAGGCTGTGCAATTGATATTTTCGGTATTCATGTACTGATTTCATATATATATATATATATATATATATATATATATATATATATATATATATATATATATATATATATATATATATATATATATATATATATATAAGACACACCTACTGATGGATACTGTGTGCTGATGAGAGGTCGTCTTATGCGGAACAGCTATTGTGTAAATGAATGAGACGGCGTTTTAGGGCCACATAGAATTTTTTTTTTTTTTAGACTTCGAGAATAAAGTCGCAATATTACGAGAATAAAGTCATAATATTACAATAATAAAGTTGTAATTTTAAGACTTCTAGAATAAAGTCGTAAGTTTACGAGAATAAAGTCATAATATTTTGACTTTTCTCTTGTAATATTACGACTTTTTGTCGTAAAATTACAACTTTATTCTCGTAATATTACGACTTTTTTCTTGTAATATTATGACTTTATTCTCGTAATATTATGCCTTTTTTCTCGAAGTACAAAAAAAAAAAAATAAAAAAATTCTATGTGGTCCTAAAACTCCGTCGTAAGAGAAGGAGGAATTATATAGTCTAATCAAAGTGAGCAAAATGATGATCCAATGTTGAAATCTGACGTTATGTCACCATAGAAAATATGTTGGATTTGAAAACTGGATCAATGTAGAAGTCCTAAAATTGGCTCAACATATATGAGGGCTGTCAATAAAGTACAGGTCCTTTTTATTTTTTTCAAAAACTATATGGATTTCATTCATATGTTTTTATGTCAGACATGCTTGAACCCTCGTGCGTATGCGTGAGTTTTTCCACGCCTGTCGGTGACGTCATTCGCCTGTGAACACTCCTTGTGGGAGGAGTCGTCCAGCCCCTCGTCGGAATTCCTTTGTCTGAGAAGTTGCTGAGAGACTGGCGCTTTGTTTGATCAAAATTTTTTCTAAACCTGTGAGGCACATCGAAGTGGACACGGTTCGAAAAATTAAGCTGGTTTTCAGTGAAAATTTTAACGGCTGATGAGAGATTTTGAGGTGATACATTCGCTTTAAGGACTTCCCACGGTGCGAGACGTCGTGCAGCGCTCCCAGGTGCCGTCGTCAGCCTGTTTCAAGCTGAAAACCTCCACATTTCAGGCTCTATTGATCCAGGACGTCGTGAGAGAACAGAGAAGTTTCAGAAGAAGTCGGTTTCAGCATTTTATCCGGATATTCCACTGTTAAAGGAGATTTTTTTAATGAAAGACGTGCGGACGGGACGCAGCCGGCGCGGTGCGGCGTCACAGGAAAAACACCTCCGTGTTGATAACCATTTGTAAAATCCAGGTGGCTTTTGATGGCTTTCAGTGGAGTGAGTATATGAGAAATTGTTTAACAGTTGGGCATGATCCAACTTGTCCTTAAGGCTTCCAACAGAGGTGTTTTTCCTGTGGAGGAGTGTCGCAGCGGCTGCGAGCCGACGCCGCAATCCGTACGCACATCTTTCATTAAAAAAATCTCCTTTAACAGTGGAATATCTGGATAAAATGCTGAAACCGACTTCTTCTGAAACTTCTCTGTTCTCTCACGACGTCCTGGATCAATAGAGCCTGAAATGTGGAGGTTTTCAGCTTGAAACAGGCTGATGACGGCGCCTGGGAGCGCTGCGCGATGTCTCGCACCGTGAAAAGTCCTTAAAGCGACAGTATCACCTCAAAATCTCTCATCAGCTGTTAAAAGTTTCACCGAAAACCAGCTTAATTTTTCGAACCGTGTCCACTTCGATGTGTCTCACAGGTTTAGAAAAAATTTTGATCAAACAAAGCGCCAGTCTCTCAGCAACTTCTCAGACAAAGGAATTCCGATGAGGGGCTGGACGACTCCTCCCACAAGGAGTGCTCACAGGCGAATGACGTCACCGACAGGCGTGGAAAACTCACGCATGCGCACGAGGGTTCAAGCATGTCTGACGTAAAAACATATGAATGAAATCCATATAGTTTTTGAAAAAAATAAAAAGGACCTATACTTTATTGACAGCCCTCGTATGTTCACCATATTCATTATAATATTTGACTTTTTATAACAAATGTTTAAATCAACAAGCAACACTTCTGCTGCTTTGTGTAAATAAATATATACACACTTCCTATAGGTTACTGACAGAAATTAAAAATAGATCAAAATACACGTGAAGATGTTGGAGTGACATTGATATCACGTGAATGGGCGTCAAAATGTTATAACCCCCCCCCCCCCCAAAAAAAAAAACAACAACAACAACATTGATAACTTTGCCATGCTGGCTGAGGTGGCTATGGGGAGAGATGATTTTCTGTAACACTTGGTGGTACACAAAACACTAGTTAGTTCTCTGAATAATGCCAGTGATTAATTACTTTGAGAGATTCATCTTCATCAATGAAGTACATGGGGTCAAAGGGGGGTTTCGGGTCTTTCAACTTCAGACTCCCTTTCCCAGACCAGGAGTGATCAATTTCAAGCTATGACCAAGCCGCATTAGCCGACTGCTTGTCCTGTATGGTCCACAGCCATCTTGAGGTCTTCTCTGCAGCTTCTGGGGCCTCGCCAATGGCTTTTTTTGTGTGTACACTGGTGATGTCCAGGAGGCTCTCGGCCTTGCCCCTGGTCTCCACTTCAGTGGACATACACTGTCCATGCCACCCTGACATCGGCAATCCTGCATATTTCCTCTATCTTCCTTCTGTTGGCCTCCTCCATCCTCTCTTCCCACGGCATTGTGAGCTCAAACATGACCAACCTGTTTGGCTGTTTCTGAGAACAGCACAATTTCTCGTCTGCAGATTGTATTTGTGATGGTTTCTGGGTATCTGAGTAGCTTCCCAAGGTCAACCCTCAAATGCCAACCATGAGCTGTTCCCAGGAGGTCTGCTTGGGCTTTTGCAGGGACTTGCTGGTTCTCCTGTTTAAACGAATGATACTCTGCATCTTGCTGGTTGGAGGCGTTCACGCTGGTCGATGGTGCTGCAGATGGTTTCACCTATCAATCACCTTCAGCTCCAGAACTGTCCACTGTTGACCAAAACCCGATTGGTTGAAAGCCATGGTGCACGAGTAGCCATATATTAGTGTTACATCAATAAAAGCGCAGACCTGCTGCAGATCTGCTGCTTTTATTGATGCAACACTAACAGCTCCTGACATGAGCTGCATGTTTATGACCTGCTCTGCACAGTGTTCTGTAAATGAACATCAAAAACACCTTTGAAGCTGTAATGTGCCTGTCCTTTATACATTTATCTTGCACCAAGCTACACACATGAAATGAGGACAGCAGTGAACAACCATCACTTATTCCCCCACGCATTTTCCCAAAGGTCCTCACATCACAACATATTAAGAGTTTTTGTTATGTTTCGGACGCGGGCGGAGAACCGACCCAGCGTTTGAAGGACCAAGCATGAAATAAGCAGAGCACGGTTCAAAGGATAACAGAATTTAATAAACATAACAGTGTAGTAGTGCTAAACAACTAAAACGTCCACGGTCTGGTGAGGTGAAAACACGGCGCGCTCTTCACAGCGCAAACGGTCCGGAGCCACAGCAGTTCGGACCCAGGGACCCCGCCGACACCCCCCAGGTGGCCGCGACAAACCGAGTCTGTGAAGAAAGAAAACATGAGGTGAGTCCAACTCCACACAGAGACACAACTCAAAGGTGCATGCAATCAGCAAACACTTCCTGGCTTAAAGCTATACATCAGCTTCTCACCCTGCAGGCACAGAACAACTCAGTTCAAATCTCCACTGCAGCAGAAGCTGATTAGACAATTAGCGTAACGTGACAGCTCACTAACACAAGGTGTGAGGGACACCTAATCCACTGTCATTACTTCATAAAAGTCACCAAAACCAAATTACCTCAGGAAGTGTGCTGAAGAGCGTGAGACCTCACCCAGTCCTCCTTCACAGACTGTGGCGTCAAACCTGGAGCGGTCTCTGCGTCCGTGATGGTGAGATTGTTCTCCTGACGTCGATCTCACACGTCTGCTCACAAGGTCGAGTCTCTGGCAATCACACACTGTGCATTCAAGGTTTAAATGCAGCAATCTCTGATTATGACAAAATACACCACAGCTGTGAGTCCTGATGACCTGCATGTGATAACAAGCCTCAGGTGTTCAGGGTGAGGTCCTGATGCTCAGCCACTCAGTCCTGAATGCATACCACCTGGAGGGAGAAACAGAAAACAAAAACCAAACCAGCCAAACACCCCAGCCCACAACAGTTTTCTGTTGAACCAGTAGGTTTTATGAGTGGTTGAGGGCGCTGGTGAACAAAATCAAACTTATTAACTAAGATATGTGACGAAATTTGGAATTGGACTAACATGTAAGACTCAGCAGTCTTAAGCCATTTATAAAGTAGAGGACAACCAGTTTCTGTCTTTGACTGAATTGCAGGTGGAGGAAACGACCTGCCACATAGTGAAGATCTTGACGTTTTCATGGCTGTTTTGTTAAAATTCAATTTTACCTCTTGAAAACATACTGATTTGTGATATTTGATTAGATCTCCCCCCCAACAGATGACAGCTATGAGCAAATAGATCACCTATGTTACACTTGTAATCTCCAGGCCTACATAGGAAAACAACCCGCTGAACATTATTTTAGTTCTACTGATCACGGCTGGCTGATCAAAACGGACCTGAACTGAAGACCCTGAATGTCTTCTATTGCTGTTTCACCTGTGACCCTTGGTGACGGAGCCGCTCTGTGCCGTCATCATGAAGGCACCAAGGATCATAGGTGAAACTAGAAGGGCACTCGGGAGAGCACATTCTTCCGCCACGCCACATATCAATATCAAAGGATGTGGCTTCACAAAAGGGCAAACTAATACATTATGCTATATTCCAGAGTTTAATCCAGCTCATCACCAAATTTTAATCGATTGATCCTGGACATATTTCCCATTATTCCACCAAATTTGGTTCAAATGCGTTCAAAACTTTTTGAGTTATCCTGTTAACAGACAAAAAGACAGACAAACGCTGGTGAAGACATAACCTCATTGGTGGAGGTAACAACTAAAGGCATTCAGGGTCTGCAGTAAAAGAGCGTCGATGCTATTCAGAGTCCCAGGTAAAAGAGCAATGAATGGATCAAGGGTCATGGACCAACAGTACGGAAGGCATTGAGGGTTACATGTAATTGAGAAAAAAAGGCATTGAGGGTTACAGAAGGCATGTGATCACAGTTAAAAGAGTGCATAAGACCCAATGGTTTTTGTTTGAGAACCCCAATTAGTGCAGCAGATAACAGAATATTTACAGAGGAATCCTGCAAATTGTGATACAAGCACCAAATTTGGCAAAAGTACACCTTAGATATTACTCTTTTGAAAAAACCGACGGGCCACTTGAATTTTCAATAGGCGGCCACGTAGGGGTCAATTGAAGAATTACATAGGGGTTAAAATATAAAAATGGTCCAGTCATATTGAAAATTATACCACATTATTTGTCTGATTGTAAAGATTCCAAAAAAGTATAGTTTGGATTATCTATGACTGAATTCTATAGAGTTATGGGGTAAAACAACAAGAATGGTGACAGTTCAATTTCCGTTTGTACAGGGGTCAAAAGTTAGAGTTGCTCCAATTTTGTTCAAAGGTGATGCAAATTATTGGTTGAGTTAATAGGTTTCAAAAAGGAATAGTTTACACCATGTATCATGCTTAGTTATCATGTTATGGGGTAACATATGTCACATGTCATAGATTCAATGGACGTCAACATTATTTGACCTTTAGTTTAGAGACCAAGCATTCAACACAGTCAAAACTATTCCATTTATTAATCCAAGTAGCTCAATCAACAATTTTTGCCATTTTTTACAAAAATTGGAGCAACTTTAACTTTTGACCACTGTACAAACTGAAATTGACCTTTGTCACCATTCTTAAGGTTTTTACCCCTAACTCCATACATTCAGTCATAGATAGGAATTTTATAGTAAAAGTAAGACCCTTCGGCTGCTCCCTTGTTTGCACTCGGGGTCGCCACAGCAAATCCAAGGTGGATCTGCATGTTGAATTGGCACAGGTTTTACACCGGATGCCCTTCCTGATGCAACTCCACATTACATGGAGAAATGTGGCTGGGGTGGGATTTGAACCTGGAACTTTCTGCACTGAAACCAAGCGCATTAACCGCTTGGCCACCACCCCTGCACTTTTTTGGAGTCTTTATGATCAGACAAATAATGTGGTGTAGTTTTCAATAGGATTGGAGCATTTTATATTTTAACCCCTGTGTAATTCTTCAATTGACCCCTATGTGGCCGCCTATTGAAATTCAAGTGGCCCGTTGGTTTTTTCAAAAGAGCAATGTCTAAGGAGAATTTGTGCTGGATTTGGTGCTTGTATCACCATGTGAATTATTGTTTGTCATTTGCTGCACTAAATGCAGTGAGCAAGATGCAGCGTACAGAACACATAAACTTTGATTCAAAGAGGCTGTACAAAAGAAGCACAAAAGCATGACCAGCTGTCATGAGGCAAACCAGACACAAGGAGACTAAATCCAACCTTTAACACAAAATATAATTTTTAGGCGAAATGCAAGTAATCCAACACCAGGGGGCAGTGTCCTCCACGAGTTTTATTCAGAAATGGCGTTTAATCCAGCCTGAGGTTGAGAGAAAACCCTGATATTAGTGGAGCAGATAACTGTAACAGTCGTTTATTTCTGGAAACAAGCATCAGCATTGTCACACATATTCCTTAGACATTACTTTTTGATAAAAACCAATTGGGCACTTGAATTGTCAATAGGTAGCCAGGTAGGGGTCAACTGAAGAATTATACAGGGGTCAAAATTAAAAGATGCTCCAATCATAAACTATGCCACATTATTTGTCTGATCATAAAAATTGCAAAAAAGGTATAGTTTGGACTATCTATGTCTATGAATTCTTTCGAGTTATGGAGTAAAAACAACAAGAATGGTGACAAAGTTCAGATTCCGTTTGTACAGGGGTCAAACGTTAGAGTTGCTCCAATTTTGTTCAAAGGTGATGCAAATTATTGGTTGAGTTAATAGGGTTTCAAAAAGGAATAGTTTGCACCATGTATCATGCTGAGTTATGTTATGGGGTAACATATGTAACGTCATAGAATTCAATGGACGTCAACATTATTTGACATTATTATTTGATTATTTTTTGTATATTATGAACTATCTGTGACTGAATGTTATGGAGTTATGGGGTAAAAACAGCAAGAATGGTGACATGGGTCAGTTTTAGTTTGCACAGGGGTCAAAAGTTAAAGTTCCTCTAATTTTGCTCAAACGTAATGCAAAATATTGCTTGAGTTAATAGGGTTTTAAAAAGGAATAGTTTGCACGATGTGTCATGCTTAGTTATCATGTTACGGGGGAACAACATATGTCACATGTCATAGAATGCAATGGACATCAACATTGTGGATTGATACAGCAAAAAAAAAAAAAAAAAAAAGGCATTGAGGATCATTGGTAAAAAATGCACAGAAAGAATTGAGGGTTACATGTAAAACTGATAAAAAGGGATAAAACAATGAAGAAGGTGCTGAGGATCACCAGTACAGCAGCAAAAGAATAAATACAATAAAAAAAATAAATAAAAAATAAAAAATACAACCAGGTCAAACTCCTCAAAAACTTTAGGATTTCTAAGGAAAGGCCACAACACAGTGTTGGTCAAATGCTTGTTCACGTTAAAGGCCTTCCTCACTTCAACTTCAAACTTCTTTTCTTGGTAAAGGGTTTCAACCACTAGATGGCAGCCATATATTAAAAGGCTGCAGACTCCTGACATTGTATAAAGAACTGTTGTTTGTTCTCCACACTTTTTTTATTCAGGTAAATGACCCATAATGGCTTAATATGAACCATGTGGGTCAAACAGTTCTGATTTCAGGAGCAACAACTTGCATATGGGGCCATTATTGTAGTAAAAGTATTTGCAAATGTGTATTTTGATCCACAAATGTGTAACAAAAACAAAAACAAAAAAACATTGTGTGTGTAACCATGTGTCTGTGAAAATCTGGCCACTCGTGTATTCTTACACGTGACTTTTACTACACTTCTGCCGTGGAAAATCCACAAATGCGTGTAGCGATTTGTACCTGTGTGGAGCCTAACCACCAGGGGGCGCAAGCACCGATTATATCAGTCATCGCTACTGTTTTAAGCCTGGCCAGGCCCTCGAAGAACACCTTTGAGGGCGTTTTTTTTTTCCCCCGTGTTTCAGAGACCAGGACCATGAATGGATCTTCTTGCGTCTTAATTTTAAGTAAACACAAGAATAAAAATGGCAATAATAAGAAAATGTTGACAGTCTCTTGTAGCCAGCTGCACATCAAAATCCATTTCATTTTGGGGGAAAACGATTTTGGTCTGTTGTACAACGTTTGGAAAGAGGTGTCATTTGATTTGAAACGGCGATTTGCTTTGAAGCTTCGTCCTGTTGTGACGAAAAAGGAACTGAGCCAAAGGCGAAGCTCTCCATCTACTGGTCAATCTTCATTCCTACTCTCACCTATGATCATGAGGGTTGGGTCATGACCGAAAGAACTAGATCGCGGTACAAGCAGCCAAAATGGGCTTCCTTAGGAGGGTGGCTGCTGTCTCCCTTAGAGATAAGGTGAGAAGCTCGGTCATCCGTGGGGAGCTCGGAGTAGTGTAGCTGATCCTTTGCTTTGAAAGGAGCCAGCTGAGGTGGTTAGGGGATCTGGTAAGGATGCCCCCTGGGCGCCTTCCTAGGGAGGTGTTCCAGGCACATCCATCTGAGAGGAGACCCCGAGGAAGACCCAGGACCAGGTGGAGAGTTATATCTCCCACTGGCCTGGGAATGCCTTGGGATCCCCCAGTCAGAGGTGGTCAATATGGCCCAGGAAAGGGAAGTCTGGGTTCCCCTGCAAGAGTTGTTGCCCCCGCGACCTGATCCTGGATAAGCAGTTGAAGATGAGTAAGATGAAATGAGTGATTGCAATGCTCTTTCATAGGATCCTATTTGTGTTTACATTTTCTTATTACCATTTTTACCCAAAGCCAAGATATGGCCATCAGATATTGCGCAGACCTGGCATCCGTCCATCTGTCTGTCTGTCCGCCTGTCTGTGCTCAGCATAAGTCCAGTTATATTACTGCCACAGGCTTTAAATTCACATGGAACATTCTTGGGACACAGACCTTGGAATAGTTCGAAGATGGCTAACCTTGACATACAGTGAGAGAAATAAGTATTTGATCCACTGTCAATTTTGCAGGTTTTCCCACCTACAAAGAATGGAGAGATCTTTAATTTTTATCGTAGGTACACTTCCACTGTGAGAGACAGAATCTAAAAAAAAAAAAAAAAATCCAGAAAATCACATTGTATGATTTTTAAATAATTAATTTGCATTTTATTGCATGAAATAAGTATTTGATCCCCTACCAACCAGCAAGAATTCTGGCTCTCACAGACCTGTTAGTTTTTCTTTAAGAAGCCCTCCTATTCTGTACTCTTTACCTGTATTAATTGCACCTGTTTGAACTTGTTACCTGTATAAAAGACACCTGTCCACGCACTTAATCAATCAATTACACTCCAACCTATCCACCATGACCAAGACCAAAGAGCTGTCTCAGGACACCAGGGACACAACTGTAGACCTGCACAAGGCTGGGATGGGCTACAGGACAATAGGCAAGCAGCTTGGTGAGAAGACAACTGTTGGAGTAATTATTAAGGAATTATTATTATGGAAGAAACACAAGATGGCTGTTAATCTTCCTCGGCTTGGGGCTCCATGCAAGATCTCACCTCGTGAGGTAAGAATGATTCTGAGAAACTACACAGGAGGACCTGGTCAATGATCTGAAGAGAGCTGGGACCACAGTCACAAAGATTACATTAGTAATATGATGCTGTCATGGTTTAAAATCCCGCAGGGCAGCAAAGTCCCCCTGCTCAAACCAGCACATGTCCAGGCCCGTTTGAAGTTCACCAGTGACTATCTGGATGATCCAGAGCAAGCATGGGAGAAGGTCATGTGGTCAGATTAGACCAAAATAGAGCTTTTTGGAATGAAGAAGAGAAGCTTGAATCTTCGACTGGACTGGGTTGCTTGACGCAAGGACGTTTCGCTTCAAATCGCAGAAGCTTCCTCAGCTAAAATTCTTGCTCTGGTGGTCTGACTTCTGTCTTGACTCTTGTAGAGAAGAATAATCAAGAAGTCACAAAAGCTGGAGTTTTAAACCTAACCAGACCCCTCCTACCGAGAGACAGACTGCTATAGGCTAGTAACTAAACAATAGCTCTAATTAGCACCTATTGTACTCTAGTTAGCACCCTCCTAATGACAGGGCAGCTGTCCCTCCTAATGATGGGATGGACCCTCTCATGATGGCTCCCTTGACGACTCAACTGATGACAGTGGATCAATTGACAATGGATCAAATGCTTATTTCCCCCACTGTATTTTAAGAGGGTAAAAAGTCACATGTTGTTTGAATCTGTTCTGCGTTTTTTTTTTTGTTTTTTTTTTTTGAGTGGCGGGGGATGACAGACAGAGTAGAGCTGCACCGTGACATCAGTCCTGGTCTCTTCGAAAACACTGTTTTTGGAACCTAATAACACCTCTGAACTTATTTTGCGGACATTAGAATAGTGACATCACATTCTGGTAGCTAGCTGCAAAACTTTGTTTCGTTTATGTGTAAATATATCCTCTGTCATATATTATGTAAAAGATAGCAAGAAATAAACACTTGTAAAACTGAAAACGCTCTTTTTGTAACACAATAACACCTCTGGAAGGATTTACAAAACCTTTAGCCTCTGTTAGCGTGGTGATGTCACAGGCTGGTAGCTAGCTGCAAACTCTATTTTGTTTGTATGCAAATATACTGTTAACCACTTTGTCATATATTCTGTAAAAGCTAGCAAGAAATAAACACTTCTAAGGCTGTTTTTTGAGCCTGACGTTAGGTAACTTCCTGATTTAGCAGACGTTAGGTAACTTCCTATGGAGTTACATTTGTCTCATTAATACCTGTAAATGCACAGAGAGTGATCTACAAATATTCTCTGACTTGCACAAGTTCCGCTCTTGACAAAAGCTCATGTAAACGCAAATGCAAAGCCTCCTGCAGACGCTGTTAAAATGTAAATATTGTTTGTGATTAAATGACTGATGGAGGGGCTTTATTGAACATGTATAAATTGTACGTAAAACAATAAGCTCTTAATAATTAAACAACTGCAAAGAGCACAATGCTTATATGGCCGAGGGTATTTTAACATTACGTTATATTTATTCTTGTGTTTACTTAAAATTAAAAGATGCAAGGAGATCCATTCATGGTCCTGGTCTCCCAAACGCAGGAAAAAACAACAAAAAACACGCTAGCCAGGCCTAAAACGGTAGCAGTGACTGATATCATTGGAGCTTGCGCCCCCTGGTGGTTATTCTCCACACAAGTACAAATTGCTGCATGCATTTTTGGATCTTCCACGGCAGAAGTGTAGCAAAAGTTGTGTAAGAACACACGAGTGGTCTGATTTTCACAGACACTGATTTTTTTTTTTTTTTTTTTTTTTTTTTTACACATTTGTGGATCTGATTACACACACAATTTTTTTTTTTTTTTTTTACACATTTGTGGATTTGGTTACGCATTTGTGGATCAAAATACACATTTGCAAATACTTTTGCTACAATAATGGCCCCATACTTGCAGTAGGGATGGGTATTGACAAGGTTTTATCGATATCGATGCCATTATCGATACCTCGTGAATTTTGTACTAAAAGTAGGCTTTACAGGTTTTCTATGTATTTCCTTGAGTCTTAAAGTAAATAAATATGAAATTAGTCACTGTATCCTTGATCTCTGGACATAAATAAAAATAAACAAAACTGTGTTTCGCTTTGAAGTTATTAATTCAGACTGAATTCTATCGTTCTATCTTGACTTGTCAGAGAGCCGTGCAACGTTTGGAGCTGTGTGAACAGAACGGAGGATGATTCTCGTTTCTTTCTCGCAACAAGACAGGAGTCCCAGTTAGTAACTTTAATCCACACAAAAGTGAATCACAATTGACATATTCAGGGATGAAAGTGGTGAAAAACGAAAAAAGCTGAAACCCAAAATTACCCCCCAACACCACCTGCACAAAAATGTTTGAATTCTAGAAGCTCTGAAATGCCGAACGTGATGACGGCTGCAATTGCTAGATGCTAACTTTTAACATTGAAAATGCCATAGACATGCTAATGCGTTAGCATCGCTCCCGTTTTTAAGTTATAAAATACATCTATCAACTGTTTCAGAAGACCATAACAGGTCAGTTTAACATAGAAAAGGTAAATAATACTCAGACATATGCTCTTTAGGGTTTTAGCGGGGGAAAATTAAGCGAAAGAAAGAAATAAACGAAGCAATCGACCGAAGCATTACTTCAATCTGCGAACCACGCTTCGATTGGTTCAAGGTTCAAAGCAAAGCCGCGCTGCAGAAAAGTTGATTAAGGACCCGCTGCAGGGTCTGTAATCAATGTAGGGAAATTATCATTTTCCTGACAAACACCCGCCAAAACAACGGCCACTCTGAAGGACCGATAACAGAATCGTTAAGCACAAAGCTTATTGATGTCGGTGGATCGAATCATTTCTTAACGATACCCGAAAGGAACCGGTTCTCGATACCCATCCCTAACTTGCAGTACTTCAGATTGTCAGACACGGCCTTTGCAATGTCATTAAACATTACAGTAAGCATTTGTTTGTTGAATTGATTTGTATTATTTGCCAGTTGTAACAGTGTTAGCCGACTGTAACCCTATTGCCGTGTGCATTGGGTTAAAAAGATAAACACATGCCCTAATATAAAGGATTTTCACTTCAACCCATTCATGTGCTGTTCATTTACAGTATGGACCAGATCCTTTTCAACACCTGTATTTAATTCACCAACTTAATTGGTCATTAAGACGTGCAATTAATTAAGAATTACTGTTTTAGAGAGGATGGAGCATAATGCATTATTTGTGTTTTAAGCACACTGGCAAACATGCACCAATGAAGTGATGTCTTTGATGATGGTTTCTGTGTTTGTTTGTCAGGAGAATACCTCTAAAGGACATGAGTGGATTTTAATAATATTTGCTGGAGATGGAGGTTTTGGGTCAAGGAAGAGTTGATTAAATATTGGTGTGGATTTTTTTAATTATTTTAATGCTGTCATCTGGATAGCTGATTACTTTAGCAATCAGGATCAAAGGTCAGGATCAGCCCCTTCACAATTTGATCCTGAATAAAGAATCAAAGTAAAACAGATGGTATTGAAAACATAATCCATTTGAGAGGAGACAGAGGTCAGGTTAGGTCAGGTCTGGGACCAAGAGCTTATGCTTGTCACTTCACACCATAGAACAGTCCAGGTACTAGATGGCGACCAGCTAGGCAGAAAACCGGTCCATCCTCACTTCTCCACAGTAACCATCTATGTACATAGTGAGCACATAGTGGAGCGGCATTCAGTTCATTGACCTTGTATGTGTGTGTGTGTGTGTGTGTAAATAATGTGGGCTCATGAACGGTAACAGATATTCATCAATGGAGAAGTGACCCGTGCCACATGCCTCAGACCACACAGATGTTTCTCATTCATTCATTCATTCATTTTCAGCCACATATCTGGGTCTGAATCACGACAGCAGCAGAGCAAACAGCTCATCCCACACTTCCCAATCCTCAGCCATAAAAATCTGTTGGTTTTAATAGTAACCAGAATAATTCTTTAAAAAAAATATAGTAAAAATATATAAATATCTTGATCAAGGTCATTCCACCCAAGGAAAATCCCTGAAAGAACCAAATTGTGTATTCAGGTCTCAGTGCCCCTGATGGAAAGACCTTTACCAACAACTCCAGCAGGTGATTTCACTGATGAACTCATCCCATCTGCTCAAAGTGATGTTTCAGTGAAATCGCCTGGTAGAGTTGGTGGTTACAAAGAAAACCTGCACCCTCTTGGCATTTACTGGAATAAGTTTGACGCCTATGCTTTACGGTATAAAGCTGTTGGAATGTACAGTTTTGTTTATTTATTCAGTTGCTAAATTAGCACAATCATGCTGTTTTCAAACTAACTGTTTCTGTAGAAACTGCCTACTATTACTTACTATTTCCCGCTAACTTTTACAAAATATATGAGAAATATATTCGATTTATACAGAAATAAGCTATTTTGGAGCCCTTTCTGTCATGTTGATTTATTTTGTTTGGATGAGCTGCCAGCTGACATTAGTGCCTCTCTATTCTGATTGGCTGCCGCTGTGTGCTTCCAAGCATCCCTCGCTTAAGTTAGGGGTAGGGTCCCTTTATTCAGAGAGTAGTGCCAACTGAAAACATGCCACCATTTTGGGGCCAATTGTGCTGAACTACTGAATGAACCTTTTATGTTTTCAACTTTTTCTTTAATAATTTAACCACATACAGCAACACATCCAGGTAAAGGTTCTATTGAAATAAATATTAAAAAGTTAAGCTATCAAATTTACAAAAATTTACAATTTATGATGATTTATTGAATTAATTTAAAGCCTCATTTATGCTTCTGCAACTCTGTGTTATGATGCCAACGTGTGTGACAGTTTTTTTTTTAAAGATGTGCGTGACAGTTTTAAGGTTCTCTGTCGCTGGATTATGCTTTATTCTGGACTAATTTGTCCCTCAACATGCTTTTCTTTCTACAGTGATCACCTCCAATTTAAAGGTAAGCTGTTCCTCTTTTTCTGATTCTGTGCTGTAAATTTGCCAACTTTTCTGATCCATTTGTAATCAGCATGCACTGCAAAAACTGTTAAAATATGAGAGGAAAGAGTGAAAGCAGAAAAGTGTCAAATCACTTAACCAATTAACAGGTGCACCTGATGTGCACCTGTTAAATCAGACACGGCTGACACAGACAAGGCTGTCCGTCCGTGTCTGAGCATGGTGTGAAAAAAATAAATGGTCAAGCTTTTAATCAGATAAATGACTCCGGTCATACTTTACTCGAATCAGCAAGTGTCGGAGCGCTGAACTATAATTTCGAATCTCTGTTACTGTGCACGTCCAGACTGCGAGGGCTTTTTTTTTTATGAAAATACATTGTGATCGGACAGGACATTTTATCCAATGTGAGCGAAAATCCATTAAACAAAATCTGTTATATATAGTGTGTCTTACATGGAAAACCATACAAAAACATCTGGATATACAATGATGATTTAGGCGAGTTTTACTGTACATGAACACTAAATTTACCTCTCAAAACTTTGACGGTGAAGTTGCGTCCATCCCACACAGCTGACTTTATTTTCCCAATTTTTTCTTGTTTGGATCTGAAGGGAATCTGTACATCTTGAACCCCTTGTTGTGTCTATTTGTGCATTCAAATGCACAACAATCTGGCATTTTCAGTGCTCAAATAAATAAAATCACTGGATTTACCTGCAGACAGATTAACAGCGAATGCTATCTTGGCCACGAGATGGCACCACAAGTCACGTGACCTTATTTCAGCTGTCATGTTGCTACTCTTTGAATAAAGGGACTCTAGTTGGGGGGAGCCCCCACATGATCTATGTCTATGACGCCACGATGGTCACTATCATAGACTGTAAGGGACGCTACCAAATATAGTTCAAGGCCGTCTGTTTGTTTAAATTTTTCCTCCATGGGAACTATTTATTATGTATTTCCAGACAACACAATTTTTAATCATATTGGCAATGGCATTTCATGAATCATTTATTTAAAGGCTAATAAATAAAATTATAGTGGGGCAAAGGAAAAAAAAAATCACCCAAACCATGATCCGATTGTAACCCTATTAGCGGGTTGTAACCCTGTTAGCTGATTGTAACCCTGTTAGCAAGTTTTAACCCTGCTGGTTCTAACCCTGTTAGCTGGTTGTAACCCTGTTAGCAGATTTTAACCATATTAGCTGATTGTAACCCTGATAGCTGGTTTTAACCCTGTGTGACCGCAGGACCTTTGTGGCCAGGACAGCGGTGGGATTGAACCCGGACGGCTCGCACTAAAGACCATTCCTCTACCAGGTCAGCCAAAGGGGAATTCCCCCCAAGCTAGCGGGAACATCTTTTCAATCAGGACCCGGGACCTTCGTCCCCCAACATTTTTGACTTCGTCCTGAAGTCACAGGTGCATTTAAGCATGTTCTGTGACTACCCACAACCTGTTCGTGACGCCAGATTGTGACCACAGGACCTTTGTGGCCGGGATGGCGGAGGGATCGAACCCAGACCGCTCGCACTAGACACCATTCCTCTACCAGGTCAGCCAAAGGGGAATTCCCCCCAAGCTAGCGGGAACGTCTTTTCAATCAGGACCTGGGACCTTCATCCCGCTACACCTGTTAGCCGGTTGTAACCCTGTTAGCAGATTTTAACCCTGTTAGCCGATTGTAACCCTGCTAGTTGTAACCCTGTTAGCCAATTGTAACCCTGTTAGCATGTTGTAATCCTGTTAGGTGATTGTAACCCTGTTAGCATGTTGTAAACCTGTTAGCCGACTGTAACCCTATTAGCAGGTTTTAACCCTGTTGCCGTGTGCATTGGGTCAAAAAGATTCTGCTCTGATTTAGGAAGCAATGACTTGCAGTAGTGTTACAGTAATCATTTACTTGTTTTAGTTAAGCTGTAACCCTGTTAGCCATTTGTAACCCTGTCAGCAGGTTTTAACCCTGTTGCCGTGTGCACTGAGTCAAAAAGATTCTGCTCTGATTTAGGAAGCAATGATCTCCAGTAATGTTAAATGGAAAGTGATGCCTTACAATCACACAGACACAGTCACACAGGTGAATGTGAGGCATTATTTGTAAAGCGCTTTGACCATCTGATGCAGATGGAAAAGCGCTATATAAATGCAGTCCATTTCACACACCGATGTCGGTGCTGCCATGCAAAGTGCTCACTACACACTGGAACCAACTCGCGGATGAAAGACATTGCCCAAGGACCCTTAGTGATTTTCCATTCAGGCTGGGGTTTGAACAGAAGATCCTCTGGTCTAAAGCCCAACACTTAACCACTAGACCAAGGGTGGGCAACTTGTTCCAGAAAGGGCCAAGAGGGTGCAGGTTTTCTTTGCAGCCACTGACTCCACCAGGTGATTTCACTGATTAATATCACTGTGAGGAGATGGAATCAGTTAATCAGTGAAATCACCTGGTGGAGTCAGTGGCTGCAAAGAAAACCTGCACCCTCTTGGCCCTTTTTGGAACAGGTTGCCCACCCCTGCACTAGACCATCACCTCCCCGTTATGGTACGGTACATGCTGCGGTAATCATTTACTTGTTTAAGTTAAGCTGTAACCCTGTTAGCCGATTGTAACCCCGTCGCTGTGTGCTTTGGGTCAAAAAGATAAAAATACGTTCCAGTATTAAGGACTTCACTCCAGCCCATTCATGTGCTGTCTATTCACAGTATGAACTAGATCCTTTTCATCTATTTATACTAATTTCTGAACAACAAACTTGTTTTTAATTGGGCACTGGAGTCTTGTTTGAGGGTGGGCGCTAAAGGGTTAAAATATGATGCATATGATGTAATTTCTCTACTTCCAGGGATGGAAACACAGCATTTTCTATAACATTTTGGGCAAATAACACGCTAAGTGAAAATACAAAGAAAAAGTGGTGGAAAGTGGACATGTGTTGCAGGTTGTTTATGACCCGGAGCACAAACATGTCAAGGCGGTTTTGCAGGCGAGACAACGTAGCTACTCTGGTTAGCTGTGTAGGCTAACACTTACCAACACGACATCTCCCATTCGCGTCGTCTTCTTTTCTCCACTGGGAACTGAAAAACTGCGCTTTTCGCAACTGCTAAGGTGACTGCAGCCAAAAATAAAATGGTACACCAGAGTGGCTGTCCCCATAAGTGGTCAAATCCCACTATATCAAGCAGGGTTCAAATGAGCCTGCGGCGCCCTATTCACCAACTCAATTGGTCATGAACATGTGCAATTGTTCCCTTGGCCTTTTACGATTGCTCAGGACTCTCAACGTTGAGGCACCTGTGCTGGATTTTTTCCAGAGAAATGCATCACATGGCCAAAATGCCATAGCTGATATTCCCTCATAATGCGAGTGAGACTGAGTCATTCTAATAGGACACAAGTGTTCTCTGAAGAGACCGTTAACCACTTGGATATTGACTATGGAATCAAATAAAAGCAGACAGGTGGACAAATGGGAATAAAAACAACACTAATCACATTGTACGTTCAAAAACCACATATCGGACTCGTGTTTTTGGAAGCAAAACGTAAATAGAAGCTGCTCTCTCCCAAAGAGATGATCACTGTTTATGTTTTCTCCAATTCCGCATCTGTGTTTGCACATGCACAATGCGAGAGGTTGAGGTAAATTGGCTCGTAGACGCTCGTAGTAGAGGTAGGCAGATCGATCCTAATATCGATACCAACACTGGTATTGATACTGAACAATCCTCGTGTAAAAAGATCGATACTCAAGCTTTTTTTCTCTCCCGCACGCACTGACTGCTATGCACGCAGATTCATCAAAGTTTGCTCTCTGTCTGTAAGAGCAGAGCTGCGTCACACAACACGGAGCAGCGCACCCTCCCCCCTCTGGTCTTTTGTTGTTGCGCCGTCATGTGGCTCAGCAGCGCGAGCCAACAGCCATGCAGGTAGGCTCAGCCTGGCCCGCCCACTCAGCGCTCTCCTTGAGTCAGCCCTCTACCTCAGGAGATTTTGTTTTAAGTTGTGTTGAGTGGTATTTTTTAAACAAAAATGTTGATTGATAATAACGTATTTTGTTGTCACGTACAATGTTTGGCGAAATTCTATCCTAGGTCTTTTGGATCCTTTGAATCTATGAAGCTTAAATATGACAAAGTATCGATATCGGTATCGATATCAGTGATACTGGGCCTGTATTTACTTGATATTGGATCAATACCAAAATTCCCAGTATTGCCCACCTCTAACTCGTAGCGCTATACCCTCAGGAGGTGCTGATCAGAATATCAAACAGGTTTGATTTTCATCCGACCATACGATTGCCGATGGGGAGGTGGTAGTGAGAGGTTAAACGCAGCTCCTTAGACAATGTATACTACATGATGCAGGAAGCACAATTAAGCTGAAACTCAGCGCGATCCAAAAAATTCTCGCATGAGTAAAAAATGAGCTCAAAAAAGGGCCAAGACAGGCACAGTGTAAACCCAACTTTAGGTCGATCAATAAGTCCCAGAAAATGTTCTCACTTTGTGGCTGTTTGAGCACTCTCAGGGGACTTGGACCTTTCTGAGCTGGCCTATGCTTGTTGTTGTGACATTGTGGATTTGTGTTTTTGTGGATGGCAAATAGTGGAGTGGCATTCAGTTCAATGACTCTGTGTGTGTGTGTGTTTTTGTGTGTAATGTGGGTCATGCCGTGTCACGGCCACACTCCTCAGACCCCAATGTAAAGAAAAAAAAAAATATATTTTTTTAATCCCTTTTTAAAGGGGAAAAGCAGCAGTTGTGGTTGCCAAAATAATTATGTCACAAATCCAGTTAAAATATGGAGATACGTCTACAGAACAACCTGTAAATTTTATGTTATGAACCTGTTGTAATTTACAAAACTGTAAATTCACAGCACATCCAACAGTGTTGTTGTTTTTTTAAATACCAAATTAATACAATCATGCTGGTTGAAAACAAATTGTTTCTGTAGAACTGAAATGCAGTTGTTACTTACCGGACAGCACAGTGGCTTAGTGGTTAGCACTGCTGCATCACAGCAGGAATAAGGTTGTAGGATGAATTCCCCCTGTGGCCTTTCTGTGTGGAGTTTGTATATTCTCCCCATGTTTGCGTGGGTTCCCTCCAGATGGTCCGGCTTCTTCGCACATCCAAAGACATGCAGGTTAGGCGAACTGGGAACTTTAGGTTGTGTGTGCTGGTGTGAATGTTTGTTTGTCTACAACCCCAATTCCAATGAAGTTGGGACATTGTGTAAAATGTAAATAAAAACAGAAGACAATTATTTGCAAATGCTTTTCAACCTATATTCAATTGAATACACCACAAAGACAAGATATTTAATGTTCAAACTGATAAACTTTATTGTTTTTGTGCAAATATTTGCTCATTTTTAAATGGATGTCTGCAGCACATTTCAAAAAGCTGGGACAGTGGTATGTTTACCACTGTGTTACATCACCTTTCCTTCTAACAACACTCAATAAGCATTTTGGAACTGAGGACACTCATGATTGGGTATAACAGGAGCATCCCAAAAAGGCTCAGCCAATCACAAGCATAGATGGGGCGAGGATCACCTCTTTGTGAACAACTGCATGAAAAAATAGTCCATCAGTTTAAGAACAATGTTTCTCAATGTTCAATTGCAAGGAATTTGGGGATTTCATCATCTACAGTCCATAATATAATCAGAAGATTCAGAGAATCTGGATAACTTTCTACACGTAAGTGGAGTCCACATTTCAAATTGTTTTTGGAAATCATGGACGTCATGATCATCTAGCATGTTACCAGCGCTAAGTTCAAAAGGCAGCATCTGTGATGGTATGGGGGTGTGTTAGTGCCCATGGCATGGACAACTTGTACATCTGTGATGGCACCATCAATGCTGAAAGGTACATCCAGGTTTTGGAGCAACACATGCTGCCATCCAAGCAACATCTTTTTCAGGGACGTCCCTGCTTATTTCAGTAAGACAATGCCAAGCCACATTCTGCACGTGTGCAACAGTGTGGCTTCGTAGTAAAGAGTGCAGGTACTAGACTGGCCTGCCTGCAGTCCAGACCTGTCACCCATTGAAAATGTGTGGCGCATTATGAAGCGCAAATACAACAACGGAGGCCCCAACTTAAGTCGTACATCAAGCAAGAATGGGAAAGAATTCCACCTACAAAGCTTCAACAGTTAGTGTCCTCAGTGTCCTAGTGTCCTCACTTATTGAGTGTTGTTAGAAGGAAAGGTGATGTAACACAGTGGTAAACATACCACTGTCCCAGCTTTTTGAAATGTGCTGCAGACATCCATTTAAAAATGAGCAAATATTTGCACAAAAACAATAAAGTTTATCAGTTTGAACATTAAATATCTTGTCTTTGTGGTGTATTCAACTGAATATAGGTTGAAGAGGATTTGCAAATCATTGTGTTCTGTTTTTATTTACATTTTACACAATGTCCCACCTTCATTGGAATTAGGGTTGTATATGTGGCTCTGCGACAAAGTGGTGTCCTGTCCACAGTGCACCCTGCCTCACACCCTATGACTGCTGGCATAGACTCCAGCACCACCGTGACGCGTAGCTGAAGTATGTGTGTGTAGAAATGGATGGATGGATTGCCATTTTTACGGTGTTTATCTAAAATATATTAATATGAAGAGTTCTGAAAAAAATAATTTCTGTTTAGAAATGAGCAGGCTTTATATCAGTGGGATAAAAGGGATTCTGCATTTCATAGCATTTTCAGATTAAGTCACACCATGTGACAAAATGCTGGTCAAAGCAGTTAGTGTGCTTGCTTCAAAAACAATATATCCTATCACACTTTGATAATTTTTTTGGCAAATTACAAGTTTTCATTTTTTTTTTTAACAGTTTCAATTGCAACACTGTAAAATTTGCAATATTTTCTGTAAAGGTAGTTACATATGTTAAAGCATTTTAAAAGAAATATTCCGGCAATCACAGCTGCTAATTTATTTATTTTGAGAACTGTGTTTCACAGTGCAGTCTTACACCAGGATGCAGAAGCATGAAACTGATAAGTATACCTCCTCCAAGTGGTAGGCACAGCTAACCAAAAAGTCAGCTTCGATAACCGCTAATCCGCTAAATGAAAAGTTAACTTTTATAACAATGAACCATTAAACTGATAAAAAAAATTTAGCAGAAGACCATTTTTGGGTCAAAAATTCATAGAACATCACCATTTACTGTATGGGAATGTAAATAGCATTCAACTGTCATATGGTCGCCATTTGGTGCGCTCCTGTATCACACTTAAACAGAATTTTCAGTTTTGCAAATGTATTTTTTTTTTTTTTTTTTTTAACAAATGATTTTATTTTTTTGTAAAAACCAACAGACACGTTATAGTAACTTGTGGGGTTTTTTTGTGTGTGTGTTTGAGCCCGCAGACTCAGTAAGTGCATCGGAGGCAGTGAGAGCAATTGCGGTGATGCTGACCGGTGCCGCGACCGGCCTGCCTGATAAGGATGCAGAACACAATGCGCTGTAAAAAAAAAAAAAAAAAAAAAAAGCATGCAAAATTGCACTAAAAAAGTCTGTGAAACTGAGAGGCCGCGAAAGTTGAACCGCATTATAGCGAGGGACCACTGTATTTGCATTTATGTTTATATTTGCAAACTGTCTTTCTTTTTTCACTTTTGCTACTCTGTGTGTTTCTTACCCTGTGTATTGCTATACAATGCTGCTGGAACCTCAATTTTTCCTTGAGGGAGACTTCCCAAGGGATCAATAAAGTTCTGTCTAATTTAATCCAATATCAAAAGGTTCAATTCATTTTATTTATATAGCGCCAAAATCACAACAATGCTGCCCCACTTCACATGGGTATGTAACCCCTCTGAGCAAGCACATCAGTGAGAGTGGTAAGGGAAAACTCATTCTTGTTACGCTGCTTGGCCATAGTCTTGGTGTTTTTTAAAATTTCTGAGAACATTATTATCGTCGAAAACATGTTTGGGGTCAACACACTGTCATGAGGCGGGCTTGGACAAACTAGCCTGGCTCACATTTGATTGGTGGATGGATGGAGAAATAAACACAAGTATCTTCAAAGCATGACAAACAAATGTAAAAGTATTGACACAGAGCCAAAATGCGATTGCACATTCCGTGAAAACACAGAATAAACCCTTGACGTTCACCCTACAGATTACCTCTGTGTGTGTAAACCGCTACCTCACTCGGCAGAAAAATGGCAGCATACGCTTCTTTGATGTGACTAATTACAAAAAGATTAACAAAGCAACAAGCACTTAAAACAATGCATCATGAATCCCTGTTTTATGGTGCTCATCATTAGACACATTGTGCGGTGCATCGCACCGCCTACCACATCACTGTGTATGGAATCATGGCATTTATTATTTTAAGTCAATACAATACAGATTGTGAAAAAAGAAATCAAATAATCAAATATAGAATACATATCTTAATTATAACAGGAAACAGCCCAAGTTGGATAGTTTTAGCATAATAATAGAGCACTTTTAAAAGCCTGAACAAGAGCACTCTGAGTGCTGTAGTTTAATTAGAACTGAAAACCACTGCATTGACACACTTTGGACTTTTGGAATCAGTGTCAATGCAGTGGTTTTCAGTTCTAATTAAACTACAGCACTCAGAGTGCTCTTGTTCAGGCTTTTAAAAGTGCTCTATTATTATGCTAAAACTATCCAAATACACACACAGGGTGGGCCATTACCACTTTTTGATCGTACACAAGTTTTTGAAATGAGAACTTATTCTAAAATTTTATTTGCAGACTTGTAACAGAAGCATTAAATTAACATTTGATACCAAAGGTTTCCCACTTTGTCTCTTGTTTTCCACACAGTTCAATAACTGATGACATGTTCAATCCACGCTCCTCTTCTTTGGATTACAGCTGCAACACGTGTATTGAAGTTTGTGATGACATTGCCACACATCTCAAGAGGGATTCTCCGAATTTCTTTTTCATCCGTCTTGAGAAGTTAAAGCATAACTCAAAGTTCTTGTTCGACACGGTGGCAACACTAATTCATGGACAACCACCTGTAGTTCGCTCTCCTTTTACAGCACAAGATTTCCTGAATTACTTTGAGAAGAAAACAGAAGACATTAGGTTAAACATATCCCAGCATGCCTTAACCCAGCCACTACACCCTGCTATTGAGGTGGGCACCATTACTGAGGTATTACCTAGATTTACAGAATTTGATAGTATCTCACTGGGCATGCGAAACTCCTGTTTATTTGATCCTATACCAACAAAACTGTTTAAGGACCTGTGGCCCACTCTTGGGCCAGCTGTGCTGGAAATTATTAATCTTTCTTTAACTTCTGGATCTGTTCCTAAATGTTTCAAATCTGCAGTGATTAAACCATTACTTAAGAAACCTAATCTTGACCCTAGTGTATTGAAAAACTACAGGCCAACATCAAATCTATCATTTTTCTCTAAAATTCTAGAAAAAAAGTGATTTTACGGCAGCTCGTAGACTGTCTTACTGAGAATAATCTCTTTGAGCCACTGCAGTCTGCTTTTAGAAAATATCATTCCACAGAGATGGCTCTCAATGAAGTGGTGAATGATCTTCTGCTTGCAATGGATTCGGACACCACTATGGTTCTTGTGCTGTTCGATCTCAGTGCTGCATTTGAAACAGTGGATCATCATATTCCACTCGATAGGCTGGAAAATCATTCTGGGATTACTGGGAGTGCCCTTGCATGGTTGACGTCATACTTGACCAGTCGTTCTAACTGTGTTCTGTACAGTAACACCACCTCTAACCTTAGTGACATTAAATTTGTGGTTCCACAGGGGTCCGTCTTAGGCCCCCTGCTTTTCTCCCTTCATACAGTACCCCTTGAGCACATATTGTGGCACTTTGGGATTACCTTTCACTGATATATAACTGCTGGTCATCTCATCCACACTGATGCAAGGATTGCCTTGCATCAGTGAGAAGCTGGATGTCTAGAAACTTCCTACTTTTAAACTCTGATAAGACTGAAATGATGCCTCTTGGTCCAGTGAGACATCAACATCAATTTGACCAGTTAACGCTTAGCCTAGGCTTGTGTGTCATACATCACACGGACAAAATGAGGAACCTTGGGGTAATTTTTGATCCTTCGTTGTCCTTTGGCCTCCATATTACAAATATTACAAGGACTGCTTTCTTCCACCTGCGAAATATAGCGAAGATTCGTCCCATCCTGTCTATGGCTGATGCTGAGACCCTGATCCATGCATTTATCTTTTCTAGATTGGACTACTGCAATGTTCTATTTTCTGGTTTACCGCAGTCTAGCATTAGGGCTCTCCAATTGGTTCAAAATGCTGCTGCCAAGTGTTTGAAACGAAGCAGAAAGTTCGACCACATTACACCCATTTTGGCATCCCTTCACTGGCTTCCTGTCCCTGTGAGATCAGATTTTAAGATTCTGCTACTAGTCAATAAAATTGTTCACAGACTAGCACCTCCCTACCTAGCTGACCTAATTAAACCTTATGTACCGGCCCGGGCTTTGCGTTCTCAGGGTGCAGGACTACTTTGTGTCGCTAGGGTGAATAAGAAGTCTGCGGGTCACAGAGCTTTCTCTTATCGTGCCCCTGTTCTGTGGAATGATCTCCCTGCGTCAATAAAACAGATTCTGTGGAGGCTTTCAAGTCCAGACTTAAGACACACTCATTTTCCCTTTCATATGGCTAGCATACTGGTATAGTTTTGTTTTACGCTTTTCACTCTTTTAATTCATTTTATTAGGAAATGGAGCGTGCCGCGGCCTCAACTTTACCTAAATTCTGGGTCTTTTAGTGAAGCTTAGGACTAGTGGCCAGTGATCACCTTAGTATTTTCTGTTTTTCTTGTTGTTTAATGCTGGCAAATTATACTGTATTTCTAGTCTTTCTGATGCTTGATTCTGTTTTTTCTCTCTGTTTAAGGTGCAGCTCCATCCAGAGATGGATGTGGTAATTAAGTAAGTAAATTTTATTTATATAGCACCTTTCACAGACAAGAGCCACAAGGTGCTTCACAACATAAAAGCACAGTACACCACACAAAACATCAGACAATGGCTGAGACATAAAAACATAAAACATAACATAGGATAGCAGAGCAGCCCAAAAGCTAAGCAAACGCTTGACTAAAAAAGAAAGTCTTAAGTTGGCTTTTAAAAGTATCGACAGAGTCCAGTGAGCACAGAGAGAGCGGGAGACCATTCCAAAGCCTGGGAGCAACAGCCTGGAAGGATCGCTCTCCTCTGGTTGCAAAATGGGTGCGAGGAACCATCAACAGATTTTGGTCCACAGACCTCAAAGCCCTGGCAGGGGCATAAGGCTGGATAAGGTCACAGATATAGGGAGGCGCCTGGCCATGTAGAGCTATAAAAGTTAAAACCAAAATTTTAAAATTGATCCTGAAGGACACTGGCAGCCAATGAAGCTCCTTTAAAATTGGGGAAATATGAGTCCTTCTGTTAGCTTGTGTCAGAATTCTTGCTGCAGAGTTCTGTACCAACTGCAGTCGACGCAACTCCTTCTTGTTTAGACATAAAAACAAACTGTTACAATAGTCTAAACGTGTTGATACAAAAGCATGAATAATAAGCTCTAAATCATTTCGAGACACCATTTTCCTGAGCTTAGAGATGTTTCTTAATTGAAAGAAGCAATTCCTCGTCAGCTGTTTACAATGCTTTACCAAAGACATGTCTTGGTAAATGACACCCAGGTTTCGAAGACATGATTTAGCAGACTGGCCCAGGTCTCCCAAGTACTGCTGAATACCTGGAATATGGGCATCAGGGGCAATAACCAATGTCTCTGTTTTGTCTGCGTTAAGCTGAAGAAAGTTATTCGTTAGCCATTGTTTAATTTCCACCAAACAATGGAGGAGGGAATCAAGCCTCTTAGTCTCAGATGGCTTAAAGGAGCAGTAAAGCTGGATGTTATCCGCAAATAACTGGTAAGAGACATCAGTAAATCTTTGAATGATCCTACCTAAAGGGATCAAGTACAATAAAAACAAAATGGGGCCCAATACAGAACCCTGAGGGACTCCACATAACAGGTCCGCAGACTCTGACTTTATCTGGTTAGCAAAAACGCTAAAGCTACGCCCAGACAGATATGAAAAAAAAAACCACCGAAGAACTGACCCCAACAGTCCGACATGATTCCTCAATCTATTCAGCAGGACCTGGTGGTCAACAGTATCAAAGGCAGAGGACAAATCCAAAAGAACCAACACGGTGGATTTCCCAGCATCAGCAGACATCATAATGTCGCTGGACACTTTCAAAAGAGCCGTTTCCGTAGAGTGTTGTCTACGAAAACCGGACTGAAACCTGTCATGAATGTTATTCTGATCCAGGAAGAGTGTCAGTTGGTCTGAAACCACCCTCTCGAGGATCTCAGACAGGAATGGGAACTTAGAAACAGGTCTAAAACTACTTAGCTCCATTTGATTTAAACCTGTTTTTTTCAGTAGAGGCAACACTATGGCATGCTTAAAAGCACTGGGAAACACACTGGTGGACAAAGAAAGATTTACCATTCTAGTAACGCACGGACCAATTACCTCAAATACTTTAATAAAGAGCCTGTAGGGAAGGATGTCCAATGAGCAAGAGGAAGGTTTCATCTTGCTCACCAATGCTGAAATATCAGCAAGTGTCACAGCCCTAAATGAAGACCAAATGCTGGGAACAGGCTCAATAACAGTAGAAGTACCACACAGGGAGGGTGGAATTTTATCCTTAATCAACTTGATTTTGTCAGTGAAAAATTAAATAAATTAAATAATTGTGCTGGAGACCCTCCTGTCCTGTGCACCAACAGCTTTTCCTGTATATTTGTTTTGTGAATTGTTCTGTAATTTATGTCTGTAGCATGGCTCAAGCAGAGGGTCACCCCTTTGAGTCTGGTCTGCTTGAGATTTCTTCCTCAGAGGGAGTTTTTCCTTACCACTGCTGCTCTGGGGGTTAGTAAGGTCAGACCTTACTTGTGTGAAGCGCCATGAGGCAGCTCTGTTGTGATTTGGCGCTATATAAATGAAGATACATTGAAAATTGAATTGAATATTTTTCTCATCAGACCAGAGAATTTTGTTTTTCATGGTCTGAGAGCCCTTCAGGTCCCTTCTGTCAAACTCCAGACAGGCTGCCATGTGCCTTTTACTAATGAGTGGCTTCTGTCTGGCCACTCTACAGGCCTGATTGGTGGATTGCTGCAGAGATGGCTGTCCTTTTAGAAGGTTCTACTCTCCCCACAGAGGAATGCTGGAGCTCTGACAGAGTGACTGTCGGGTTCTTTGTTGATCACTCAGTTTAGACAAGTGGCCAACTCTACATAGTAAACCAGTGTAAAACTAACACTAATAGTGTTAAATTAACACTGCCAGTGTACAAAGGTCTACAGACAATTCCTTTGACTTCATGCTTGGTTTGTGCTCTGACATGCACTGTCAACTGTGGGACCTTATATGTAGACAGGTGTGTGCCTTTCCAAATCATGTCCATTCAACTAAATTCACCCCAGGCGGACTCCAGTTAAGCTGTAGAAACATCTCAAGGATGGTCAGTGAAAACAGGATGCACCTGAGCTTCATGGCAAAGGCTGTGAATACTTATATACATGATTTATATATATTATATATATTTTTATATATACAAGGTCTGTGAGAAAAGTATCCGACCTTTTTATTTTATGCAAAAAATATATGGATTTGATTTATATGTTTTTACGTCAGCCAAGCTTGAACCTTCGTGCGCATGCGTGAGTTTTTCCACGCCTGTCGGTTGCGTCATTCGCCTGTGGGCAGGCTTTGAGTGAGCACTGCTCCACCCCTCTCGTCGTTTCATTGCGAGGAAATGGCGGAATGATTTGGGCTTTTTTTCCATCAGAATTTTTTCATAAACTGTTAGAGACAGGCAGCTGGAAACCATTCGAAAAATGTATCTGGTTTTCAGTGAAAATTTTACGGGCTTCACAGAGAATAAGGAGTGTTACTACAGCTTTAAGGACGGCCCACAATGGCGCTCGGCGTGCTGAGCTCCGAGCCGCCATCGAGAGGCAGAAGCCACCATATCATTTCTAAACGGATGGCTGTGTGGAGCCTGGACCGTCGTGTGCAATTTCTCTGGTTATCACAAGAGCTGGACATCAGCCATTTTCCGGCAGATTTCACTTTTAACAAGAGATTTTGTCATGGAAAGCCGTGCGGAGGCTTCGCACGTCACGACAGATTCGCTGATGGAGCGAGACAAAGAACACCTCCGTTTCGGAGTGTTAGACAACAAGTTGGGACATGCCTATCTCGGCTCTCAGTGCTTTCCAGTCAAGTGAGTATAAGAGAAATTGTGGAGAGCTGGACATGTCCCAACTTGTCCTCTAACACTCCGAAACGGAGGTGTTCTTTGTCTCGCTCCATCAGCGAATCCGTCGTGATGCGCGAAGCCTCCGCGCGGCTTTCCATGACAAAATCTCTTGTTAAAAGTGAAATCTGCCAGAAAATGGCTGATGTCCAGCTCTTGTGATAACCAGAGAAATTGCATGTTTGCGTGGGTTTCCTCCAGGTGCTCTGGTTTCCTCCCACATCCAAGGACATGCAGATTAGGTGGACTGGAATCCTTAAATTGTCCGTAGGTGTGTGGGTGGGTGTGTCTGTGTTTGTTTGTCTGTTTGTGGCCCTGCGACAGACTGGCGTCCTGTCCTGGGTGTACCCCGCCTTGCGCTCTATGACTGCTGGGATAGGCTCCAGCCCCCCGTGACCCATAACTGGACTAAGCGGTAGAAGATGAATGAATGAATGTAGTAAAAGTACATCCCTTTGGCTGCTCCCTTGTTTGCACTCGGGATTGCAACAGCAAATCCAAGGTGGATCTGCATGTTGAATTGGCACAGGTTTTATGCCGGATGCCCTTCCTGATGCAACTCCACCTTACATGGAGAGATGTGGCAGGGATGGGGTTTGAACCGGGAAAGGTGTAACATAACAAAATGTGGAAAAGTGAAGCGCTGTGAACACTTTCTGGATGCACAGTATTTTTCTGTCAGCACTACTTCTGCTGAGGTGGCGTGGTTTTTTCTTTCTTCATAGTTTCAACGAGTCACAATGATTCATTCCTCCCTTTCTCCACAATCACATTACCCACATCAGTTCTTACAGACCACATGAGCTGCAGCTGGATCACCACAATTACTGAACTGATAAAATGTTCTGTGCCCAAAATGTTACATTTATTCACTCAGTTGTGGTTTAAAGGAGTGAGAGAGAGAGAGAGAGAGAGTGTGAGTGAGTGAGTGAGTGAGTGAGTGTGTGTGTGTGTGTGTGTGTGTGTGTGTGTGTGTGTGTGTGTGTATGGGGGGGAGGGGGTACTCTGGTGTTTTTTTTCTTATTTCCTTAATTACAAGAAGTGCTTCTGATAAGTGCAGAAAATATAAAGGGCAGCAAGTGTTCTTTGAGTACAGAAAAGAACAGAACAGGACTCAGTGTAGCACAGAAAATGAAAAAAAAAAGAAGACTGAATTAGGTTGATAACCACATAGTGATAATGAAGTTTTAGCCTTGAGTCTCAACTCTTGCACACAAAGCAGAACAATAAAGGGGCTGGGTCAGGTCACGTCTGGTCACAAATGGCAGCAACCACATAAAACTGCCCTAGAATCCTGGATGGCAACCAGTCAGGCAGACAATGGGTCCATCCTATTCTCTCGAAAGTAATAATAATAATAAAATAACAACAATAATTAAAATAATTATAAAGTGTTCCACAATAACAATTTGACATAAGCCTCCACAGTCTAAAAAATCATTACACAATAAAAATTAAAATGATGAAAGAACTAATACCAAAGCCCAATATACAGACAATATAAACATTCATCCATCCATTTTCTATTTATACATGTACTAGGGACAACAGATGGAAATTACCCGATGGTTATAATCTGGCTTGTTTACTTTCACTGATGTACAAGAACTTGCAGTGACCTTCTCAAATAAATTATCATCATTACAGATTGTGTCACATATCTATGATACACTAAGTCACAAAGTAATGATCCACTTTTATTTTTCATTCTGTGATAATCCAATCAACGATGAAAATATGTACAGGAAGTAAATCTTAGTGTCTGAAAAATCAGGCTGCTGTGTTTAAAAATACATTTTTCAAAATACCATTGATCTTGTTATTATCATCCTATAGAAAATGTTGGACAAAAGTGAATAGATGGTGAGTCGCTCCTCTCGATTTTGGTCTCTCTCTCTCTCTCTCACTCACACACACACACACACACACACACACACACACACACACACACACACACACACACACACACACACACACACACACACACACACACACACACACACACACACACACACACACTCTTTCTCTCTATTCATACAATCACTCAGTCCCCCAGACCCCCACTCATTTTAGAACCCTCCCAACTCATTCTTTCACACACACACACACACACACACACACACACACACACACACACACACACACACACACACACACACACACACACACACACACACACACACACACACACTCTCCTCCCTCTCTTTTTTTGAAGGTGGTGTGAACATTGTCATATGTACATAATGTTCTTTTGTCAACTGAGGAATTTTCCATATTTTGAAAGAGTCTAAATTTGGTGATATTTTCTAATCTGTTAAGGTCAGTGTCATTGTGAAATCCATGATCTGTTTGGCTGAAGATGGCAGTGCAGTACAGTTTGGTGTACGTGTGTAATTGGTGTCAAATGGTGAAATGTTCCTTGCTCAAGAACTTGAGTGTTGTACTGTATTTGATACTGTTCCTTTCCAAAGTATAAATAAGGTCTAATATCGCTGTAAACGGAGCGGAACTACTATAGCGGAGGTCTGGGCGGCTTTGCTTGAGCTGCTGCCCCCGCGACCCGACTCCGGATAAAGCGGAAGAAAATGGATGGATGGTTCACTTTATCTGGGAAACTGCTGATTTTGAGAAGGACATTAAATGATTATTGTGGAATTGTAGTAATTTTTTGAATGTTCATTTGAATGCCTGTACTGGACCAGGCAGGGAAATCTATTGGCATTCCAGCCGCCACTCCTGAAAACACAAAAAGGCTGCACTGAGTGCTCTGAAAGGCTGCGTGGGAACACACAGACTCTATCAAACACAATAGAGAGGCCAGGTTACCACGTAATGAGAACTGAGTTTCTGTCGAAGGTGGAAGTGCTGACCCGGGGTTATGTACTGCAGGGGGTGATGAGTGTCAGGTGCGGTGATCAGCTCCGTGGCATTCCACTTGGAAACACAGAGAGAAAGAAGGCAGGACCAAGCAGGAACAAAGGCGACACACAACAATACAAAACATAGAAATAACACCACATTTCAAGAAAAAAAAACAAAGTATTCCATCAGTTATTGTCTTGTGCTGGAATATAATTTGCTGTGATGCACTACAATCAATTGTTAGGAAAAAATGACATAAAAACTCTCTGACACAGACAACAAATGAGACACCAGAGGGAACAACTTTCAGTTTCTAAGATCTTTTGTCATTTAAAGCTTTAAAGGTAGATGTCATACAGAGTACAGGTCTGAAGACAAATACAAATACATTCAGTTTTCATGCCACTTATATACAGTCTCAAGATGAGCCAAAGTCCATTGAATAAAATCATTTGATAGTATAGTAGAGAAGCTTGAATCTTCAACTGGACTGGGTTGCTTGATTCGAGGACGTTTCGCTTCAAATCGCAGAAGCTTCCTCAGCTAAAATTCTTGTTCTGGTAGTCTGACTTCTGACGCCTCTCCTGATGACGTGAATGACTCATTACCATGAACAAAAGACTGAAACTGCTTTGATCTGAGTACCCCATTGTAAACAGGGGACAAAGCGTGTCTCAGACCCCTCCCCGGTTAGGGCTGGGTTTCAACTGTTTCACATAGAATGCCTCCTTCACCCCTCTCTCAAACCATTTCTTCTCTCTGGCTAAGATTTTAACTTCCTTGTCCTCAAATGTGTGGTTAGTGTCTTTAAGGTGGAGATGAACTGCAGACTGCAGACAGTTCATGGTAATGAGTCATTCACGCCATCAGGAGAGGCGTCAGTCCTTCGTTAGGAGGGACAGCTACCCTGTCATTAGGAGGGTGCTAACGAGAGCACAACAGGTGCTAATTAAAGCAATTGTTTAGTCACTAGCCAACAGCAGTCTGCCTCCCGGTAGGAGGCGTCTGGTTAGGTTTAAAACTCCAGCTTTTGTGGCTTCTGTTTGTTCTTCTCGACAAGGGTCAGACAGAAGTCAGACTACTAGAGCAAGAATTTTAGCTGAGGAAGCCTCTGCGATTTGAAGCGAAACGTCCTCGCGTCAATCAACCCAGTCCAGTCGAAGATTCAAGCTTCTCTACTATGGAAACCACCTGGACAACTGAGAGCCTACACAGAAACATTTGATCGTATAAGACAGTCAGACTCAAAGTCCATTCCTGGCCCTTCATCATGCACTGATGAAACAATGCCTCACCTCATCAATCTTATCTGTGGTCTTAGTGTATTCCCTCTTCCATGGCATTATTCTGCAATACAACGTTTGACACATAAAACACTTCAATACACTAAGTGTTAAATGCTATCACACCAAACGTAGTAGTAAAAATGGCAATCTATTAGTCACAAGACAATTATAATGGTAAATATATTTGACAGAGCATTAACATTAACTTTTATAACATCAACCACAACTGCAAAATACGACTACCACTACTACCACTACTACTACGTTTTTTAAAAAATGATGAAGATGATGATGATAATGATAATACACAAAACCAAAACAAACCTCTCACACACATTTTGTCACATATGATGTTATCATAGTTGTAAATGTGGTTGTAAATCTTTCAAATCCAAAATCAAGGCAAAGCTGTGAAAGCAGAGAAATATTGTGTGAGACTCTACAAGTTCAAATTCAGTCAGTTAAAATCTTATCATCATTCTGTCAAAAAAAGTACATCTGTTTCGAATCACAAATACAACCCCTGGCAAAAATTATGGAATCACCGGCCTCGGAGGATGTTCATTTAGTTGTTTAATTTTGTAGAAAAAAGCAGATCACAGACATGACACAAAACTAAAGTCATTTCAAATGGCAACTTTCTGGCTTTAAGAAACACTATAAGAAATCAGGAAAAATAATTGTGGCAGTCAGTTCCATAATTTTTGCCAGGGGTTGTCCACAAAAGTAGGTCCACTTCATCTGAAAAAGTACTAATGTGTTGTCAACATTTGAACATACCGCAAACAAAGTAACAATATCTTGTGCCATTATGTGCTAAAACATTTTCAGCAATTAATCTTTCTTAAAGTTTATAAAGTATGAAAAGCTGTTAAATATCTAACACATATAAACTAGACCCAATCCAGTGACCAGTGATTGTTTTTAGTTGTTTCTGGTAAACTTGAAAAAGTGAATGTTGTGGGTTGTGCACTTTATATGGACCTTTTTTTCAGTTTCATATTTGTTTACTTTTTTGACAATTCATAATTTAATATCAACAAAATTTATATTTTGATTGTGAACTAATCTAATACAATGTTGTGAAACTTGGTAAAAAATAAATTCAGATCAATATTTAAATTTAAAAAAAAGTTTCTTACTGGCTATGGTGGGAACATCGATTTCTATTGAATCACTAGATGGAGGACCGGGGCGAGCCGCTCATTCGCTGGCTGTTGCCAGAGCGCCGCCATCTTGGTTAGTGTCTGACAACCAGACATCAATAGAAATCGATGAGCAAGATCATTGTTTTCAAGAGACTTTCACCATAAATCTGCATTTTCCATGCTATTTCATTTATTCAAACTCAGTCCCGCATTTTTTGTACAGCCAATATTTGTTAAAACAAATACAGAAGAGGATCAGACTATTTATATAACAGACTTGAATTAATTTGTCAGTCCCAGTCCAGATGTTGTGAAACAAAGTTCACTCCACAATCCTTTGTCAGATTGTTGCTGCACCTGAATGCTGCACAAAACATTTTCAGATTACTTTAACCCAAGTTTAAGTCAGTGCATCGATTTTTATTTAATCTAATGCCTGACGATGCGTAATAACGCTAAGTAAGATGGCGGCTGCCTGGCAAGAGTTCACGGGCTGCATCCAAAATCTAGTGGATTAGAAATCGATGGGTGGGAATGACATTTTTGGAATGTTTGGGCATCTCCACCCCCATCATACACAGATACACAATTTCTTAGCAAATTTGTAGGATTCTCTTCTTTCCACAGCATGTGTTACAGAATGCAATGCAATGTAAAACTCTGTATCACTGCACATCTAAAACCTGAATCTGTATCGAAACCTGACATCTTTGGTGGGCTGCATGGTACCAAAACCGAATCGTTTGCGGTCAATATCAGGTATCGCCTGATCAGGAGTTTCCAGTTCAAACTCAGAATATGCCAACATGAGGAAAATGAACAGTTTCAGCTCATTAGTGGCAAAAAAGCGCCCAGGACACATGGAGACCCCGGCACCCCAGGGCATGTTGTAATACTTCACTTTCTTCCCGTCTTTGTAGAAATCAGTTTTTTTGCTCCCATCTGGATTCAGAAAGCGGTCGTATTTGAATGAATGTGGATCAGGATGGACCTCTGGGTCAAGTTGAACTGCACTGTAAGGAAAGATGGCCACTCTGTCATCTTTGCGAACCCAGTATTCCTGACCATCAGCCACTTTAAAGGTCATATTTTTAACAACCGCCCTGATGAGGACTGGTGCAGCGGTGAGGCGGAGGGTCTCTTCTACAGCACTGTCCAGGACTGGTGTCTTCATCAACATGTCACGGGTCAGGTTGATCAAAGGACCATCGCGGCGGGCTTCCTGCCCTGTTTCCTTCAGGACTTTGTCAACTTCCTCCTTTACAGCTGCCATGGCTTCAGGGTTCTTCATAAGGAAGAGGAGCAGCCAGAATGATGAAGGGCCCGTGTTTCCCTGAGAGGCCCAAAGGAGCACAAACATGTATCGGCTTATCATCGAGTCTTTCATACCTTTTTCCCGTCTTCCCTGCTGACTGTCCCACACCCAGCCACCAACGTTGTCATTTTCCCTTATTTTCTGCACTGCTAAAGCATCCCAGAAATACGACTTTAGCTTCTCTGCCTCCATTTTTTTTCTTGGTGGAAGGACGCCGTATGCTAGCTTGGGGAAAAGTTGGTCATATTTACGAAACTCATGAAACAAAACCTCTGATTCCACTCTGTCTTTCTCTTTGGCTTTTTCTACAGTTCCCTCGGGTGTGTGTGGTTCATTTCCGAACAGAGATAAATAACCAGCCCGAAAAACAATATTGTAACAGTACATAAACAGCCCGTCTTCTTTCCAGCTGCTTTGGTCCGTCGCTGAGCCAATATTGTGCAACATCAAGTTTTGTAGATTTGTCATCATGGCTTGTGTCATTACCTCCAGTCCATCTCCCTTCAGGTGCTTGTTGCTGGAAGTCTCCAGAATTTGATGATCGGCATCCATACGCTTATAGCCAAAGACCCTTTTTATCAGAATCTTGGCAAAGCCGTTAAAGTCCAGCTTTTCTCGACTCTCCTTAACAAAAGGTCCAAACAAGAGCGGGTCTTGAAGGAATGTGAAGTAATGTCCTCCCAGCTGGACTGTGAAAATGTTCCCATGCTTTTTCTTCATCCGCTCAAGGAATTTACAGGTGTCCCTGCGGAATTCTAAGACATGACCCAGCCAAGGGATGAGCCCTTTGTCCAATGGGGGTTCCCCAGGTTGGCGTTGACGAAATGCACCAAGAAGGTACAAACCTCCGATCAGAGCAGCAAGCAAAGACAACAGGATCAGCAGCAGCAGTCCCATGACTGAGTCCTTTGGCAGCCACAGAGTTTTGAGAACAGAAGAGCACATCCTGCTTTATAAACAGGTCAATGCTCCTCCTGCAGGCAACTGCCTTTTAAGGGGACTGGTTTTGATCATCCAGCAACACATGGTTTTTGTTATTCATGCACTCTAGAATGTGCATCCAAAAAAGAAAGAAAGCAAGAAAGAAAAAGAAAGAAAGAAAGCAAGCAAGAAAGAAAAATCTAGCAACAAAACGTACTCAGACAAGGTAATATGTCAAAATTTCTGTAGCTTAAGTTTTTATCCTTTTACTGTTTCTCTACTTTTACTTTGCTTACTTGAAAATGTGATTTTATGTTGTTTTCCTGCATGAATGTTTTCCCTAATTCTTATTTTTTCATAAATGTATTACTTCGGGTTCCTTTGTTTGCTTTGTTTACTGTTAGCAACAGGACATTTGTATCAGAGACATTTGTAGTGTAGTGTTTTCTCTGTACTTCACAATAATTTGAAATAAATCATATTTTGCAGTAACACTTTTCCCCTTATTTCTCAGTTTCTTATCTAACATCAAAGACTGTCTGTTGCTGTGATGTTGGTTTTCCCCAAAATACAACCTACACTGTTAAACTGAACACTCCATTTTAATACAATAATTAAGTTAATGTAACTCAAACTTTGAAAAAAGTTATAGTCACTCATTTCCATTAATTAAACTAACTCAAAAATGAATTGTTATCATAACAGCTCAGTACCTTTAAGTGCATTTAAAATTTTGGGTCATTTAAGTGTTGGTGATGTATTTCCAATGCATTCCATTCACTCATTTTAATTGAGTTTATGGAACGGAGGCCAGCAGGTGTTGCTGTGCAGATGTAGTTAGTAAATCTCACTCCCAACAGCTCAAAAGAATTCTCTGGTCACAAGGTCAGAGCCCTGGGTTTTAGCCTTCTGGTTAGAGAGTCCGACTTCCATGCCAGAGATCGTGAGTTCGTGTCCCGAGGGAACGAATGGGTGGAGTTATAACAACACAACACAGAGTCAAACAAGTAACACAAAGAATGCATCAAAATCTAATCCAAAATGTAATGCAAATTTTTTAGGCAGAAATTTGTCACTTTTTTTATTGAAAAACATAAACTAGATTTACACAAGTTTAATTACTTATAAATTGTTAAGTCACTAAAACTTTAATATTTAAATTTGTGACAATTATTTTACTTAAGTTGGCAAACTCAAATGGTTTAAGGCAATTGGTTTCCTCAAATGATTTGAGTTCAACTAACTCACTGACTTTTACAGTGAGAAATCAGGACAGTGGCCATTCCTCTCTATGTGTGAAGAAAACTATGTGCTTTGAAGACTGTAATTTTTTTTTTTTTTTTTTGCATGGAGGACTGTAAGAATCTGGTAAGGTGAAGAGCCAGCAGTTAGGTGTTCATGACAAACAGCAAGGGGGGGTAACGGGAAGACAGAGGACAGGAAGGAGAGGAGTAGTAGTAGCCAGTAAACCAGTAGCGATCAGTATGTCTGGTATTGGTCTGCAGTGTTACAGATGTAAGGATGACATAGTTGAATAAAAAGTGTTTATTTTTGAGTTGTTATACTTCTTGCCATTTATATAGCAAATATATGGCCAAAACGCTTTACACTGATGCCTCACATTCTCCCATATCGATGTCAGGTGCAGCAATTCATGGCACTCACTACCAATGTTACCAGTTACTTTGAAAGTTACTTTATTAGTTACTCTTAATAAGTAATGTGACTAATAAGGTAACTAGTAATCTAACTTGTGTTAGGTTCTTTTATCACAGTGAGATCTCCAAAAAGAATTGGATAGGAAACAGACTTCAAAGTTTAGATGTTGTATTGTAAAGAGTTGTTACACTGAGTTATCTCAGCGCTGGGATCTTGAACCGGTCACATGCAAACACCTGGAACAAAGACCCCAGATATTTCTCCTTCACAACCTTTTGTTCCTTCAGCCTAAGCCACCCCCATATGGGCAGTCCTTAACCTGGCTTGAATCAGTGGCTGCAAAGTGTAGTGAAAATAGGCGGCTGTCTGTTCACGGTGCATTCATGGTTGTTGTGTAAAAATCTTATAGTGTGTTTATTATGTATGTAGTGTAATGTCACGCCATAAAACAGTGTTCCATCATGCTGATTGGTTTTATCAATTAAACATCTATAAAAAGATCAGATGGTGTTATCAATTAGACAGTTGTAAAAAGATCAGATAGTTGTACCAAATACAAGGACATTTTGTACGTCAGCCATTTTGTGTTATGCATCACAGAACACTCTTACACTTGATTACTCTAAAGATTGAGTAATCAGCAAAGTAACTAAGAGTTACTTTTCTGTGTACTCAATCTTAAAAATAACCAAGTTAGATTACTAGTTACTTTATTAGTTACATCCAGCAGCTGCCGACAAGTTGTCCACAGCTGCTAATGACGTAACTGTATAAAGTAACTAATAAATTAACTTTGGCACCACTGCTCACTACACACTGGGAGTAAATTGGGGATTAGAATTGGGGAGAACATGCAACGTCCACACAAAAAGGCCACAAGTGGGATTCAATCCCATGACCTTCTTGTTGTGAGGCAACAGTGCTAACCACTAAGCCACCGTGCTAAGCACTCAAGTAACTATTAGTTACTTTGCTGATTACTTTGCTCATTACTCAATATTAAGAGTAACCAAGTTAGATTACTAGTTACACTACTTATTAGCTACAAGTTGTCGGCAGCTGCTAATAAAATAACTGCATGAAGCTACTAATGAAGTAACTGTATAAAATAACAAACGAACAAACTTATTCCTCTATCCAGAGCAACAGAGTCAAAAGTTACGGTGCATGCAAAATGTATTCACAGCGCATCACTTTTTCCATATTTTGTTGTAGCAGCCTTATTCCAAAATGGAGTAAATTCATTTTCCCTCAAAATTCTTCTCACAACACCCCATAATGACAACATGAAAAGGGTTTGTTTTTTTTTTGCAACTGCTTTAGCAAGGTTTTGCAGGTTTTTATTTGACTTCATATTCAGTCAAATAAATTAAAAATATATTGTAGACGTTTATGGTACGGTTAGCCAAATGAATGATGGGACACAAAATGCAGGGAACTGAGGTGAAAACAAAGTAACAATTTAGTGGAGTCCAAAAATGAATAAATGTGCAGTTAAATGTGGAGGGAGGCATCAGAGCAGGGAGACCAAGCTTTGATCATAATGCATGGAAGGCAGTGGACCAGGACCAGGCGGCAACGACGGAGCTGATCGGTGGCAGGTGACACTTGAAACAGGGAGCAAAGACAAACGGTCGAACACACGGAAAATGCTAGACAACGAAGTGTACACAAAAGAGCAGATTTCCCAGGAGGGAAGAACTGATGCCAGGTACCATCAACCTGAGCTGACTTTCTGGTGAGTGTGGAATGGAGAGACCAGGGTTTAAATACAGGTGTGGGATGATTGTTGACTGGTGTGTTGAATCAGCTCCGTAATGCGACGTCGAGAATAAACAGACAGCTTACCTGTCTGTTTATTCCCAGTCTGTTCCCATGGGTCACGGGATTCCTATGGGATGGGAGTCAACTTTGCTATTTATCACGTGATTGGGACGGTACAGGATTAAATGTTCATGGGAGCAGACGGGAGTGAAAACCTAGATTTTAGGCAGCGAGCCATCCTGCCGTCATTTGGGTGGTCAATTTTTGAAAAAGAAGGCCGAAAAAATAGCAAGCAGCATTGCTTAAAGCTATCTAAAATTAGGACTGGGTCCAATCGCTGAAGTCGTCTGTGTGTGTGTGTGTGTGTGTGTGTGTGTGTGTGTGTGTGTGTGTGTGTGTGTGTGTGTGTGTGTGTGTGTGTGTGTGTGTGTGTGTGTGTGTGTGTGTGTGTGTGCGTGTGTCGGCTTGCTGTGAGGAGGGAGGGGGCAGGGTTAGCTTCGATAACTGGTAATCAGCTAACTGAAAAGTTGTCTTTTTTAACGTTAAACTATCTAAAAACTTATCGGAAGCTACAGATAACCAGTAACTTTACATTTTGCCTCAAATACACTCTCAGCTGCTAAGAAGCTGATTTTGAGTTTAAACACCGCCAAAGCGTCTAACAGAACCAACAGCGATCACAAACCCAAACCGCCAGTAAGCCAGCACTTCTGTCTTTGTGCGCTCTGCCCCCTGCTGTAGGAAAGCGTCATTTACCCTGATGGGATACAGTGGTCCAGTGATGAGTCAGAGGTCTTGAAATGGAAAGCAGGTTTCAAATCTGGTTTTGCTTTAGAAATAAAATTATTCTGGATAGAATAACCACATTAATGTAAACTCTTAAAATGTACAAAGTGATATATAACACATATCTGTTAATTTTAAAATAATGCACTAATTCTGAAAATTCGAACATTAACACACAGGTGCCCAGAGGGGATTATGGATAACTAAGCCTCCGCTCATACTGATTGGTTGATTCATTCATTCTATGTAAAAACCAACACAAGTGAATCAATGTAACGTGTATAAAAAAAGAAAATTTTCAAGATCCCACTAGACAGCGCCTAAGCACACGCGTGATGACATCATAACTCTATCCAGTTAGGGAGACAAGGTTTCTTTCAATAACAAAAACTGTAAAAAAAACTTTCTCGTGGGGCGATAGGAATCGCCTTTTGAATGCTTGAATAATGATGTCAGTTGCACAAAGAAATCAAATAATAGTGAAAACATGTTCGGTGCGGTGCGCATCAATCAGTCGCTCCATGCGGTGTCATAACATCAAGCCTGGTTCACATGGCAAGATAATTAGGCCGATATTGGACCCAGTCTTCCCCTTCCAACAATCTTAAGGACGCCCCGACAATCGTGATGACGCTAAATATAATCTTATCAGATATTTCTGCTGTGTGTGGTGTGTTAAGAAGGACGTGAGGAGCTAAATGTGACATGCAGCCAATCAGAAAGCGAGGTGTTTGACCTGGGAATGTTCGTGTGTGAAATGTGTTTGTGTGTGTTGTTTTTACCGTGTGGCTGACACCACACACTGTACAATGAAACCTGTCAGATCTATGATTGTTTTTTATCTCCACGTGTGTGGTCTCTCAGGTTTTGGAAACCTACAGATAATTTTAAAATCCTGCAGTCGACAACACTGTGATATAACCGGTCGCCAGTAGATGGCAGTGTTCTGTGTATTTTGACGCCGGTTATATCACACGGCCTGAATCACAATTTAACTTTAATTTTTTGGCTTTTGGAGGAAGCAACCTGGGCTTCTTCTGGCATTTTTACATAAAACAATCACAATAACAATGTCTATAAACCCAGAGAATATATTCACGAGAGTTGTAGGCAAAATATACAAAGAGTTTAATGCTGTTGTCCATGTGGAGCCTAATCACAGCGTCTCAAATACATTTCTCCTGTCGTGAACTTTTACCTAGAACGCTCTGCGCACACACCATGTCCACACTAAAACCTTTAAAATTAGTCCAATACTTTAAAACTAAAACATATATCTGATATTTTCACTTTCTAAAACTTCAGATGTGACATTAATTTAAATAACTCATCCGAAATTAGTTTGGTTAAAATTTTAACCATAAGTTAAAACTGTATGCCTCTGAATGACTTAGGTGATACTGCCAGCATATCACTATGGGGTCAAAAGAAATTAGCTTTTTTCTTTTCTATGACTAGTTCTTTGCCTGCAGAGGATAGAGTGGTTTATTCTAGAACTAGTTCTTCTCTGTAGAGGATAGAACTGTGCATCTACTACAAAAAGCTACATCTGCAAAAATGTTAGCAGACTAAAAATTATTGGACCAAAACTTATTGGAAGATAATTGGTCTGATGATGGTTTTCAAAGTTATCTGAAAAGCTAATCTGATAATGAAAACATTATCTTCGATAATTAGCGGTTAGCGGAACTGTGCCCACCACTGGGTATGAGCTGCTTCAGTCACTGCAGAGTGAGAGAGCGCACTGAGAGTAGAATGAAGCAACACAAACAAAACTGTGGCGCTGCCTTTATTTCTCTCTGGACTGTTCTGACGGTACGTCCTGTTAACACCGCGTGCACCTGTCACTGACAGTTAAACAGAATCTATGAGAATGAAATAAATGGGCAAAATTACTTAAAATGAGAATATATGAATGAACGTGATAAAAATCACACACACGTGTTTAAAAAACCTGATGTGGAGAAACTGCAGTGATGTTCAGAAGCAGAAATCACATAAAGCAGCTGAGAATGCTGAACTTTAACAGGCTGTTATTTTACAAAGATATTTATTTTAGATCACTTAATTAGTTGTTTTACGTTCAAGCACAAAACGTGACTGAGGAGGAGAAAAAAAGATGAAATGAACTCTAGTCAGAATAAAAATACAAGCTGCTGATTTTTTTTTTTTCAAAGTTATTAGGCTGCAGCTCTGCATTTCATTTATTTCAAACTACGTAAGTTACCTCTTATTATTTTCAAAAATCATGAGTCAAATCAGTGTGGCCAAGTGGTTAGTGCACTTGGTTTTGGTGTAGAAGGTTCCCGGTTCAAATCCCACCCCTACCACATTTCTTCACCTAATGTGGAGTTGCGTCAGGAAGGGCATCCGGCGTAAAACTTGTGCCAATTATACATGCAGATCCACCTCGGACTTGCTGTGGTGACCCCGAGTGCAAAACAAGGGAGCAGCTGAAAGGACTTACTTTTTATGAGTCAAATCAGTCTGCATTGTTCAGTTTTTCCTGCACGTTTGTGTATTTTTTTCCTTTTCATAACAGTTTGGTGTTTGCGTTTGTTCCACAAAGTTTGGTAAACACTTTTCTTTACAGAAGTTCTTTGATTTCAGAAATGGAACAGAAACAACCACAAATCAGAAAAAAAGTTGGGACTGTATGTAAAATGAAGAATAAAAATGTTGCACTATTCCCAGTTTTTCCACTCACACCCACAGAAGCCAAAAGTTCTTCCAGAGTTGTGTCTTGGTGGCTTCTCTCACTTGTCTTCTTCCAGCATGGACATTTAGTTTTTGAGAACTGCCTTCCAGACACAGATTTACCATAAAGTACTACACTGTTTGTATTTCTGAATGATTGATATAAAGGAAGTCTAAGAAATATTCAGTGAGTTGGAAATATTCATGTGTTCATCCTCTGATATTTCTCAAGAAAACTGGCTGTAAAAAATTATTAATTCTTCCATTTACAATAAACTGACCTGTCCCAACCTTTTTTTCTTGGAAAATGCTGCAGGCATTAAATGTAGGAATGGATATATATGCATATGTCGCGGACATCAATGAGTGAAGCTCATCAGCATCTCACTTAAATTTAAATGTCCACAAAATCTGTGATTTGGATCAGATCCAGATCAATCTTTGACAGTTGATAAAAGATACCATCCTACAACCCCAATTCCAATGAAGTTGGAACGTTGTGTAAAATGTAAATAAAAACAGAATTTGCAAATCCTCTTCAACCTATATTCAACTGAAAAGACCACAAAGACAAGATATTTAATGTTCAAACTGATACACTTTGTATTTGTGCAAATATTTGCTCATTTTGAAATGGATCTTTTTTGACAGTTATGATAATTTTAGAAAATTCATTCACTGTTAAAGATATTGATTTTTCCAATTTCCAACATTTTTCCTGACTTTGACCTTTGACTTTGAAAATTTAATCAGTTCTTGCCTATTAGGATATGAACCTAGAGTAAAAATTTCATCATGATATATGAAAAATTGTGGGCTCCAGGCTGTTCACAAACAAACGGGCGAAAACAACCTTTTCCAACTTCATTAGCGGAAGGAATGACATTGGAAAAGCATTTAGAATCATGGAAAGGCTCAAGTGGGAGAATAATCACACAACATGAGAGTTGCAGAGCAAAGAAAGAACACTGCTGCATGGTGGTTGCCTTTCTGGAAGGTTCTCCTCTCTCCACAGAAGAATGCTGTAGGTCTGACAGAGTAACCATCGAGTTCTTGGTCACCTCCATGACTAAGGCCCTTCTCCCTCCCCCAGTCCCTCAGTTTAGATGGACAGCCAGCTCAAGGAAGAGTCCTGGTGGATCTGAACTTCTTCCATTTATGGATGATGGAGGCCACTGGGCTCACTGGGGCCTTCAAAGCAGCAGAAATGTTTCTGTACCCTTCACCAGATTTGTGCTTTGAGACAGTCCTGTCTTGGAGGTCTACAGACGATTCCTTTGACTTCATGCTTGGTTTGTGTTCTGACATGCACTGTCAACCGTGGGACCTTGCAAGTAAAGCAGTAGAAACATCTCAAGGACGATCAGTGAAAACAGGATGCACCTGAGGTCAACTGCTGTGAATACTTTTGTACATGTGATTTCTTAGTTTTGTATTTTTATTAAATTTGCTAAAATCTAAAAAAAAAAAAAAAAAAAAAAAAAATCACATTATTCAAAGCAGACGATATAAATTATTCTCAATACAAAGAGATAAATTCTTGTATTATCTTTTCATGACAGCAACAGATTTTTTGGTGTCACGTGTCAAAAATAATATGATAATATTATTTTTCATTCAGTGATAACCTAATGAGTGATGAAAATCCATACAGAAAGTAAATCTCAGTGTCCACAATCCGGCTGTATTTCAAAATACTAGGGATGAACAAGTACACCACTATCTGTATCTGTTCAACCATTATCTATATCTGCACTCAGAGTGGGCGGGGTCTAAACCGGAAGTAGGCGTGGTGTAACTGGGAATGGGTGGGGCTTAATTCAGTACATTATTTTAAGCCCAAAATTGATATGGATTGATCAGAAGTTGGCATATTTATTGTTTATTTGAAAACTATTTACAGAACAGCCTCAAATTTGAGATTCAAATCAATGATTTTGATCACAAAAGCAAGAGAACTAGAACAAGTTTTTTAATGAACTTAGAACATGAATATTCTTAAGTGTATATGAGTGAATATTTACAGAACAACCTCAGAATTGACATTCAATGTTTTTGATCACAATAGTAAAGGAACTATTTACAGAACAGCCTCAAAACTGAGATTCAAATCAATTATTTTGATCACAAAAGTAAGAGAACCATTAACAGAACAAGTTTTTTATGAACTCAGAACATGAATACTCTTAAGTGTATGAATGAATAACATAACAGCCTCAGAAGAGACTAGTAGGAAATTATGAACTAAGTATGCATGAACAAGAGTTGTCATACTCGACACAAACCTTCTTTTTAAATATTATTTTTTTAATTTTATGATCAAACTGTGTTTTTTTCAGTTATCTATTTATTTTTACTACCTAACATTCTTGCCATTTTGATTAAGGTCTCTGTGCGTGTGTGTCTGTGTGCATGTGTGTGTGACTGAGTGAGAGGGAGAGAGAGAGACGTTGTTCTAAGACTGATAATTTTTAATGATCTGTGTCAACTTGGTGATTCATGCAAACATCCAGTGATGGCAAACAGGGAAATAATATGTCAGCCTTGTTCACTGTATTCTTCTCAAAAGCACCGCTTTCGGTTCGAGCAAAGGTTCCCAACTGACTTTATCACCTGCCAGCAAACAAACAGTAACAAAAAAAATGACCAGAGTGGAGGCAGTGACCAACACAACACTAGCCGCTTTCAGCTGTCTTCTCAAATGCAAGCGAACATTACGAAACAAGTTCACCAAGTAACTTTAAATACCATACAAACCAAAACAGAGGTGAATTGAAGAAATATTGACACAGCAACGTGAGCTGAAGTCAAGCCAAGCACAGAGAAAGAGAGCAGATCCTGTGTGTGTGTGTGTGTGTGTGTGTGCGCGCGCGAGAGGCTGCAGAGACGTGTCTGTGTAGGGAGGGGCGGGCGCTGTGTGTGACTGGCCAATCACAGAGTGTGAAGACAATCAGTTAGCCAATCAGGATTTTCCTTCAGCACAAGCACAGATATTGATGAGTTTTACTCGCCTGAAATGAGCTCAACCCTACAAAATACCATTGATATTGTTATTATCTTCATATACAAATGTTGGACAAAAGTAAATAGAAAACATATCAATAAGTATTCCATCAATTTTTCAAAATATTATTTATATTATTGTTTGCTTCATTATAAAAAGAAAAAAATCTATTCAAACGAATGAAGAGGAATATTGTTTTCATGAAAAAACAAAGAATTCTACCTTGTCTTGTGCTACAGTATCATTTGCTGTGATGCGCCACAATAAGTAAGTATATATTATTAAATGTGGTTGTAACTCTTTGATCCAAATGTCAGGCAGGTGTGAAAGTTGCTAAATATTGTGTGTGATTCTGCTATATATGTTCAGTGAGTTAATGAGTCATTTTCTCTCTCTCTCTCTCTCTCTCTCTCTCTCTCTCTCTCTCTCTCTCTCTATATATATATATATATACACACACACACACACACACACACACACACACACACACACACACACACACACACACACACACACACACACACACACACACACACAAAATAAAACAGCGCATGAGTTTTGAATCACAAGTACATAAAAGCTGGTCCACTTCATTTGAAAAAGTACCTGTGTATTGTTGAACATTTGAATTTCACAACAGTATCATTAAAACCTGAATCTGTATCGAAACCTGACATCTTTGGTGGGCTGCATGGTACCAAAACCGAATCGTTTGCGGTCAATATCAGGTATCGCCTGATCAGGAGTTTCCAGTTCAAACTCAAAATATGCCAACATGAGGAAAATGAACAGTTTCAGCTCATTAGTGGCAAAAAAGCGCCCAGGACACATGGAGACCCCGGCACCCCAGGGCATGTTGTAATACTTCACTTTCTTCCCGTCTTTGTAGAAATCAGTTTTTTTGCTCCCATCTGGATTCAGAAAGCGGTCGTATTTGAATGAATGTGGATCAGGATGGACCTCTGGGTCAAGTTGAACTGCACTGTAAGGAAAGATGGCCACTCTGTCATCTTTGCGAACCCAGTATTCCTGACCATCAGCCACTTTAAAGGTCATATTTTTAACAACCGCCCTGATGAGGACTGGTGCAGCGGTGAGGCGGAGGGTCTCTTCTACAGCACTGTCCAGGACTGGTGTCTTCATCAACATGTCACGGGTCAGGTTGATCAAAGGACCATCGCGGCGGGCTTCCTGCCCTGTTTCCTTCAGGACTTTGTCAACTTCCTCCTTTACAGCTGCCATGGCTTCAGGGTTCTTCATAAGGAAGAGGAGCAGCCAGAATGATGAAGGGCCCGTGTTTCCCTGAGAGGCCCAAAGGAGCACAAACATGTATCGGCTTATCATCGAGTCTTTCATACCTTTTTCCCGTCTTCCCTGCTGATTGTCCCACACCCAGCCACCAACGTTGTCCTTTTCCCTTATTTTCTGCACTGCTAAAGCATCCCAGAAATATGACTTTAGCTTCTCTGCCTCCATCTTTGTTCTTGGTGGAAGGACGCTGTATGCCAGCTCAGGGAAGAATTGGTCATATTTACGAAACTCATGATACAAAACCTCCGATTCCACTCTGTCTTTCTCTTTGGCTTTGTCTACAGTTCCCTCGGGTGTGTGTGGCTCATTTCCGAACAGAGATAAATAACCAGCCCGAAAAACAATATTGTAACAGTACATAAACAGCCCGTCTTCTTTCCAGCTGCTTTGGTCCGTCGCTGAGCCAATATTGTGCAACATCAAGTTCTGTAGATTTGTCATCATGGCTTGTGTCATGACCTCCAGTCCATCTCCCTTCAGGTGCTTGTGGCTGGAAGTCTCCAGAATTTTCTTATCACCATCTTCAGACTTATAGCCAAAGACTCTTTTTATCAGAATCTTGGCAAAACTGTTTAAGTCCAGCTTTTCTCGACTCTCCTTAACAAAAGGTCCAAACAACAGCGGGTCTTGAAGGAATGTGATGTAATGTCCTCCCAGCTGGACTGTGAAGATGTTCCCATGCTTTATCCTCATCCGTTCAAGGAATTTACAGGTGTCCCTGCGGAATTCTAAGACATGACCCAGCCAAGGGATGAGCCCTTTGTCCAATGGGGGTTCCCCAGGTTGGCGTTGACGAAATGCACCAAGAAGGTACAAACCTCCGATCAGAGCAGCAAGCAAAGACAACAGGATCAGCAGCAGCAGTCCCATGACTGAGTCCTTTGGCAGCCACAGAGTTTTGAGAAACAAACAGCATGTCTTCCTTTATAAGTAGAACTTTGCTCCTCCTACATTTGAGGTTCCTGGGAGCTGATTTGGTTAATCTAACAATGGGTTCAGAATGTTCTTGTTATTCATGCAGTGGCAGATAATTTATCTAAAACCACCTCAAAACTCTGGAATGTTCCATCTTAAAACATTAAAACAAAACAAACCAACCAAGAAACTAAAGTTTAATTCAAACAAACCAATATGACAAAATTTGAACTATTTACATTTCATCCTCATACTATTTCTTCACTACTGTTTAATTTACCTTTAAATTCAGTTTTATCTTGTTTCCCTGCATGAATGGTTACCCCTATTCTTATATTCTCATAAATGTAATACTTTGGGACCTTCTGTTTTCTTTGTTTACTGTAAGCAACAGGATTCATATCATGGATGTTTCTACACTATTAGTCTGCACCCCAGGATAATTACCTCCACCAACGAAGTTGGGAAAAGGTGTGTTGTTGCCCGTGTTTGTTTGTTTGTGAACAGCACAGAGCCCACAATTTTTCAGTATAGTTATGAAATTTTTACTGAATATTCATATCCTGATAGGTAAGAAACAATTCAATTTTCAAAGTCATAGGTCAAAGGTCAAACTCAGGAAAAAACTATGTAACATTGAACAAATTTGAAAAAAGCAATCACAACTCTGTCAAAAAAGATCAAATTTCTTTCATATTTCAGTCTTATGTACAACCCCAATTCCAATTAAGGTGCGTTGTTCTGTAAAATGTAAATAAATACAGAATACAATGATTTGCAAATCCTCTTCAACCTATATTCAATTGAATACACCAAAAAGACAAGATATTTAATGTTCAAACTGATAAACTTTATTGTTTTTGTGCAAATATTTGCTCATTTTGAAATGGATATATTCAGTTCCATCAGTCAATAATAAAAACCTATACCAAAATCTTCAAAGGCTGATCCAAGAGAACCACTAAACTATAGAGGTATCAGTTTGCTAAGTACAGTCTATAAACTCTATTCCGGTATCCTCAACAACAGACTGAATCAGTACATTGAAGCACATAATATCCTAGCAGATAAGCAAAATGGCTTTAGAAAAGGTAGAGCTTGCATTGACCATATATATGTTCTATCATCAGTGGTAAGGACCAGACTATATGAAGGAAAACATACATTTGCCTGTTTTATTGATTGCCAGAAGGCTTTTGGCTGGGTTAACAGAGACCTGCTGCAGTTTAAACTATTAACATATGCCATTTCAGGTAGATTTTACAATGCAGTCAAGTCAGTCTTGCTGACAGTGCCTGAAGGAAGTTACAAAAAATGTTGAATATTTTAAATGCATGGTGTATAAAATGGAGACTGTCTCTGAATAAGGATAAAACGCAGGTATTCACTTCAGAAAGAAATGTGAACAGAGATGCTCATACACTTTTATGTATGAGAGACATGTTTAGCATTTACAAGCTCACATAACTACCTTGGACTGGTTTTTAATGAATTTTTTAGTGAGGGAACTAAACACCTATCAGAATCTGCTGGGAGAGCTCTAGGATCACAACCTAAATCTATCCTATTGACAACCTAAATCTAAGTATCTTGTTGTACACTGATGATATTGTCTTGCTGGCAGAGTCTGAAGTGAAGTTACAAAAAATGTTGAATATTTTGAATGCATGGTGTAAAAAAAGGAGACTGTCTCTGAATAAGGATAAAACACAGGTAATTCACTTCAGAAAGAAATGTGAACAGAGAGATCTTTAGCATTTACAAGTTCATATAAATACATTGGACTGGTTTTTAATGAATTTATGTGTTTTAGTGAGGGAACTAAACACCTATCAGAATCTGCTGGGAGAGCTCTAGGATCAATACAGAGTAGAATGAAGATCTTACCAGATATAGGTTTCTCTGTTTACAAAACTTTATGATGCAAATGTGGGTTCTATTTTGTTTTATGGGCCAAAGAAATAACTAATTTATTCATAATTTCGAATTTGAATTATATTTGCATGAATTAATTGCAGTGTAATTTAAATTTCTTCTTTTTTTTTTATTATTACAAAATGCAATGGAAAAATGATACCTGTAAGAAAACAAAACTATGAAATTATATACAATTTAAGAAGGAATATCAGACTGAGGCTTATGTGAAGCTAAATTTGTCTTGGAAACAGCGGTCACTTTGTGCTCAGATTCGATCTGGTAGTCTTCCTCTGGCAGTGGAAGTGGGCAGATATAAGTGTCTCTCTGAACAGAAGAGAGTTTGTATTTTTTGTGACCTTGATGTTGTGGAAGATGAGTATCATTTCGTTCTTTGGTGCCCTTTGTACTCTGATTTAAGACTTTGTTTATTTCAAAGTGTGCAACAAAAAAAAACTGTAGATGTGTTTTGGTTTGCTGAGAAGAAAATCTTGAGTTGGATTTTTGAAAAAGAAACATTTGCTTTTGCTGTTTTCGTCTGTAATTGTATTGTGTTGTGGAACTTGTGACATGTATGTAGTTATCTTGTTTTGTATATGGAGAGTCTTAGTCCATGCAGGCTGGGCACCAATGGTGCACGACACTTTAATAAAAACAATCAATCAATTATATATATATACGAGGTCTGTTAGAAAAGTATCCGACCTTTTTATTTTTTTCAAAAGCCATATGGATTTGAATCACGTGTGATTGCATCAGCCAAGCTTGAACCTTTGTGCGCATGCGTGAGTTTTTTCATGCCTGTCAGTTGCGTCATTCGCCTGTGAGCAGGCTTTGTGTGAGCAGTGGTCCACCCCTCTTGTCGGATTTTTATTGCGAATAAATGTCTGAATGATTTGGAGCTTTGCTGCATCAATTTTTTCCAGAAACTGTGAGAGACCTCCAGGTGGTAACCATTCGGAAAATTCAGATGGCTTTCAGGGACGATTTTATGGGGATTACACAGATTAAGGAGTGCTCCAGCCGGTTTAAAGACCGCCCACAGCTGCTGAGAGCGCGCTGCGCTCCGAGCGCCGATCGACAGGCCGAATCAACCAGATCATTTCCAACGTGGAGGCTTTGTTGATCCGGGACGTCGTCTGACTTACACAAAAATGGCAGGAGACGTGGACATCAGTGTATATATATATACAAGTGATAACTTCACAAGGACCACAATGGAAATAAGCGTTTGATGCTTTTTTCTGTTAGCTGTGTATCACTGATACATTCACTTCTGCATGTTTATTCCGATGTTGCAAAATTCCAAGAATCAACCTCGCAGATATGAAACATGTCTCTGTTTGTGTGTTTTTACATGACATGTTTCACAAATTCAAATATTTTTTTCAATATTTGAACTCTGTGCAAATATTAGAAGACACAAAATAAACAGAATTGACAGTTGCTGCGACTGAAGGCAGCCGTACAAAACACACACAGAGATATGATGCAATGCTTTCTGATCAGAAACACATAAAAAGCAAAGAAGCATACTGCAGAAGAACCTAAAGATACAAAAATATATCTATGTTAATTTATGTGTCAAAATATGGTAAAACACAACACGTGGTAAATGGACTGCATTTATATAGTGCTTTTCCTGCTGAATCAGATGCTCAAAGTGCTTTTCAATGATACCTCACATTCACTCTTTCACACATCGATGTTAGGGTGCTGCCACGCAAGGTGCTCACTACACACCAGGAGGAACTTGGGGATTAAGGACTTTGCCCAAGGACCCCTCAGCAGGGGCGTAGGTTTGCATATGGACCATAGGGACAAGTCACAACCATTATTTTGGGATGGCAAAATAGTCCCTACCAATATTTAGCATTTTTGTTTATATAACAAAATCATTCACTATTTTTTTTTGTGAACTCGATACTATAATTTTAGTCGTCACGTTTTGTGTTTTCGACGTGCCAGAGTGACAGGGTTACCCATGTTGCAATTTCATTGGCTCACGTTCTTCTCACATGGATGTGAGAAGAACTTCCTGTTCCGGAGCACAGCAGTGTTTTTCTGTATCTGTTAGCTGTTTAATCTGCGCAGTTAGATTGATCTAGTTATCTAGATTACGATTTGTTTCCCAGTGTAATCTTTACGTGCCTTAACTAAAGCACTCCTTCTGCTGAATCACCTCTAAATTATTTACACATTATTCACTTTGCGTGTTTTTAGGAATCCGCTAGCTTAGCGTAGCTACTAGCTCTTAGCCGATTTAGCATGGCGGCTTCTCCTGTCTCTCCCGCACTTTTCTGCTCTGGGTGTGAAATGTTTAGTTATTCCTCGGCCTCCTTTAGCAGTAATGGTACTTGTAATAAGTGTAGCTTATTCGTAGCTTTGGAGGCCAGGCTGGGCGAATTGGAGACTCGGCTCCGCACCGTGGAAAATTCTACAGCTAGCCAGGCCCCTGTAGTCGGTGCGGACCAAGGTAGCTTAGCCGCCGTTAGTTCCCCCCTGGCAGATCCCGAGCAGCCGGGAAAGCAGGCCGACTGGGTGACTGTGAGGAGGAAGCGTAGCCCTAAACAGAAGCCCCGTGTACACCGCCAACCCGTTCACATCTCTAACCGTTTTTCCCCACTCGACGACACACCCGCCGAGGATCAAACTCTGGTTATTGGCGACTCTGTTTTGAGAAATGTGAAGTTAGCGACACCAGCAACCATAGTCAATTGTCTTCCGGGGGCCAGAGCAGGCGACATTGAAGGAAATTTGAAACTGCTGGTTAAGGCTAAGCGTAAATTTGGTAAGATTGTAATTCACGTCGGCAGTAATGACACCCGGTTACGCCAATCGGAGGTCACTAAAATTAACATTAAATCGGTGTGTAACTTTGCAAAAACAATGTCGGACTCTGTAGTTTTCTCTGGGCCCCTCCCCAATCAGACCGGGAGTGACATGTTTAGCCGCATGTTCTCCTTGAATTGCTGGCTGTCTGAGTGGTGTCCAAAAAAATGAGGTGGGCTTCATAGATAATTGGCAAAGCTTCTGGGGAAAACCTGGTCTTGTTAGGAGAGACGGCATCCATCCCACTTTGGATGGAGCAGCTGTCATTTCTAGAAATCTGGCCAATTTTCTTAAATCCTCCAAACCGTGACTATCCAGGGTTGGGACCAGGAAGCAGAGTTGTAGTCTTACACACCTCTCTGCAGCTTCACTCCCCCTGCCATCCCCTCATTACCCCATCCCCGTAGAGACGGTGCCTGCTCCCAGACTACCAATAACCAGCAAAAATCTATTTAAGCATAAAAATTCAAAAAGAAAAAATAATATAGCACCTTCTACTGCACCACAGACTAAAACAGTTAAATGTGGTCTATTAAACATTAGGTCTCTCTCTTCTAAGTCCCTGTTGGTAAATGATATAATAATTGATCAACATATTGATTTATTCTGCCTAACAGAAACCTGGTTACAGCAGGATGAATATGTTAGTTTAAATGAGTCAACACCCCCGAGTCACACTAACTGTCAGAATGCTCGTAGCACGGGCCGGGGCGGTGGATTAGCAGCAATCTTCCATTCCAGCTTATTAATTAATCAAAAACCCAGACAGAGCTTTAATTCATTTGAAAGCTTGTCTCTTAGTCTTGTCCATCCAAATTGGAAGTCCCAAAAACCAGTTTTATTTGTTATTATCTATCGTCCACCTGGTCGTTACTGTGAGTTTCTCTGTGAATTTTCAGACCTTTTGTCTGACTTAGTGCTTAGCTCAGATAAGATAATTATAGTGGGCGATTTTAACATCCACACAGATGCTGAGAATGACAGCCTCAACACTGCATTTAATCTATTATTAGACTCTATTGGCTTTGCTCAAAAAGTAAATGAGTCCACCCACCACTTTAATCATATCTTAGATCTTGTTCTGACTTATGGTATGGAAATAGAAGACTTAACAGTATTCCCTGAAAACTCCCTTCTGTCTGATCATTTTTTAATAACATTTACATTTACTCTGATGGACTACCCAGCAGTAGGGAATAAGTTTCATTACACTAGAAGTCTTTCAGAAAGCGCTGTAACTAGGTTTAAGGATATGATTCCTTCTTTATGTTCTCTAATGCCATATAACAACACAGTGCAGAATAGCTACCTAAACTCTGTAAGGGAGATAGAGTATCTCGTCAATAGTTTTACATCCTCATTGAAGACAGCTTTGGATGCTGTAGCTCCTCTGAAAAAGAGAGCTTTAAATCAGAAGTGTCTGACTCCATGGTATAACTCTCAAACTCGTAGCTTAAAGCAGATAACCCGTAAGTTGGAGAGGAAATGGCGTCTCACTAATTTAGAAGATCTTCACTTAGCCTGGAAAAAGAGTCTGTTGCTCTATAAAAAAAGCCCTCCGTAAAGCTAGGACATCTTTCTACTCATCACTAATTGAAGAAAATAAGAACAACCCCAGGTTTCTTTTCAGCACTGTAGCCAGGCTGACAAAGAGTCAGAGCTCTATTGAGCTGAGTATTCCATTAACTTTAACTAGTAATGAGTTCATGACTTTCTTTGCTAACAAAATTTTAACTATTAGAGAAAAAATTACTCATAACCATCCCAAAGACGTATCGTTATCTTTGGCTGCTTTCAGTGATGCCGGTATTTGGTTAGACTCTTTCTCTCCGATTGTTCTGTCTGAGTTATTTTCATTAGTTACTTCATCCAAACCATCAACATGTTTATTAGACCCCATTCCTACCAGGCTGCTCAAGGAAGCCCTACCATTATTTAATGCTTCGATCTTAAATATGATCAATCTATCTTTGTTAGTTGGCTATGTACCACAGGCTTTTAAGGTGGCAGTAATTAAACCATTACTTAAAAAGCCATCACTTGACCCAGCTATCTTAGCTAATTATAGGCCAATCTCCAACCTTCCTTTTCTCTCAAAAATTCTTGAAAGGGTAGTTGTAAAACAGCTAACTGATCATCTGCAGAGGAATGGTCTATTTGAAGAGTTTCAGTCAGGTTTTAGAATTCATCATAGTACAGAAACAGCATTAGTGAAGGTTACAAATGATCTTCTTATGACCTCGGACAGTGGACTCATCTCTGTGCTTGTTCTGTTAGACCTCAGTGCTGCTTTTGATACTGCTGACCATAAAATTTTATTACAGAGATTAGAGCATGCCATAGGTATTAAAGGCACTGCGCTGCGGTGGTTTGAATCATATTTGTCTAATAGATTACAATTTGTTCATGTAAATGGGGAATCTTCTTCACAGACTAAAGTTAATTATGGAGTTCCACAAGGTTCTGTGCTAGGACCAATTTTATTCACTTTATATATGCTTCCCTTAGGCAGTATTATTAGACGGTATTGCTTAAATTTTCATTGTTACGCAGATGATACCCAGCTTTATCTATCCATGAAGCCAGACGACACACACCAATTAGCTAAACTGCAGGATTGTCTTACAGACATAAAGACATGGATGACCTCTAATTTCCTGCTTTTAAACTCAGATAAAACTGAAGTTATTGTACTTGGCCCCACAAATCTTAGAAACATGGTGTCTAACCAGATTCTTACTCTGGATGGCATTACCCTGACCTCTAGTAATACTGTGAGAAATCTTGGAGTCATTTTTGATCAGGATATGTCATTCAAAGCGCATATTAAACAAATATGTAGGACTGCTTTTTTGCATTTACGCAATATCTCTAAAATCAGAAAGGTCTTGTCTCAGAGTGATGCTGAAAAACTAATTCATGCATTTATTTCCTCTAGGCTGGACTATTGTAATTCATTATTATCAGGTTGTCCTAAAAGTTCCCTAAAAAGCCTTCAGTTAATTCAAAATGCTGCAGCTAGAGTGCTGACGGGGACTAGAAGGAGAGAGCATATCTCACCCATATTGGCCTCTCTTCATTGGCTTCCTGTTAATTCTAGAATAGAATTTAAAATTCTTCTTCTTACTTATAAGGTTTTGAATAATCAGGTCCCTTCTTATCTTAGGGACCTCGTAGTACCATATCACCCCAATAGAGCGCTTCGCTCTCAGACTGCAGGCTTACTTGTAGTTCCTAGGGTTTGTAAGAGTAGAATGGGAGGCAGAGCCTTCAGCTTTCAGGCTCCTCTCCTGTGGAACCAGCTCCCAATTCAGATCAGGGAGACAGACGCCCTCTCTACTTTTAAGATTAGGCTTAAAACTTTCCTTTTTGCTAAAGCTTATAGTTAGGGCTGGATCAGGTGACCCTGAACCATCCCTTAGTTATGCTGCTATAGACGTAGACTGCTGGGGGGTTCCCATGATGCACTGTTTCTTTCTCTTTTTGCTCTGTATGCACCACTCTGCATTTAATCATTAGTGATCGATCTCTGCTCCCCTCCACAGGATGTCTTTTTCCTGGTTCTCTCCCTCAGCCCCAACCAGTCCCAGCAGAAGACTGCCCCTCCCTGAGCCTGGTTCTGCTGGAGGTTTCTTCCTGTTAAAAGGGAGTTTTTCCTTCCCACTGTAGCCAAGTGCTTGCTCACAGGGGGTCGTTTTGACCGTTGGGGTTTTACATCATTATTGTATGGCCTTGCCTTACAATATAAAGCGCCTTGGGGCAACTGTTTGTTGTGATTTGGCGCTATATAAAAAAAAAATTGATTGATTGATTGATGGATGTAAACAAAGCGCATCTCGTGGCAGGCAGTGCTTCATTTGTAAAGTGGGAGGTCCCGGAGCGCAGAGGATGGGTGGCTCCGGTGCAGTGTTGCCAGATGTACGATAATTATCGTATTTGTACGATAGTTTTGCCCTCTGTACGATGAATAATGGGAAAAAATCCAATATGTACGATAATTTCAGTTGGTTGCCCAAACACGCATCTCTCTCTGACACCCAAGAATCATTTTGCAGGCGTTGCACTCAGGCGGCATCAAAGACACAACACACACAGCTTTGGCCGCCCGGGACAACGTCATTTGAAAGCCCGCCCCCTCCATACAAAGTAATGAGTTCCCATCCAATCTCTGCAGGACAGGACAGGAAGATTCCCCAACCAACATCTTTTTTTTAAAACTTTATTTCAACAAATGCAACAACAAACGAACAAAACACAAGAGCAAAGAGATATACAAGAAAAATAAAAAAAAGTTCAAGTTCCTTATGGAGGTGTCAACATTTTTTTCTGTGTTCAACAAAATCTGCACAAGTGTCCATGGCATCGGATGACGACAGCGACCTCGAGGTTGAATTCGACTCTTTCTAGTCTGGTAATTAACACGTTTGTGTCCCTTCACAGAAAAAAAAATCTTTCTAGTAGTGCGTTCTAGTTTCCCCATTACTATAATTACTGTTTAAAAATGTGACATAAAATTCTTTGGAAATTAAAAAAAAAAAAAAAAACACAAAACGCTAAAATAGCTACGTTGTATGCGTTTTGTTTGTGTACGATCATTTCTCCCAAAATACGATAATTTTGAGGTTTTGGTACGATACTTTCATATTTCATATCTGGCAACACTGCTCCGGTGCAGAAAAACAAGAAGGGCGGGGTGGAGGGGTTGCGAACAATGCTGTGCGCCACACTTAAAATAAACTGCACACCCACACACACCTTCACAAATGACACTAACATCCTGCCTTTTCCTCAGAAATTACTACATTTATGTTTGCTGTCTGTCTCTGTACTTTTTTGTCACTTTTGCGCTCTTTTTCATCCTTTTGCCTCGTTGCAAAAGTCACCGAACGCACTTTACCGTAATATATGCAACATATAGCATGCTGTTGGAAAGCACGGGTTCTTGGCTTGCTGTCAGTGTTAAATTTTTCAGAGTGAGGGCTTACATGAGAACTTACGGTAATGAGAATCAGCGGCGCATTAGTGTGAAACTTCCGTTTTTCCTCTGCGTTATGACATCACAAGCTTCGTTTACCGTAATACACCATATATATCATTGGAAATCCCTTTTTTTTAAATTAGGTTGCCAGATACCTACAACTGCATTATTGATGAAGAGAATAAATTATACATCTTGGTTGCAAAACTTTTTTTTTTTTTTGTTAGCTCCACAAGTATTTTTTTGTTGTCTTGTTCTCTCAGGTGTAGGCCTATAGAATAGATTCGTGATTTTGGGTGCAATTTTGTTATTTAAGCTATTTGTTTGTTTGCCTACACGCTTAATATTGTAAATAAAGTGTTAAATTATTCAGCATTATGTCGTCATATGTTATGTATTATGCTGTACTTGTGCGTCTAGTGGTATGAGTGGGTTAGGGGGTGGTGGGCAGGGGGGCCGGGGGGGGGGGGGTGGTATTGTCCCTACCAAAGCTGAGACCAAACCTACGCCCTTGCCCCTCAGTAATTCTTCCAGCGTGACAGGGGTTTGAAGTGAGGATCCTCTTACAAACAATTTCCCCCTGCTCCCAGACATTTAATGCATCCGTGTCTTCACACTGATTATACGCACAGACACAGTGTCCAACAACATGCTGTAAGATGTGTATATATATATATATATATATATATATATATATATATATATATATAAACCACACTGTAAGACGTTTATTAAAAATGAATTATAATTATATTATATATAATTATATATGAATTATAATTATATATATAATTATATTTACTTCTCTGTGCCTTTTTCTTTTTTAAATAAAAAATAAGCAGACAAACGTGATGTGGGTGATGTTTACGTTGGGTTGTTTTGGTTTACAATAAATACAATTCAGCTTTTACACTGTAAAAATAATCCAGTTGATTTTACAGAAAACGTCTGGCCGCTGTGGTTGCCAGGGGAATTCTGTCAAAATTACAATGAATACGTAAATGGTTTTACACATACATATTTATGTAAATTTTACAGTTTAAACCTATAATTTAAAAAGTTGTAATTTTGATGGTCTTTTTTATGTTGAATTTGCATGGCCATGCTGATATTAAACCATTTTTCTCTGACAGTAAAAATGTCTTACGGCGTGTTGTTGGACACCGTGTGTGTGCGTGTAATCAACGTGAAGATACGCATGCATTAAACGTCGTCAAAAGATTATGAAAAGGATTTTTTATATCATGTATTGAACAACCAACATACTGTTATATTTGTCTGGAGGAGATCGTTTGGAAGCGCTGCACTGAGTCGTGCTCCGGCTCCGGCTCCTACAGACTGGATTAGGCTTCTTATTAGCTCCTGTCAGTGTGCTGTTGGTTCCCACCGTCTCCTGTTGTTTCTCCTGTTGGCTGCTTTTGGTTCCTGTCAGTGTTTAGCCGCACCGCCCCCCTGCCCGTCAAAATGCACAGAACAACACTGCCATCTACGTGAATAGCGACGTACATATTTGTGAAACTCAGCAGTTTTGCGCTGTCTCAATATTGCGTAAGTGAGCAACACGATGAATGTGTGCAATCGGTGATCTACAAATGCTGAATGACACTTCACAAACAGAATTTTGATTTATGCTTTTGTGCTTGTGGATCACAAAACACGTGTACAAATCGAGGAATATTTGTAAATCGCCCTCTGTGCATTCGCAGCTGTTGCTTTGTGTGAATCGTGGGCTGTTTGTGGATTTGTGCAGTTTTGCGCTGAGAATGTCTCAATATTGTGTAACTGAGCAAAGTGATGAATGTGTGTAATCGGGGATCCACAAATGCTGAATCACACTTCTCAAACAGAATTTTCAGTTTTGCAAATGCCTTTTCTTTTTTCTTTTTTTTTTTACAAATGAAAAAAAAAACACAATATATTTACAAATACATATTTATTTGTAAAAACCAACACACAAGTTACAAATCAGAAATTTGTGTTTGTGGATCACAAAGCAGGTGTACAAATCAAGGGATATTTTTAAATCACCCTCTGTGCATTTGCAAATATTAATGACACAAATTTAACTCCATATATGTGGCTGTGATTGGATAAATTGTGCACAGTGCAAATTCTGCATTTTGTATCACCACTATTAAGTAGAGTGGAGAAGGATATTCTTTCACCAAAACAGATGAAATCGTGGCTTGCATCTCAGATGCAATGTGTAGCTAAACTTTCAGGTCATCTTTTTAAGAAAATCCTCCTCTTTGTGCAGCAGATAACTGAAACAATCCTGCACTTGGTGATACAAGCATCAGATTTGGAAATGAATGTTCTCCATAAATCAGTGTTTAAGAAAAAAGTACGGGCCACTTGAAAATCCAATATGGCGGCCAGGTAGGGGTCAATGAAAAATTACACAGGGGTCAAAATTTAAAAATGCTCCAATCATATTGAAAGCTATACCGCATTATGTGTCTGATCACAAAGATTCCAAAAAGGTATAGTTTGGACTATCTATGACTGAATGTTCTGGAGTTATGGGGTAAAAACAGCAAGAATGGTGACAAAGGTCAATTTTAGTTTGTACAGGAGTCAAAAGTTAAACTTGCTCCAATTTTGGTAAAAGGTGGTGCAAATTATTGGTTGAGCTAATAGGATTAATAAATGGAATAGTTTTGAAGGTGTTGAATGCTTGGTTCGCAAAGTACATGTCAAACAATGTTGACATACATTGGATTCTATGGCATGTGACATATGTTACCCTGTAATGTGACAACTGAGCATGACACATGGTGTAAACTATTCTTTTTTAAAACCCTATTACCCTATCAACCAATTTTTAAATTTTGACCCCTGTCTAATTCATTGACCCCTACCTGGCCGCCATACTGGATTTTCAAGTGGCTTGCACTTTTTTTCTTAAACACTGATTTATGAAGAACATTCATGCCAAATCTGATGCTTGTATCACCAAGTGAACAATTCTGGCAAAAATCAAACTTATCTGCTGCACTATCTATACCACTTCATCCTGAAGCTGTATAACTGATGATTTAAAATGCAAAGCTTGCACTGTGCAGAATTTCTCATGTGCCTCACTACTTCAATGGGAACTCGGAAGGCCAAGTTTATAATGAAGAATGTGGACATATACCTCAACAGTCATTGCAAATACACTGAAATGTTTCTGCAGCCTATTATGCATTTAGAGCTAACCCTGATGCATGTCTCCATCTTCTGGTCAGTTATGGTATTACTCGGCAAGTGGAGGATGTAGATACAGTAAGTGGGATAACTTCCGCTAACTCAAGTTAACTTCCTTTGTCTCATTAATACCAGCAAATGCACAGAGGGTGATCTACAATGTTCCTTGATTTGCATAACTTCCGCTTTGTCAAAAGCTCATGTACACGCGCACGCAAAGCCTCCTGCAGATGCTGTTAAAACATAAATATTGTTTTTGATTGATTAATAGAGGGGTTTTACTGAACATGACCAAATTGTATGTAAGACAACAGGATCTTGATAATTAAACAACTGCAAATTATTGGATTTGAGTTTGGCTCATAAGGCAAGGGGTATTTTAGCACTGCATTATTTTTTATTATGGTATCTATGTTTCCTATTGACATTTTATCACCATGCACTCTGACCTGCCTTGACAGTCCTGCTTTAGTGCACAGTGTTGGATTATGATGCATACCTACCAACATTTGAATGTATCAATGCGGGACACCTACGTGTGCCTGCAAGCACCAAATGCACGAAGTGTAACTAGGGGAGTCCGAGGGCGTAAATAACACGGGGGTAAATAACACCCAATGTGGGATGGTTGGCAGCTCTGGTGATGCTATTGATCCAACCCATACTCAGCCAAATGCCCGGTCTTCCTAAAGTATAAAAATCATCAACTTCTTTGCATTAAACAGTTTTTCATTTTCAGTTTTAATTTCAAGTTTGCTGAAGCTGATCAGACTGTGGAATGAAGTGCTGCAGGTTCACACTGAAGTGTGTTGGTCATTAGTGGATATGTAATGTCACCTATTGAATAAATCACCTTTGTAATAATGTACATAACATAAATAAAATATGGTTTTAACCATACCACAAAGACCTATGCTGCTTATTTACGAAATAGTGTTTTACAAACTCAAGTTGTTCCATGAATAAAGGTCATAATGACCTTTATTCCTGGAGTTCAGTTCTTTCAGCAGAACGTTCTGTTCTGATTGTGCACACTTTGCCCATTGTGTAAATGTTAGGAAACACAACACATGCACAGATTTCTTTCCCTTCTGAAATGAAAGCAAGTAAGAGTGAGTGTGATAACTGCAATAGCATTAAGGGGGAGCATGGTGGACAGTTTCTCTATTTCTAGGATTGGGAAAATTTGGAAAGTTCATTCACAGAGGTGGGGTACACCCTAGAAAGAGTTACCAGTTCCTCTAACCTGCATGTCTTTGGAAGTGGGAGGAAGCCGGAACACCTGGAGAAAACCAGGCAAACAGGGAGACAACATACAAAATCCACACAGAAAGGGCCATGTGAGAAATGAACCTGGAACCTCCTGACTCCGAGGCAGCAGTGCAAACCAGAAAGTCAATGTGCTGAGCCCAGGCATGTTCCCTGCAACATGCAGTGGGCCTGATGTAATGAAGTGTTCCATATGTAAAAATGTGCAAACTTCATAGAACAGGAAGAGAACTTGAAAGAAAGCTGCAGTTACAGCCAGCGATGGTGCATGTGATCTGTCCATGTGGAGTGGACGTGCACGTCCTCTCACTGGCGATCGGTCCATGAGGAGTGGGCATGGACATGTCCTCTTGCTGGCGATCTGTCTATAAAGAGTTAGTAAATGTGGAAGCGTGGCCGGCCCACCTCTTCTTCTTCCATGGTTTTGAAGCTTCACTGCCAGCAAAGTCCAGTGAGATAAATAAAATCTAGCAATGCAGGTATGTACTGATAAAAAACCGAAAAGGATTTTTCGCCCTGGTGTAGGGTTGTGTACAGTTGTGGAGGCTTGGTGTAGAGTGGCGCAGTGTTGTGTAGATTTACATACAGTAGCAGAGTGTTGTATAGACTTGCATGGAACACTGTGTCCCTGCTCTACGCCGAAAGTCCGTGAAAAAAAATTAAATGTTTACTTTTTTGCATTCATTTCACAGGTCCCTTTACGTCCTTAAGCATATTGCCACGTTGGGCTGCATAAACTCTACGTTGGCCCAGTGTAGAAGAGGCTTAAGCTCTTTCAGTGTGCATGCATAAGCCACAATGCTACATCACAGAGTTGGTTGTCTGAGTCTTGGAGCGAAATCAACAGTGACTATGAATAAACGTGGTTATTCTAGTTGTTTTATGCCAGTGTGATCCTCACTATAGTGTTTGAGATGTTTATTTTAAGTAACAAAAATTGTAAAAACTACTAGAGGTGGGCGGATCGATCCTAATATCAATAATATCGATACCAACGCTGGTATTGATATTGAACAATCCTCGTGTAAAAAGAACGCTACTCAAGCTTTTTTCTCTCCCGCACGCACTGACTGCTGCGCATGCAGATTCATCAAAGTCTACTCTCTGTCTGTAGGAGCAGCGCTGTGCTGTCACACAACACGGAGCAGTGCACCCTTGTATTGTGGTTTGTCAGCCTTCTATCTCGGGAGATTTTGTTTTAAGTTGTGTTGAGTGATATTTTTTTAAACAAAAATGTTGATTGTGATAATAAAGTATTTTGTTGTCACGTACAATGTTTGGCGAAATTCTATCTGAGGTCTTTTGGATCCTTTGGATCTATGAAGCTTAAATATGAAAAGATATCGGTATCGATATCAGCGATACTGGGCCTGTATTTACTTGGTATCGGATCAATACCAAAATTCCCGGTATCGCCCACCTCATAATGGTGTGATACTGATGTGTGTTTACTGGAATGTAATGTTCAAGCATCTGTAATGTAACATGTTGTTTATTTCATTTGTGTTGCAGTTACAGAAAAAAATATTTGAGAAGATTCAGTAAAGCAACTTCAGTCAAAGCTACTGGGTCTCTCATTTTGTTTGCTATCTGTCAGGACAGAATAACCTCTGACACGGCTCTTCCACTGGACCCACAACCATAAATTTGCTGTACTGTAACTTTAACAATCTTAAACTATTACAGCCCTGTGATAGACTGGTGGCCTGTCTAGTGTCTAACCCGCCTCTGGGAAACGCTCCAGCTCCCCTGTAGCACTTTACTGGAATAAGAAGGTACAGAAAATGAATGAATCAGCTATTACATTTGACATGTTTTCTGTTATTTCGCTTACATCATTGTGAAATATAACACATCTTTCATTAACTTTTTCTTTTTATTGCTTATCAAATCAAACTGCAAGGCATGAATCACAAGTAAATATTTTAATTTGACCAAACTCCCTGATTATTTTCCCACTCTTCTTCCCACTTGTTAATCTACATTACACACACTGATCGTGCCAGTTGGAAGGTTATATACAGTGGTGTGCAGGACTAACTAGATGGCTTCAAAATGAAATCTCGACAGATATGCTAATGTTTCCAGCAAAAAACAAATCAGTTTTTCATGTGTAATTAATATACCCAAAAAGTGATTATGCCACTTTAAAGAACTGGACCTTCATTCTCCTGTGAACATATCTGCATCACCAAACACCTCTGTCCAGTGACCTCATGACTGCATTCAGGTATTTCAGGGCTGACGACCCCAGCAGCTGGAGAAGACCGAGGGGACACCCACATTTTACCTGGCTATGGCAAACAGATGGTTACTTTTGAGGTGTAGGATGGCAACCACCATTTGCCATCTGGGATTTTGGAAGGTACCACAGTATGGCAACCACACAGGATCGTTGCCATCCTACACCTCAAAAGTTACTAATTAATGGCATTAAAAGTAATTAACTAATGGCAACCACCCAGGATCCATGATCCTGAGTGGTTGCCATTAGTTGAATGAATGAATGAATGAATGAATGAATGAATGATTTATTCAGCACGCACAAACAAAATCTCTCATTTACAAATCAAGTTAAGAGAAAACAAAAATGAAAACATATAGAACAAAACTCAAACAATTTACCAATTTAGTGCGGCTGAAAGGGTGTGGGCAGAAGCAAAAGCTTATAAACGCCCACCCCGTACATCAGTTTTTGTGTACAAACAAAAAATAAACACGAAAAACAAATACTAGTCAGCAATGTAACGCAGTTAAAGTAATACAACAAACAAACAAACAAAAATAGCCACACAGGCAATTTACTTAATTATGCAAACTATAACAAGTTATTATTTTTTACAGTCTTTTAAAACAAGCCAATGTACTAGATACTTTGATACAATCTAAACAATCATTCCACACTCTAACACCCTTTACAGAAATGCAATGACTTTTAGGAGTAGTTCGAATCTTTCTTCTATCAAAAACCAAAGATCCACGCAAATTATACCTGCACTCTCTCATTTTAAACAGCTCCTGGACATGTTGAGGCAAGAGTCCGTTTATAACTTTATACATTATCTGTATTGTAAAATAATCAACCAAGTCATAAAACAGTGAATTTGTTGGTTCACAATATGTTTTTTTACTTATCACTCTTATAGCTTTTTTTTTTGGTAACAGAAATATTGGATTAGTATTTGTTTTATATGTATTTCAAATCAAATCAAATCAATTTTATTTATATAGCACCAAATCACAACAAACAGCTGCCCCAAGGCACTTTATATTGTAAGGCAAGGCCATACAATAATTATGGAAAAACCCCAACGGTCAAAACGACCCCCTGTGAGCAAGCACTTGGCGACAGTGGGAAGGAAAAACTCCCATTTAACAGGAAGAAACCTCCAGCAGAACCAGGCTCAGGGAGGGGCAGTCTTCTGCTGGGACTGGTTGGGGCTGAGGGAGAGAACCAGGAAAAAGACATGCTGTGGAAGAGAGCAGAGATCAATCACTAATGATTAAATGCAGAGTGGTGCATACAGAGCAAAAAGAGAAAGAAACACTCAGTGCATCATGGGAACCCCCCAGCAGTCTAAGTCTATAGCAGCATAACTAAGGGATGGTTCAGGGTCACCTGATCCAGCCCTAACTATAAGCTTTAGCAAAAAGGAAGGTTTTAAGCCTAATCTTAAAAGTAGAGAGGGTGTTTGTCTCCCTGATCTGAATTGGGAGCTGGTTCCAGAGGAGAGGAACCTGAAAGCTGAAGGCTCTGCCTCCCATTCTACACTTACAAACCCTAGGAGCTACAAGTAAGCCTGCAGTCTGAGAGCGAAGCGCTCTATTGGGGTGATATGGTACTATGAGGTCCCTAAGATAAGATGGGACCTGATTATTCAAAACCTTATAAGTAAGAAGAAGAATTTTAAATTCTATTCTAGAATTAACAGGAAGCCAATGAAGAGAGGCCAACATGGTAGAGATATGCTCTCTCCTTCTAGTCCCTGTCAGTACTCTAGCTGCAGCATTTTGAATTAACTGAAGGCTTTTCAGGGAACTTTTAGGACAACCTGATAATAATGAATTACAATAGTCCAGCCTAGAGGAAATAAATGCATGAATTAGTTTTTCAGCATCACTCTGAGACAAGACCTTTCTAATTTTAGAGATATTGCGCAAATGCAAAAAAGCAGTCCTACATATTTGTTTAATATGCGCATTGAATGACATATCCTGATCAAAAATGACTCCAAGATTTCTCACAGTATTACTAGAGGTCAGGGTAATGCCATCCAGAGTAAGGATCTGGTTAGACACCATGTTTCTAAGATTTGTGGGGCCAAGTACAATAACTTCAGTTTTATCTGAGTTTAAAAGCAGGAAATTAGAGGTCATCCATGTCTTTATGTCTGTAAGACAATCCTGCAGTTTAGCTAATTGGTGTGTGTCCTCTGGCTTCATGGATAGATAAAGCTGGGTATCATCTGCGTAACAATGAAAATTTAAGCAATACCGTCTAATAATACTGCCTAAGGGAAGCATGTATAAAGTGAATAAAATTGGTCCTAGCACAGAACCTTGTGGAACTCCATAATTAACCTTAGTCTGTGAAGAAGATTCCCCATTTACATGAACAAATTGTAATCTATTAGATAAATATGATTCAAACCACTGCAGCGCAGTGCCTTTAATACCTATGGCATGCTCTAATCTCTGTAATAAAATTTTATGGTCAACAGTATCAAAAGCAGCAGTGAGGTCTAACAGAACAAGCACAGAGATGAGTCCACTGTCTGAGGCCATAAGAAGATCATTTGTAACCTTCACTAATGCTGTTTCTGTACTATGATGGATTCTAAAACCTGACTGAAATTCTTCAAATAGACCATTCCTCTGCAGATGATCAGTTATCTGTTTTACAACTACCCTTTCAAGAATTTCTGAGAGAAAAAGAAGGTTGGAGATTGGCCTATAATTAGCTAAGATAGCTGGGTCAAGTGATGGCTTTTTACGTAATGATTTAATTACTGCCACCATAAAAGCCTGTGGTACATAGCCAACTAATAAAGATAGATTGATCATATTTAAGATCAAAGCATTAATTAATGGTAGGGCTTCCTTGAGCAGCCTGGTAGGAATGGGGTCTAATAGACATGTTGATGGTTTGGAGGAAGTAACTAATGAAAATAACTCAGACAGAACAATCGGAGAGAAAGAGTCTAACCAAATACCGGCATCACTGAAAGCAGCCAAAGATAACGATATGTCTTTGGGATGGTTATGAGTAATTTTTTCTCTAATAGTTAGAATTTTATTAGCAAAGAAAGTCATGAAGTCATTACTGTTATATGGCTGGGGGGGCCTGGCTGCCGGTTTGTTTCTGTCTTTTGGTTTTCCTCCCAGGTGGCGTGCGTTTGGGACTGAGTGGCTGTGTTGCTGAGGCTGTCAGGACCTCACCCTGATCACCTGCGACTCATCAGGACTCACAGCTGTGGTGCATCTGGATGGATTGGAACATGTTGGCATTTAAGACTGGAGTGCACAGTGTGTATTTGCCAGAGACTCGACCTTGTGACCAGACGGGTGAGATCGTCGTCTCGGGAGCCATCTCATCAGCAGCGGATGCTGAGAATGTCCAGGTTTGATGCACAGTCTGTGAAAGAGGAGGGGGGTGAGGTTTCACGCTCGTCAGCACACTTCCTGAGGTACGTTAGATTTTGTGACTAACAGTTATACAGTCAGTAAATGTGGTGTCCCTCACACCTTATTGTATTGAGCTGTTTGTTAGTCATGTATCAGCTTCCACTGCAGTGGAGTTTTGTGAACTGGATGTTCCATGCCTGCAGGTTGGGAAGCTGATCAGTAATCAAGCCAGGAAGTGTTTGCTGTTTGTACACCTTTAAGTGTTCTGTGTGTAGAGTGTGGACTCACATAATGGTTCCTTCTTTCACAGACTCGGTTGTTGCGGCCACCTGGGGGGTGTCGGCGGGGTCCTTGGGTCCGAAACAGCTTCTGGCTCCGGACCGTTAGCGCTGCTGGGAGCGCACCACGCCAGGCCGCACCTTTTTGTTATTATATTATCACTGTTATGTATTAAATTCAGTTAGCCTTTGTACCGTGCTCTGCTTATTTCATACTGGGTCCTTCAAACGCTGGTCGGTTCTCCGAGCTGCGTCCGACACATAACAGTAGTCTCTGGCCAAACATCATGGACCCAGCGGTAGCAGAGACGGTAACGCGCCGGGAAGGCAGCAGCAGACGTTCAGTGGTTATCCGGATCAGTTGCGGGGCTCTCCGCCCGGAAGGTGCGTGTTTGAGAACCCATTACTGGATACTGATTTGTGCTCTCTTGCAGCCGTGTTCCTGTGTTGTGCCTTATCCATGGGTTGTGGTGGAGTGTGACTGGCGACGGCTTCGCGTCACACTCCGACCGGATAAGAGGTTTAAACGGGAGCTGCAAGAGTGCGTTTGTAATGGGTTCACGCGCACGGCGGAGCTCTGTTAGCACGGGTCGCTGGGCTTCCTGTGTTACAGTCGTAGCCCCGTTTCCCCGGACAAAGGTAACTACTGCGTCTGTTGTTTCAGCTCCGGCGTTATTTAGTTGAGCACATTTTGGTTGTGTGTTGCACTCAGCTGCGCACATAAAAGCAGCTCGTTTGTTTTTTCTGTCGCCAAAGGGTTTTTTTTGTTTTTAGCACTCTGGCTCCCCCTTGTGGTGACTGAATCACGTTACCGTCAAGCTCTTGAGTAGGAACAGGTGTGTTCCATTTGGTTGAGCTTGACGGTATAACTCACTGATTTGTTTTGTGTTAGTTCATTTTGTGTGGGTGTTGTTTGAGTTGGTTTTTGTGTGGGATTTTATTTTTTGTTTTCCACTATTTGTCTGGGGTTGTGACCCTGCAGCCTGTCTGAAAACGAACAAAAAAAGACAAAAAAAAAAAAAAAGGGGACCCAAACAACTGTGTGTTGGTCTGTTTGTTTTTCCTTTTATTTTTTTTTGTTTCACTTCCCCAGGGTTAGATGGAACGGTCCCCTGGGGGGTGATGGGGTGGTACTTGGGTTGTTTTTCCTCTTTTTGTTTTTGTTATGCCCTCTCTTCTCCTCTGACTCCAGCCGGGTGTGCCGTGGTGTCGGCATTGCTGGAGGGGTGCAGTTGGGTTGTGCTGGGCGTTTCCCAGGTAGCCTCTGCACCCGGGAGGGGAGGGGGGGGGTTTGGGGTATCTTTTTGTTTCCCCCCCCCCAGTTTCCGCCCTCAGGGTTTGACTGTGGTGTCCTCTGGGGGGGAAAGGGCTGTAGGCCCATCTAGCCATGGACGGCCGGGGCTGGGTCCATTGGTCATGAGGGGAGGCGTCTCCTGGGGTTGACGAGTGGTCCTCTGGGAGGCGCTGGTAGTCCCCGTGGGTGACGATGGATCCCAGAGGGACCTCGGTCGTGGTTATTACTCCTGGAGCTGGCGGGAGGCCCTCTGGGGGGTGTTGGTCCCTACATGTCGTTTGGGGGGAGGAGGGGGGGGGGGGGGTGTTGTAGCATTTTTGTTTGTGAGCTCAAGTTTGGGTTTTTCTTTTCTCCCCTTCCCTGGGGTTTGATGGAACGGTCCTCTGGGGGGGGGGAGGGGGGGTATTTTGGCATTTTGTTTGTGAGCTCAAGTTTGGGTTGTTTTTCTTTTCTCCCCTTCCCTGGGGTTTGATGGAACGGTCCTCTGGGGGGGGGGGGGGGGGGTGTTTTAGTATTTTTGTTTGTAGGCTTGGGTTTGGGTTGTTTTTCCTTTCTCCCCTTCCCTGGGGTTTGATGGGACGGTCCCCTGGGGAGGGGGGGGTGTTTTGGTTGTTTGTGTTTTCTTTTATGACTAATTACACATGTTTGGATAAAGGCTGACCGCACAGGTGTAGGAACTCCTGGCCACACCTGTGCTAAGAGACTGTCAGAAACAAGGGCAAAGATGCAGCCAGTTCAACCAGTCTGTTGGAGGATGAACGCGGACACGGTTTCCAGCCATGGTCCCTGGAGGGGGGTGTTTCTCCTGGGCCAGGTGTGTGTGGTCGCCGGGAGGCTTCCCGTGAGGGTGGGGTACTGTTATATGGCTGGGGGGGCCTGGCTGCCGGTTTGTTTCTGTCTTTTGGTTTTCCTCCCAGGTGGCGTGCGTTTGGGACTGAGTGGCTGTGTTGCTGAGGCTGTCAGGACCTCACCCTGATCACCTGCGACTCGTCAGGACTCACAGCTGTGGTGCATCTGGATGGATTGGAACATGTTGGCATTTAAGACTGGAGTGCACAGTGTGTATTTGCCAGAGACTCGACCTTGTGACCAGACGGGTGAGATCGTCGTCTCGGGAGCCATCTCATCAGCAGCGGATGCTGAGAACGTCCAGGTTTGATGCACAGTCTGTGAAAGAGGAGGGGGTGAGGTTTCACGCTCGTCAGCACACTTCCTGAGGTACGTTAGATTTTGTGACTAACAGTTATACAGTCAGTAAATGTGGTGTCCCTCACACCTTATTGTATTGAGCTGTTTGTTAGTCATGTATCAGCTTCCACTGCAGTGGAGTTTTGTGAACTGGATGTTCCATGCCTGCAGGTTGGGAAGCTGATCAGTAATCAAGCCAGGAAGTGTTTGCTGTTTGTACACCTTTAAGTGTTCTGTGTGTAGAGTGTGGACTCACATAATGGTTCCTTCTTTCACAGACTCGGTTGTTGCGGCCACCTGGGGGGTGTCGGCGGGGTCCTTGGGTCCGAAACAGCTTCTGGCTCCGGACCGTTAGCGCTGCTGGGAGCGCACCACGCCAGGCCGCACCTTTTTGTTATTATATTATCACTGTTATGTATTAAATTCAGTTAGCCTTTGTACCGTGCTCTGCTTATTTCATACTGGGTCCTTCAAACGCTGGTCGGTTCTCCGAGCTGCGTCCGACACATAACAATTACTAGTTAAAGGAATACTCGGCTCAATAGAGCTTTGACTCTTTGTCAGCCTGGCTACAGTGCTGAAAAGAAACCTGGGGTTGTTCTTATTTTCTTCAATTAGTGATGAGTAGTAAGATGTCCTAGCTTTACGGAGGGCTTTTTTATAGAGCAACAGACTCTTTTTCCAGGCTAAGTGAAGATCTTCTAAATTAGTGAGACACCATTTCCTCTCCAACTTACGGGTTATCTGCTTTAAGCTGCGGGTTTGTGAGTTATACCACGGAGTCAGGCACTTCTGATTTAAGGCTCTCTTTTTCAGAGGAGCTACAGCAGCCAAAGTTGTCTTCAATGAGGATGTAAAACTATTGACGAGATACTCTATCTCACTCAGAGTTTAGGTAGCTACTCTGCACTGTGTTGGTATATGGCATTAGAGAACATAAAGAAGGAATCATATCCTTAAACCTAGTTACAGCGCTTTCTGAAAGACTTCTAGTGTAATGAAACTTATTCCCCACTGCTGGGTAGTCCATCAGAGTAAATGTAAATGTTATTAAGAAATGATCAGACAGAAGGGAGTTTTCAGGGAATACTGTTAAGTCTTCAATTTCCATACCATAAGTCAGAACAAGATCTAAGATATGATTAAAGTGGTGGGTGGACTCATTTACATTTTGAGCAAAGCCAATTGAGTCTAATAATAGATTAAATGCCGTGTTGAGGCTGTCATTCTCAGCATCTGTGTGGATGTTAAAATCGCCCACTATAATTATCTTATCTGAGCTAAGCACTAAGTCAGACAAAAGGTCTGAAAATTCACAGAGAAACTCACAGTAACGACCAGGTGGACGATAGATAATAACAAATAAAATTGGTTTTTGGGACTTCCAATTTGGATGTACAAGACTAAGAGTCAAGCTTTCAAATGAATTAAAGCTCTGTCTGGGTTTTGGATTAATTAATAAGCTGGAATGGAAGATTGCTGCTAATCCTCCGCCTTAGCCCGTGCTACGAGCGTTCTGGCAGTTAGTGTGACTCGGGGGTGTTGACTCATTTAAACTAACATATTCATCCTGCTGTAACCAGGTTTCTGTAAGGCAGAATAAATCAATATGTTGATCAATTATTATATCATTTACTAACAGGGACTTAGAAGAGATCAATCAATCAATCAATCAATTTTTTTATATAGCGCCAAATCACAACAAACAGTTGCCCCAAGGCGCTTTATATTGTAAGGCAAGGCCATACAATAATTATGTAAAACCCCAACGGTCAAAACGACCCCCCTGTGAGCAAGCACTTGGCTACAGTGGATGGAAAAACTCCCTTTTAACAGGAAGAAACCTCCAGCAGAACCAGGCTCAGGGAGGGGCAGTCTTCTGCTGGGACTGGTTGGGGCTGAGGGAGAGAACCAGAAAAAAGACATGCTGTGGAGGGGAGCAGAGATCGATCACTAATGATTAAATGCAGAGTGGTGCATACAGAGCAAAAAGAGAAAGAAACAGTGCATCATGGGAACCCCCCAGCAGTCTACGTCTATAGCAGCATAACTAAGGGATGGTTCAGGGTCACCTGATCCAGCCCTAACTATAAGCTTTAGCAAAAAGGAAAGTTTTAAGCCTAATCTTAAAAGTAGAGAGGGTGTCTGTCTCCCTGATCTGAATTGGGAGCTGGTTCCACAGGAGAGGAGCCTGAGAGCTGAAGGCTCTGCCTCCCATTCTACTCTTACAAACCCTAGGAACTACAAGTAAGCCTGCAGTCTGAGAACGAAGCGCTCTATTGGGGTGATATGGTACTACGAGGTCCCTAAGATAAGATGGGACCTGATTATTCAAAACCTTATAAGTAAGAAGAAGAATTTTAAATTCTATTCTAGAATTAACAGGAAGCCAATGAAGAGAGGCCAATATGGGTGAGATATGCTCTCTCCTTCTAGTCCCCGTCAGTACTCTAGCTGCAGCATTTTGAATTAACTGAAGGCTTTTTAGGGAACTTTTAGGACAACCTGATAATAATGAATTACAATAGTCCAGCCTAGAGGAAATAAATGCATGAATTAGTTTTTTCAGCATCACTCTGAGACAAGACCTTTCTGATTTTAGAGATATTGCGTAAATGCAAAAAAGCAGTCCTACATATTTGTTTAATATGCGCTTTGAATGACATATCCTGATCAAAAATGACTCCAAGATTTCTCACAGTATTACTAGAGCTCAGGGTAATGCCATCCAGAGTAAGGATCTGGTTAGACACCATGTTTCTAAGATTTGTGGGGCCAAGTACATAACTTCAGTTTTATCTGAGTTTAAAAGCAGGAAATTAGAGGTCATCCATGTCTTTATGTCTGTAAGACAATCCTGCAGTTTAGCTAATTGGTGTGTGTCCTCTGGCTTCATGGATAGATAAAGCTGGGTATCATCTGCGTAACAATGAAAATTTAAGCAATACCGTCTAATAATACTGCCTAAGGGAAGCATGTATAAAGTGAATAAAATTGGTCCTAGCACAGAACCTTGTGGAACTCCATAATTAATCTCCATAAGAGAGAGACCCTAATGTTTAATAGACCACATTTAACTGTTTTAGTCTGTGGTGCAGTTGAAGGTGCTATATTATTTTTTCTTTTTGAATTTTTATGCTTAAATAGATTTTTGCTGGTTATTGGTGGTCTGGGAGCAGGCACCGTCTCTACAGGATGGGGTAATGAGGGGATGGCAGGGGGAGAGAAGCTGCAGAGAGGTGTGTAAGACTACAACTCTGCTTCCTGGTCCCAACCCTGGATAGTCACGGTTTGGAGGATTTAAGAAAATTGGCCAGATTTCTAGAAATGAGAGCTGCTCCATCCAAAGTGGGATGGATGCCGTCTCTCCTAACAAGACCAGGTTTTCCCCAGAAGCTTTGCCAATTATCTATGAAGCCTACCTCATTTTTTGGACACCACTCAGACAGCCAGCAATTCAGGGAGAACATGCAGCTAAACATTTCACTCCCGGTCTGATTGGGGAGGGGCCCAGAGAAAACTACAGAGTCCGACATTGTTTTTGCAAAGTTACACACCGATTCAATGTTAATTTTAGTGACCTCCGATTGGCGTAACCTGGTGTCATTACTGCCGACGTGAATTACAATCTTACCAAATTATGCTTAGCCTTAGCCAGCAGTTTCAAATTTCCTTCAATGTCGCCTGCTCTGGCCCCCGGAAGACAATTGACTATGGTTGCTGGTGTCGCTAACTTCACATTTCTCAAAACAGAGTCGCCAATAACCAGAGTTTGATCCTCGGCGTGTGTGTCGCCGAGTGGGGAAAAACAGTTAGAAATGTGAACGGGTTGGCGGTGTACACGGGGCTTCTGCTTAGGGCTACGCTTCCTCCTCACAGTCACCCAGTCGGCCTGCTTTCCCGGCTGCTCGAGATCTACTGGAAGGGAACTAACAGCGGCTAAGCTACCTTGGCTAAGCTACCTTGGTCCGCACCGACTACATTTCCCCAAACTTCAATGCAGTAAGTCATATAAGGGACAAGTAATGAGTGATACAATGAAACCAACACATGTTGGGGAGAAAGTATTGTACTTTGTACAAGATAACAATAACTTTTGATATTTTGGACTCAATATGTTTTATATGAGATTTCCAACTGAGCTTGTCATCAACAAAAACTCTAAGAAATTTAGACTGAGATACAATTTCAATTTCAATGCCATTCAACAATAATTTACTACTTACATTTCTGGGCTTATTTCCAAATATAATGCACTTAGTTTTACCAAAATGAAGTGGTAATTTATTAGCGTCAAACCAGTATTTAACTTTTTGCAGTTCCCTCTCCACCAAGTCCAAGAGCTGTCTCACATTATCTCCACTACCAATCACAGTTGTATCATCAGCAAACAAAATACAACTCAAAGACTTAGAAACCAAACCTACTGTATATCATTAATATACAGCAAAAACAATAATGGCCCGAGAACTGACCCCTGGGGCACTCCACATTCTCCAATTCTGATTTTATCCCACCAAGGCAAACACACTGATATCTATTACGTAAAGAGACCCATTTCTAAGATGCCATTTTTATCTAAAATACTTGAAAAGGTGGTCTATACTCAATTACAGTCGCACCTTACTGCATTTGACATAACTGAAAAATTCCAGTCTGGTTTTAAACCTTTGTACAGCACTGAAACTGCTCCTTTAAAAGTTTTTAATGATCTTCTTTTAATCATGGACTCTGGCAGCTCAGCTGTGCTTGTGCTTTTAGATTTAACTGCAGCCTTTGACACTGTTGACCACCAAATCTTATTATCTCACCTTGAATCGTGCGTTGGATTAAATGGCACAGTGCTCAAATGGTTCAAGTCCTATTTGACTGGTCGGTGCTTTTCTGTAAACCTTGGTCCCTTTGCATCACAGAAAGCCCTTTGACTTGTGGAGTACCTCAAGGTTCAATTTTAGGGCCAATTTTATTTTCGCTGTACTTGCTTCCTTTGGGATCAATTTTTAAGAAATATAAAATTCAGTTTCACTGCTTTGCTGATGATGTGCAGATTTATCTACCTCTGAACCTTAAAACAAACTCATCTGCCATCCTACAGACTTGAAGATGAAGATGATGAAGATGAAAACTGTTTATTTCGAACATTTGATACAACAACAATTACAAGATAGATCAGTAAAGACAACAACAAAAAAGTTCCTACTGTGTACCCAACATGTCCGAAAAGGGGTAGGGTGAAGCATCAGCTTGTTTATCCCTACCCCTTCTTCCCCACAACCCAGTAATACCCTTGCCACATATACACATAGATTCCTACACACCTAAACCAATATCAATATATATATATATATATATACATATCTCAACATACATATACATATATACATACATATACATACACATATATACACATACACACACATATATACACAAACATAAATATACACCTACACATACCTACTTACATACAAAATACTATATATTACAAGCCGAAGCAAAAAACAAAAACACCCTAACCCCATTACCCTTCCTCCTCCCTATACCTAGAAAAAAACATATTTTTGTACCGCTGTTTGAACTGGTTCATGCTTGGACATGCTTGAGCCCCACTCCCAATCTGTTCACATCCTCACCCCACAGACAGAAATACAGAAACCTTTTAATGTTGTTCGTGCCCACTGATGCTTTAAATAAATTTCCCCCTCAGACTGCAATCCCCTGATCTGTTTAAAAAACATATTTTTAATATTTGCTGGAAGTAAATTGTTTATTGCTTTATATACGATTTGTACTGTTTGAAATGAACCCAAGTCTGTGAATTTTAAGAATTTGGATTGTAAAATAGTGGATTTGTATGATCTCTATAGCCAGTATTATGAATAATTCTTATAGCTCTTTTCGCATTACTGATAGTGATTGTGTTGTACCTTATAAGTATTACCCCATACCTCTGCAGAGTACTGTAAATATGGTAAAACCAGTGAGCAGTAAAGAATGCGGAGTGAGTTGTGGTCCAGAATATGTTTCGCTTTGTTTAGAACTGAAATGCTTCTTGACAGTTTACTTTGTATATGTTTTATATGAGTCTTCCAGTTTATCTTATCATCTATTATCACCCCCAGAAACTTATTTCATGTACCCTTTCAATATCTACCCCCTCGACTTGTAACTGAACCTGCCTGTCTGTATACAATAGCCAAATAACATGTATTTTGTTTTACTTAAGTTTAATGATAATTTGTTTCTGTCAAACCATATTTCAATTTTCCCATTTCTATATGATCCTCCTCAGTAACTCCTGCAAATCCCCCCCTGAACAAAAAATGCTTGTGTCATCTGCAAGTAATACTAATTTTAATATTTTGGAAACATTGACAATATCATTTATATAAATTAGAAACAGTTTTGGACCCAATACTGACCCCTGTGGGACGCCACAAGCATTGTCCAAGCATGATGATGTATATTTCCCCCAACTTCACAAAACTGTTTTCTGTACTTAAGTAGCTTCTCACCCAGTGCAACACCAACCCCCTAATCCCATACTGTTCAAGTTTACTGATTAATATGTCATGATGATTGTATCAAAGCCTTTTTAAGGTCTATAAATATTCCAACTGAATGTAATTTGTGGTCTATGGCGTTGTAATCTCCTCAACTGATTCTATTAATGCAAGTGATGTTGAACTATGTGCTCTGAATCCATATTGACTATCAGTAAGTAATTTATGTTTATTTATGAATTTGTCTAATCTATTATTGAATAACTTTTCTAATAATTTGGAAAATTGTGGAAGCAAAGAAACAGGTCTAATAATTGTGAAGTGGTGTCTATCCGCAGTCTTATACAGCGGCACAACCTTAGCTATTTTCATTTGATTGGAAATTACCGGTTTGAAATGATAAGTTACGATGTATGTTAATGGTTCTACAATCCATTCAATGACCTGTTTTACCCACCACCATATCAATTTCATTTAAATCGGTAGATGTTTTATATTTACAATTATTCACAATGTCTATAATTTCTTTTCCATCCACTGCTGTGAGGAACATTGAACAGGGATTTCTTTCTATGAGATTATTATCCCAATCCTCAGGTTGGGAATTGGGAATTTTTTCTGCCAAGCTTGGTCCAATATTTACAAAAAATTATTAAAACCGTTTTCCTTATTTTCCTTCTTGATATTATTATCAATGAAATACTGAGGGTAACTCTGTTTTTTATTGCCATTTTTGATAATGCTATTAATCTATCCCATTTCCTTTAATATTGTTTTTGTTATTATATAATATGTACTATAATATTCCTTCCTACATACCGTATAATATTAGTTAATCTATTTTTGTATTTCTTATATCTATTTTTCTGCCTCTTTAGTCTTTAGTTTTATGAATTCTCTATACAGTGTATTTTTCTTATTACATGCATTTCGTAAACCCTTTCGTCATCCATGGTCGAGCTTGGATTTTTTTGTTTTCTGTAGTCTTGTTTAATGGACAATTTGTTATCATATAATGATGTAAATATTTGTAAAAAGTTTCATATGCACTATCAACATCACTTTCACTGTATACCTTTTCCCAGTTTTGCTCCTGTAAATCCTTCTTTAGTGTGTTCATGTTTTCCTCTGTCCGCACTCGCCTGTATTTATTTTCTCCTCTGGCTGATTCCGCCGATGGTTTCTATTATAAACGATGAAAACTGGTAGATGATCACTAATGTCATTGATTAATAATCCACTCACAGTGTTATTCTCAATATCATTGCTGAATATATTATCAATTAAGGTAGCACTATGGGATGTAATTCTGCTTGGCCTGGTGATTTTTGGATATAAACTCATACTGTACATTATATTGATAAATTCATCTGTTATTTTATGCTTATTTGGATTGAGCAGATCAATATTTAAGTCACCACAAATATGAACAGTTTTTTTGATTAGTTTTTGAGAACATTTTTCCCATACAGTCAGTGAATGTTTCAATACTAGATCCTGGTGCTCTATATCTACAGCTGACTAATACATTTTGCTTTTTTCTTCACATATTTCAAGAGTTATACATTCTAATAAGTTATCAATCACAGTTGTCATATTGTCTACTATTTTATAATCCATGTTCTTATCCACATACACAGCCACTCCTCCTCCACTCTTATTTTTTCTGTTTACACAATTAAATTCATATCCATCCAGTTCAAAATCCATTCCTTTATCTTCATTGATCCATGTTTCTGATATAGCAATTATGTTAAATATTTTTTTTTAAACTGACTTAAATATTCTTAATGTTGTTAAAGTTTGCATATAGACTTCTGCTGTTGAAATGGATTATTGATAATTTGTTATCCGTTTTTAATGATCCGATTAAACTGTTCATCTGTATAATAGCAACAACTGTCATTGATATTTGAGAAGAAATTATTGTCCGGGTCTATATCGTGCTCCAAGTCCAGTACATTGTGGTCTGTGTATTTAAATGTTCTCAGTTCTACTTTTCCATGATCAGCAATCCTTTGAGTTATATCCTTCTTGTCTCCAGATGTAGATGATGCAGTAGATGAATAGGTTCCTCTGGTCTGTGTCATGGTGTTGTGATGTGTTTGTGTCCTCATACCTTATTGGTCGTATTTGTCCAGATCCTCGATGTTCCTGATTACCATAACCTTCACTTGTTCTGGTGTTCCGTTCAATTTGATAAATGTTTTGCAGTTGGATGTCCATGTCTGTTGAATTTTTCCCTGCTTTTTTAGGAAACGAGCTTTCCTGGCGATGTCTGCGTTTCTTTGGTCAAATGTTCATTGATGAATACGTTTGTTCTTTTAAGTTTCCGTCCCCTGTTTTAACAATGCCATTTTATGTTTTCTGTTGACAACCTCATTATAACTGCTCGTTTCACTGCTTTGCTGATGATGTGCAGATTTATCTACCTCTGAACCTTAAAACAAACTCATCTGCCATCCTACAGACTTGCTTTCAAGAAGTCAAAGACTGGATGTCTTTAAACTTTTTGAATCTAAATGAAAGCAAAACAGAGATTGTGGTCCTTGGTGACCTTGATCTTTCTGCCTTGGTTCACTCGCCTCCTACTGTCATTCATCTGCTAAGACCCTTGGTGTTTTTATAGACAGCTCTTTTAAATTCGAGAAGCAGATCAACACAGTGGTCAAAACAAGCTTCTTCCAGCTTAGACTTTTAAGTAAATCAAGCGTTACCTGCCCCCAAAACAGCTGGAACAGGTTGTGCACGCCTTGATCACGTCTCGTTTAGACTACTGCAATTCTCTGTATGTTGGTCTTAATCAGTTGTCTCTGCATCGCCTCCGATGGTGCAAAATGCAGCTGCGCGTCTGCTCACTGGAGCCAAACGGCACCAACAACTTTGTCCTGTTTTATCTTCACTGCTCTGGTACCTGTTGCTTTTAGAATCAATTTTAAGATTTTTTTGCTTGTTTTTAAATCAATTCACGGTTCAAGCCCATTCTGTTATTGATATGCTGTCATTGCACACTCCAGGAAGAGCTCTGTGCTCCGCGGACCAGAGTTACTGGTCTGTCCCCAGGTCTAAGCTGAAGACCAGGGGAGACAGAGCCTTTGCTGTTGCGGGGCCCAAGCTCTGGAACTCTCTGCCATAAATGTCCGACTGGCTCCTTCAATTGACTCTTTTAGACTCTTTTAAGACACATCTTTTTGCACTGGCTTTTAACACAAGATGAGCTGAATACTGCCACATCTTTATTGTGTTGTTGATTTATTTTGTTCTTGTATTTAACTAAATATAATTTTAATTCCTTTTACTGTACAGCACTTTGGGGCAGTGTTGACTGTTTGTAAATGTGCTTTATAAATAAACCTGACCTTGACCTTGATAAATTTTTACCAACATTAACAAAATAATCATTAAAATAGTTAGCCATCTAGGATTTTGGAAGGTACCACAGTATGGCGGATGAGGTGACGTGTTGCACCAGTACATGCACTCAGATGTGCATAAATATCTGCCAAATCTGTCCACAGCATAACAAACAGACTTTTGAAAATGTTAATGTGCTGTTTAAGGTTTATCAAGCTTTATATGCAAAGATATGAATATAAAAACACGTTAAACAACTTTCACAGAAAACAAATCACCACAACTTGGTTACAATAAAGCATGAATTACTGTGAATTCAGATGTACATGTTACACAGTTACTGTGAATGAAGATTACACAAAAGCTCCTCAGGAAATTATGAGGGAAAACAGTTACATTGTTCTCCTTCAAACACACAGTAAGTTTTGAAAAATGACTATGAGTAACGCAATCATAAAAATATTACAACAATGCAAAAACAGAAGGGGTTTGTCAAACCGATTCTTTCTACAACTTTAAACATAATGGGAACAAAAGCAAAATATCTTGTCTCATTCAAAACAACAGACAATGTGTGATTCACTCTTTGAAACATTTGGAAATATTTTTAAATGTATCATAAATTTCTTTGAAGTAGTGTTTAAGAATTTATACGAAAGACAGGTTGTATTTAATATTGAAATGAGTTTCGTTAATGAAAGATTTATTTATTTTTACACTTGATGTTTGTAATAATCAGAATATTTGTACATTTAAATTTAGATTTTATGTTCATGTTGAACTACAAACGCAAAAACTAATTAACTTCATTTTTATGAAAATGCTAATGTTCTTAAAGCTTCTGCACATTAACTGGCAAACACAATCTTGCTGAAAACAAGCTCTGTGAAGATTTTATAGACTTTTATTTGAGTCTCTTACTACTGCAAGCTGAACTTATGAAGCTTTTCTGAATTAAAAGTGAAACATCTTCGAAGAACTAAAGAAGACCAGTTGAACTAACTCAACCTACTTGAATACCACTTCCTGGATGACTGAGCATCTTAAAAAAACTGGATTTTCATGTCTAAAAACTGATTCTATATCGAAATTTGACATCTCGTGTAGGACGCAATAACCCAAAACCAAATCGTTTTGCATCCAACTCAGGTACTGCCTCATCAGGATTCTTCAGCTCACACTCAAAATATGCCAGCATGAAGAAAATGAACTGTTTCAGCTCACTGGTGGCAAAGAAACGCCCAGGACACATGGTAAACCCGGCACCCCAGGGCATGTAGTAATACTTCACCTTCTTCCCCCCTTTATAAAAATCTGTTTTTTTGCTCCCGTCTGGATTCAGAAAGCGGTCATATTTGAATGAAAATGGGTCAGGGTGGACCTCTGGATCAAGGTGAACTGTAGTATGAGGACAGATTGCCACTCTGTCACCCTTGCGAATACAATATTCCTGACCGTCAGACATTTTTAAAGTCACATTGTCAACCGCGATCCTGCTCATGGTTGCTGCAACGGTGAGTCGGAGGGTCTCTTCTATAGCACTGTCCAGGATTGGCATTTTCCCCAGCATGTCACGGGTCAAGGTAATGAAAGGAACATCACCTCGGTCTTCCTGCCCAGTTTCCTTAAGGAGCTTGTTGACTTCCTCCTTCACAGCTATCATAGCTTCAGGGTGCTTCAGAAGGTAGAGAAGAAGCCAGAAACAAGCGGTGGTCGTGTTGCTCTGGGAGGCCCAAAGCTGCACAAATGTGAATCGGCATATCATCGACTCTTTCAGACCCATTTCTTCTCTAATCTGCTGATTGTCCAACACCCAGGAACTGACATTGTCCTTCTTCCTTATTTTCTGCACTGCTAAAGCGTCCCAGAAGTCTGACTTTAGCTTCTCTGCCTCCATCTTTTTCCTTGGTGTAAGGACCCCGTATACCAGGTCAGGGAAGAGTTCATCATATTTTAGAAACTTGTGAAACAGAGTTTCTGCTTCCACTCTGTCTTGCTCTTTGGCCTTCTCTACATTTTTATTAATCGAATGTGGCTCATTACCGAACAGTGATAAATAGCCCGCTGTAAAAATAGTGCTAGAGCAGTACATAACATGTCATCTTCTTTCCAGCCTGCTTTCGGTCAGACACTGAGCCAGTAGGGTTGCAACATCACGTCTCTGTAGGTTTCTTCATCATGGCTGGATCAATAACTCCAGTCCATCTCCATTCAGTGGCTTTTGATGAAATTGTCAAGAAATTGATGTTCATCCTTTGCACCCTTATAATTAAGGCTCTTCCTAACCCGCCCTTGCAGTGTTGCGGATGTCCAGCTTTTCTCGGCTCTCCTTAAGAATGGATCCAAATGAAAGCGGGTCTTGACATGAATGTGATGTATTGCCCTCCCAGCTGGACTGTGAAGATCTTCCCATGCTTTTTTTGTCATACGCTCAAGGAATTTACTGGCATTCTCTTTGAAAAGTCTAAGATATGACCCAGCCAAGGGATGAGACCCTTGTCCAATGGGGGTTCTCCACGGCGACGTTGACGAAAATGTACCAAGAAGGTACAACCTCCAATCAGAGCAGCAAGCAAAGACAACCAGGATCGGCAAGCAGCAGCAGTCCCATGACTGAGTCCTTTGGCAGCCACAGAGCTTTGACAACAGACCAACATATCCTGCTAGTTAAATATGTCTTTGCTCCTCCTACAGGTGAAGGCCTTGTTAATATATAACTTAGAAATGCGTATGTCATATGATATCAATTTAAAGGTATTCTAAGTTATATATTAACAGCCTCTTATGGGGGCTGGGTTCATGAGTGTCCTTCTGCAGTAAGACAGACAGTGAATGGTTTAGCATTAAGAGCATGTTCTAAAAAATCCTCCTCAAAACTATCCTGGAATTGAAATCACAGAATGGTTCCTGATTGCATTGTTAGTTCAAATTAAGTTGAAACAACCTATATTTACAGTAAGTGTTTGGGCTACACTCATGGTTAGGGTTAGTTACACTTGACAGACCATGCATGTGCCTTTAGAGGCAAAACGTGCACAGACTACATATCTACTGGGAAAAACAGCATAACACTGAATGTGCATCATAAGGAAACATGCAACTGTTTTAACTATTTCCTTTAAAGCCAATGTGTCACAATTTGGAATATTTTGGAATATTTATCATCCAAATTATGTCTGTGATGCTTTCTTGATTGCTGTTTATTGACTCTTATCTTTTTTACTTTTTTCTTGCATGAACTTTACCTTTGTTCTGATCTAGAAACTAATTCTCTAAGGCCCAAACTATGTGTCTGTTATATGTTAGTTAGTTTGCTAGTCTGTCTGGTGAAAAACTTAAATACCACACACAGTAAGCTTGCCATTTTTTCTTGTAAAATTACATGAAGATGAAGGCTTTACCATGGCTGAATAAAAATACAAACTAACGAAGATAAGCGATCTTGCACTCAAACTCTCAAGTTACAACAACATACACAGACAGTCTTATTTTTAAAGAAATAAGAAATAGGGTAACTAGCAGTGATGCCGGTAACGCGTTACTTAGTAATGCGTTACTCAGTAATGCGTTACTCTAATCTAACCACTTTTTTTTTTAGTAACGAGTAATCTAACGCGTTAATCTTTCCAAATCAGTAATCAGTTACTTCTCCAAGTCACTGTGCGTTACTATTATTTTTGCATTGTGGGTCGATAGCCGCGATGGTTCGTCTTTAAGCAGGACAATGACCCTAAGCACACAGCCAAGATATCAAAGAACTGACTTCAGGACAACTCTGTGAATGTCCTTGAGTGGCCCAGCCAGAGCCCAGACCTGAATCCGGTTGAACATCTCTGGAAAGATCTGAAAATGGCTGTGCACCGACGCTCCCCATCCAACCCCCATCCCCAAAGAGGAATGGGTAAAACCGCCCAAAGTTAGGTGCACCAAGCTTGTGGCATCATATTCAAGAAGACTTGAGGCTGTAATTGTTGCCAAAGGTGCATCAACAAAGCAGGTGTTAATTTGGGGATGAAAATTTACAGGGTGATTCCATAATTTATTCCTCAGAATTGAGTGAGTCCATATTTTTTTCCTCTGCTTGGTCTAAAAAAGTAACCGTTACTGACTGCCACAATCTTTTTTTCTTGATTTCTTATAGTGTTTCTTAAAGCCAGAAAGTTGCCATTTGAAATTACTTTAGTTTTGTGTCATGTCTGTGATCTGCTTTTTTTCTACAAATTAAACAACTGAATGAACATCCTCCGAGGCCGGTGATTCCATAATTTTTGCCAGGGGTTGTGGACCAAGCAGAGGGAAAAAAATATGGAATCACTCAATTCTGAGGAAAAAATTATGGAATCATGAAAAACAAAAGAATGCTCCAACACATCACTAGTATTTTGTTGCACCACCTCTGGCTTTTATAACAGCTTGCAGTCTCTGAGGCACGGACTTAATGAGTGACAAACAGTACTCTTCATCAATCTGGCTCCAACTTTCTCTGATTGCCAGATCAGCTTTGCAGGTTGGAGCCTTGTCATGGACCATTTTCTTCAACTTTCACCAAAGATTTTCAATTGGATTAAGATCTGGACTATTTGCAGGCCATGACATTGACCCTATGTGTCTTTTTGCAAGGAATGTTTTCACAGTTTTTGCTCTATGGCAAGATGCATTATCATCTTGAAAAATGATTTCATCATCCCCAAACATCCTTTCAATTGATGGGATAAGAAAAGTGTCCAAAATATCAACATAAACTTGTGCATTTATTGATGATGTAATGACAGCCATCTCCCCAGTGCCTTTACCTGACATGCAGCCCCATATCATCAATGACTGTGGAAATTTAGATGTTCTCTTCAGGCAATCATCTTTATAAATCTCATTGGAACGGCACCAAACAAAAGTTCCAGCATCATCACCTTGCCCAATGCAGATTTGAGATTCATCACTGAATATGACTTTCATCCAGTCATCCACAGTCCATGATTGCTTTTCCTTGGCCCATTGTAACCTTGTTTTTTTCTGTTTAGGTGTTAATGATGGCTTTCGTTTAGCTTTTCTGTATGTAAAGCCCATTTCCTTTAGGCGGTTTCTTACAGTTCAGTCACAGACATTGACTCCAGTTTCCTCCCATTCGTTCCTCATTTGTTTTGTTGTGCATTTTTGATTTTTGAGACATATTGCTTTAAGTTTTCTGTCTTGATGCTTTGATGTCTTCCTTGGTCTACCAGTATGTTTGCCTTTAACAACCTTCCCATGTTGTTTGTATTTGGTCCAGAATTTAGACACAGCTGACTGAACAACCAACATCTTTTGCAACATTGCGTGATGATTTACCCTCTTTTAAGAGTTTGATAATCCTCTCCTTTATTTCAATTGACATCTCTCGTATTGGAGCCATGATTCATGTCAGTCCACTTGGTGCAACAGCTCTCCAAGGTGTGATCACTCCTTTTTAGATGCAGACTAATGAGCAGATCTGATTTGATACAGGTGTTAGTTTTTGGGATGAAAATTTACAGGGTGATTCCATAATTTATTCTGCAGAATTGAGTGATTCCATATTTTTTTGCCTCTGCTTGGTCTAAAAAAGTAACCGTTACTGACTGCCACAATTTTTTTTCCTGATTTTTTATAGTGTTTCTTAAAGCCAGAAAGTTGCCATTTGAAATGACTTTAGTTTTGTGTCATGTCTGTGATCTGCTTTTTTTCTACAAAATTAAACAACTGAATGAACATCCTCTGAGGCCGGTGATTCCATAATTATTGCCAGGGGTTGTAGATGTACAGTGGTCCCTCGTTTATCGTGGGAGTTACGTTCTAAAACTAGCCCACAATAGGTGAAATCCGTGAAGTAGTCAGCGTTATTTTTTACAATTATTATAGACATTTTAAGGCTGTAAAACCCCTCACTACACACTATACACTTTTCTCAATCAGGCATTAACATTTTCTCACTTTTCTCTCATGTGTAAACACTCTCAAAGTTCAAACCTTAGTAGAAAAATAAGGCCAACCTGTTTTCACGCCCAAACATTTGTTTGAGAAATAAAAATAGAATGTTTTCCTATAAATAATTATGATGGCTTTTTAGAACTAACAAATTTAATTTTAACGATCAACCTATGTGGTTGGACACATAAGAAATTATTAATAGTGACTGACCAGTATTTCACTGTTCCTCTGATCGCGCTTCTTCGTCCTGGTGCCACTGTTGCGTCTTTTTCCACTCACACCTCGCTGCAGGTGTCTTTTTCCGAGTGAAGAACACAGTTATGGGTAGTTGTTGGCGCTCTTTTTCTTCTGGGCGAGAAGATTCTTATAAACAGACACGCAGAACACAATGTGCGTACTCTCCCTTCACGGTGCCGCAACAGGTGTCCCGTCATCTCGACAGAACACCGGCCTGCTTGATGAGGACGCAGAGCACAATGCGCTGTGAAAAAAAACAAACCAAAAAAAAACATGCAAAATTGGACTAAAAAAAATCCGCGAAACTGCGAGGCGCTATATTTTCCAGTATTTCTTTTTCTTTCTTTTTTATTTTTATTTTTGATAACTCTCACATATGAGGGGGCAAGGTTGATGACGTAAGGGGGCGTCGCCCCCAAACGCCCCCTCGTGGCGCCGGGTCCTGGCACTGGCTGTCTTCCAAAGCCTGGAGAACAATGTTCTTTGTGACATGGGGTGATGTTACTCATGTTAGATAATATGATAATCATTTGTTTGAAAAAGATAGAAAAGAAAAGTGTGATTTTTCACCAGCTTTCTGTTTATTTTTTAGGATTTGTTATCTCTCCTGGCAGCCTGATAAGATGTCCTTGTTTTGGAAGACAATGCCTGGGAAATACTTCAATTCTTTATTGTGGAAATTACGGAAGAAATGTAACATTTTTAAAGACATCCCTCATCACAGCACTCTATTCTGGCATCCCTCGTCTCAAAAATAAATTCCATTAATGACCCACCAAGACAAAAAAAAAAAAAAAAAGTCCCTCGATGTTTGTCTGCTCCAGGTGCTTTTCTCAGCATGAAACACAGGACACCCACACTTTGTCCCACCAACAACAACCAAAAGTGAATGACATGAAGTGAATCTTACTGGGTCAGTGTAAACAGAAACCTTTTCAAGAATGAAAAAATAATGGTATGAACTGGTTAGCATTATTTAAAAATAACGATTCTGTTACGGAACATGAAAAATGTACGTAAAGTTTCTGCTTTCATTTTCGTTCCTAGCAAACCAAATGCTTTTGGTATTTGTTCCTTGAACCAGTTCAAAGCCTTGACCACAACAGTCCCAGCATTCACCGCAGCCATCTGTATCTTCAGCATTCTGCACGCGACAAAAATAAATCCCATTAATGATCCACCAAGACAAAAACAGTATGTTAAATTACACGGTCTGGACTGGTGATGATAACATCAGCAATCCAAGATGGTGGCAGTGCTTCCACAATGCCGCCAGTGGCTGTCGTCTAAAATGCATCAGATCTTTGCCTCTTGGTACTACATTCTCTTTGGTGGAAACATCAGAAATGAAACTGCAGTTGAAACAGAAAACACTTCATTCTGGCAGATCTAGTGCAGAGAACTTTATTTGGATGAGCGTCTGGTGGCCCCCTTATCTTGAGGGGAACTTCCCACTTGTCCTAGTATTAAGGAGAGCATGCTGAAGTTATTTTTACATTTATGTTAGGTTATATTTGCAGTAAAGCTGGTTAAGTAATGTTACAAAAGTGTGACATTTAAAAAAAATTATGGTAAAGTACCATTATTTCTTGATTTTCAATTCAACAGCAGACAAAATTCTCGAGAAATACCATCTTTTAAGTTTTAACAACTTTATAATGTTTAAGCGTGCTTGTCTCATTTACAAAACTCTCCATGGCCTAGCCCCTCCTCCTCTGGAGGAATTTATTAGACATAGAGAGCCTAACCCCAGGACTAGGTCTGCTTCTAGAGGGGACTGTGAGGTGCCTTTCAGACGAACTGCCACAGGACAAAACACCATTTCTGTGAAGGGTTGTACAAACTGGAACAGCCTTCCAACAACTATACAAGACAGTCCCACCCTGAGTGCTTTTAAAAATGAGCTTAAAAAATACAAAAAACAATCAAACCTGTCAACACAGGTGAGATGTATTGTACATAATCTCATGTTTTGTTTTAATTTATTTATTGTAATTATTGTTTGTTGTGTGTCTGAGGACTACAGATGGAAAGTAGCTTTTAGCTAAATCTAGCATATTTACACTGAGGCATGAAAATGTACAAAGTGTTCATTAATAGCATTGTCCTCATCAAATAAGTAATAAAGAAGAAAGAAAGTACAAGTAAAGGCGATTAATGGTGCATGTCAACAGCATCATGAGAACTTACGGTAATGAGAATCAGCGGCGCATTAGTGTGAAACTTCCGTTTTTTCCTCTGCGTTATGACATCACAGGCTTCGTTTACCGTAATACACCATATATATCATTGGAAATCCCTTTTTTTTAATTAGGTTGCCAGATACCTACAACTGCATTATTGATGAAGAGAATAAATTATACATCTTGGTTGCAAAAACTTTTTTTTTTTTTTTTTGTTAGCTCCACAAGTATTTTGTTGTTGTCTTGTTCTCTCAGGTGTAGGCCTATAGGATAGATTCGTGATTTTGGGTGCAATTTTGTTATTTAAGCTATTTGTTTGTTTGCCTACACGCTTAATATTGTAAATAAAGTGTTAAATTATTCAGCATTATGTCGTCATATGTTATGTATTATGCTGTACTTGTGCGTCTAATGGTATGAGTGGGTTAGGGGGTGGTGGGCAGGGGGGCCGGGGGGGGGGGTGGTATTGTCCCTACCAAAGCTGAGACCAAACCTACGCCCTTGCCCCTCAGTAATTCTTCCAGCGTGACAGGGGTTTGAAGTGAGGATCCTCTTACAAACAATTTCCCCCTGCTCCCAGACATTTAATGCATCCGTGTCTTCACACTGATTATACGCACAGACACAGTGTCCAACAACATGCTGTAAGATGTATATATATATATATATATATATATATATATATATATATAAACCACACTGTAAGACGTTTATTAAAAATGAATTATAATTATATTATAATTATATATGAATTATAATTATATATATAATTATATTTACTTCTCTGTGCCTTTTTCTTTTTTAAATAAAAAATAAGCAGACAAACGTGATGTGGGTGATGTTTACGTTGGGTTGTTTTGGTTTACAATAAATACAATTCAGCTTTTACACTGTAAAAAATAATCCAGTTGATTTTACAGAAAACGTCTGGCCGCTGTGGTTGCCAGGGGAATTCTGTCAAAATTACAATGAATACGTAAATGGTTTTACACATACATATTTATGTAAATTTTACAGTTTAAACCTATAATTTAAAAAGTTGTAATTTTGATGGTCTTTTTTATGTTGAATTTGCATGGCCATGCTGATATTAAACCATTTTTCTCTGACAGTAAAAATGTCTTACGGCGTGTTGTTGGACACCGTGTGTGTGCGTGTAATCAACGTGAAGATACGCATGCATTAAACGTCGTCAAAAGATTATGAAAAGGATTTTTTATATCATGTATTGAACAACCAACATACTGTTATATTTGTCTGGAGGAGATCGTTTGGAAGCGCTGCACTGAGTCGTGCTCCGGCTCCGGCTCCTACAGACTGGATTAGGCTTCTTATTAGCTCCTGTCAGTGTGCTGTTGGTTCCCACCGTCTCCTGTTGTTTCTCCTGTTGGCTGCTTTTGGTTCCTGTCAGTGTTTAGCCGCACCGCCCCCCTGCCCGTCAAAATGCACAGAACAACACTGCCATCTACGTGAATAGCGACGTACATATTTGAAACTCAGCAGTTTTGCGCTGTCTCAATATTGCGTAAGTGAGCAACACGATGAATGTGTACAATCGGTGATCTACAAATGCTGAATGACACTTCACAAACAGAATTTTGATTTATGCTTTTGTGCTTGTGGATCACAAAACACGTGTACAAATCGAGGAATATTTGTAAATCGCCCTCTGTGCATTCGCAGCTGTTGCTTTGTGTGAATCGTGGGCTGTTTGTGGATTTGTGCAGTTTTGCGCTGAGAATGTCTCAATATTGTGTAACTGAGCAAAGTGATGAATGTGTGTAATCGGGGATCCACAAATGCTGAATCACACTTCTCAAACAGAATTTTCAGTTTTGCAAATGCCTTTTCTTTTTTCTTTTTTTTTTACAAATGAAAAAAAAACACAATATATTTACAAATACATATTTATTTGTAAAAACCAACACACAAGTTACAAATCAGAAATTTGTGTTTGTGGATCACAAAGCAGGTGTACAAATCAAGGGATATTTTTAAATCACCCTCTGTGCATTTGCAAATATTAATGACACAAATTTAACTCCATATATGTGGCTGTGATTGGATAAATTGTGCACAGTGCAAATTCTGCATTTTGTATCACCACTATTAAGTAGTGGAGAAGGATATTCTTTCACCAAAACAGATGAAATCGTGGCTTGCATCTCAGATGCAATGTGTAGCTAAACTTTCAGGTCATCTTTTAAGAAAATCCTCCTCTTTGTGCAGCAGATAACTGAAACAATCCTGCACTTGGTGATACAAGCATCAGATTTGGAAATGAATGTTCTCCATAAATCAGTGTTTAAGAAAAAAGTACGGGCCACTTGAAAATCCAATATGGCGGCCAGGTAGGGGTCAATGAAAAATTACACAGGGGTCAAAATTTAAAAATGCTCCAATCATATTGAAAGCTATACCGCATTATGTGTCTGATCACAAAGATTCCAAAAAGGTATAGTTTGGACTATCTATGACTGAATGTTCTGGAGTTATGGGGTAAAAACAGCAAGAATGGTGACAAAGGTCAATTTTAGTTTGTACAGGAGTCAAAAGTTAAACTTGCTCCAATTTTGGTAAAAGGTGGTGCAAATTATTGGTTGAGCTAATAGGATTAATAAATGGAATAGTTTTGAAGGTGTTGAATGCTTGGTTCGCAAAGTACATGTCAAACAATGTTGACATACATTGGATTCTATGGCATGTGACATATGTTACCCTGTAATGTGACAACTGAGCATGACACATGGTGTAAACTATTCTTTTTTAAAACCCTATTACCCTATCAACCAATTTTTAAATTTTGACCCCTGTCTAATTCATTGACCCCTACCTGGCCGCCATACTGGATTTTCAAGTGGCTTGCACTTTTTTTCTTAAACACTGATTTATGAAGAACATTCATGCCAAATCTGATGCTTGTATCACCAAGTGAACAATTCTGGCAAAAATCAAACTTATCTGCTGCACTATCTATACCACTTCATCCTGAAGCTGTATAACTGATGATTTAAAATGCAAAGCTTGCACTGTGCAGAATTTCTCATGTGCCTCACTACTTCAATGGGAACTCGGAAGGCCAAGTTTATAATGAAGAATGTGGACATATACCTCAACAGTCATTGCAAATACACTGAAATGTTTCTGCAGCCTATTATGCATTTAGAGCTAACCCTGATGCATGTCTCCATCTTCTGGTCAGTTATGGTATTACTCGGCAAGTGGAGGATGTAGATACAGTAAGTGGGATAACTTCCGCTAACTCAAAGTTAACTTCCTTTGTCTCATTAATACCAGCAAATGCACAGAGGGTGATCTACAATGTTCCTTGATTTGCATAACTTCCGCTTTTGTCAAAAGCTCATGTACACGCGCACGCAAAGCCTCCTGCAGATGCTGTTAAAACATAAATATTGTTTTGATTGATTAATAGAGGGGTTTTACTGAACATGACCAAATTGTATGTAAGACAACAGGATCTTGATAATTAAACAACTGCAAATTATTGGATTTTGAGTTTGGCTCATAAGGCAAGGGGTATTTTAGCACTGCATTATTTTTTATTATGGTATCTATGTTTCCTATTGACATTTTATCACCATGCACTCTGAACTGCCTTGACAGTCCTGCTTTAGTGCACAGTGTTGGATTATGATGCATACCTACCAACATTTGAATGTATCAATGCGGGACACCTACGTGTGCCTGCAAGCACCAAATGCACGAAGTGTAACTAGGGGAGTCCGAGGGCGTAAATAACACGGGGGTAAATAACACCCAATGTGGGATGGTTGGCAGCTCTGGTGATGCTATTGATCCAACCCATACTCAGCCAAATGCCCGGTCTTCCTAAAGTATAAAAATCATCAACTTCTTTGCATTAAACAGTTTTTCATTTTCAGTTTTAATTTCAAGTTTGCTGAAGCTGATCAGACTGTGGAATGAAGTGCTGCAGGTTCACACTGAAGTGTGTTGGTCATTAGTGGATATGTAATGTCACCTATTGAATAAATCACCTTTGTAATAATGTACATAACATAAATAAAATATGGTTTTAACCATACCACAAAGACCTATGCTGCTTATTTACGAAATAGTGTTTTACAAACTCAAGTTGTTCCATGAATAAAGGTCATTATGACCTTTATTCCTGGAGTTCAGTTCTTTCAGCAGAACGTTCTGTTCTGATTGTGCACACTTTGCCCATTGTGTAAATGTTAGGAAACACAACACATGCACAGATTTCTTTCCCTTCTGAAATGAAAGCAAGTAAGAGTGAGTGTGATAACTGCAATAGCATTAAGGGGGAGCATGGTGGACAGTTTCTCTATTTCTAGGATTGGGAAAATTTGGAAAGTTCATTCACAGAGGTGGGGTACACCCTAGAAGAGTTACCAGTTCCTCTAACCTGCATGTCTTTGGAAGTGGGAGGAAGCCGGAACACCTGGAGAAAACCAGGCAAACAGGGAGACAACATACAAAATCCACACAGAAAGGGCCATGTGAGAAATGAACCTGGAACCTCCTGACTCCGAGGCAGCAGTGCAAACCAGAAAGTCAATGTGCTGAGCCCAGGCATGTTCCCTGCAACATGCAGTGGGCCTGATGTAATGAAGTGTTCCATATGTAAAAATGTGCAAACTTCATAGAACAGGAAGAGAACTTGAAAGAAAGCTGCAGTTACAGCCAGCGATGGTGCATGTGATCTGTCCATGTGGAGTGGACGTGCACGTCCTCTCACTGGCGATCGGTCCATGAGGAGTGGGCATGGACATGTCCTCTTGCTGGCGATCTGTCTCTAAAGAGTTAGTAAATGTGGAAGCGGCCGGCCCACCTCTTCTTCTTCCATGGTTTTGAAGCTTCACTGCCAGCAAAGTCCAGTGAGATAAATAAAATCTAGCAATGCAGGTATGTACTGATAAAAAACCGAAAAGGATTTTTCGCCCTGGTGTAGGGTTGTGTACAGTTGTGGAGGCTTGGTGTAGAGTGGCGCAGTGTTGTGTAGATTTACATACAGTAGCAGAGTGTTGTATAGACTTGCATGGAACACTGTGTCCCTGCTCTACGCCGAAAGTCCGTGAAAAAAAATTAAATGTTTACTTTTTTGCATTCATTTCACAGGTCCCTTTACGTCCTTAAGCATATTGCCACGTTGGGCTGCATAAACTCTACGTTGGCCCAGTGTAGAAGAGGCTTAAGCTCTTTCAGTGTGCATGCATAAGCCACAATGCTACATCACAGAGTTGGTTGTCTGAGTCTTGGAGCGAAATCAACAGTGACTATGAATAAACGTGGTTATTCTAGTTGTTTTATGCCAGTGTGATCCTCACTATAGTGTTTGAGATGTTATTTTAAGTAACAAAAATTGTAAAAACTACTAGAGGTGGGCGGATCGATCCTAATATCAATAATATCGATACCAACGCTGGTATTGATATTGAACAATCCTCGTGTAAAAAGAACGCTACTCAAGCTTTTTTCTCTCCCGCACGCACTGACTGCTGCGCATGCAGATTCATCAAAGTACTCTCTGTCTGTAGGAGCAGCGCTGTGCTGTCACACAACACGGAGCAGTGCACCCTTGTATTGTGGTTTGTCAGCCTTCTATCTCGGGAGATTTTGTTTTAAGTTGTGTTGAGTGATATTTTTTTAAACAAAATGTTGATTGTGATAATAAAGTATTTTGTTGTCACGTACAATGTTTGGCGAAATTCTATCTGAGGTCTTTTGGATCCTTTGGATCTATGAAGCTTAAATATGAAAAGATACGTGTATCGATATCAGCGATACTGGGCCTGTATTTACTTGGTATCGGATCAATACCAAAATTCCCGGTATCGCCCACCTCATAATGGTGTGATACTGATGTGTTTACTGGAATGTAATGTTCAAGCATCTGTAATGTAACATGTTGTTTATTTCATTTGTGTTGCAGTTACAGAAAAAAATATTTGAGAAGATTCAGTAAAGCAACTTCAGTCAAAGCTACTGGGTCTCTCATTTTGTTTGCTATCTGTCAGGACAGAATAACCTCTGACACGGCTCTTCCACTGGACCCACAACCATAAATTTGCTGTACTGTAACTTTAACAATCTTAAACTATTACAGCCCTGTGATAGACTGGTGGCCTGTCTAGTGTCTAACCCGCCTCTGGGAAACGCTCCAGCTCCCCTGTAGCACTTTACTGGAATAAGAAGGTACAGAAAATGAATGAATCAGCTATTACATTTGACATGTTTTCTGTTATTTCGCTTACATCATTGTGAAATATAACACATCTTTCATTAACTTTTTCTTTTTATTGCTTATCAAATCAAACTGCAAGGCATGAATCACAAGTAAATATTTTAATTTGACCAAACTCCCTGATTATTTTCCCACTCTTCTTCCCACTTGTTAATCTACATTACACACACTGATCGTGCCAGTTGGAAGGTTATATACAGTGGTGTGCAGGACTAACTAGATGGCTTCAAAATGAAATCTCGACAGATATGCTAATGTTTCCAGCAAAAAAACAAATCAGTTTTTCATGTGTAATTAATATACCCAAAAAGTGATTATGCCACTTTAAAGAACTGGACCTTCATTCTCCTGTGAACATATCTGCATCACCAAACACCTCTGTCCAGTGACCTCATGACTGCATTCAGGTATTTCAGGGCTGACGACCCCAGCAGCTGGAGAAGACCGAGGGGACACCCACATTTTACCTGGCTATGGCAAACAGATGGTTACTTTTGAGGTGTAGGATGGCAACCACCATTTGCCATCTGGGATTTTGGAAGGTACCACAGTATGGCAACCACACAGGATCGTTGCCATCCTACACCTCAAAAGTTACTAATTAATGGCATTAAAAGTAATTAACTAATGGCAACCACTCAGGATCATGGATCCTGAGTGGTTGCCATTAGTTGAATGAATGAATGAATGAATGAATGAATGAATGATTTATTCAGCACGCACAAACAAAATCTCTCATTTACAAATCAAGTTAAGAGAAAACAAAAATGAAAACATATAGAACAAAACTCAAACAATTTACCAATTTAGTGCGGCTGAAAGGGTGGGGCAGAAGCAAAAGCTTATAAACGCCCACCCCGTACATCAGTTTTTGTGTACAAACAAAAAATAAACACGAAAAACAAATACTAGTCAGCAATGTAACGCAGTTAAAGTAATACAACAAACAAACAAACAAAAATAGCCACACAGGCAATTTACTTAATTATGCAAACTATAACAAGTTATTTTTTACAGTCTTTTAAACAAGCCAATGTACTAGATACTTTGATACAATCTAAACAATCATTCCACACTCTAACACCCTTTACAGAAATGCAATGACTTTTAGGAGTAGTTCGAATCTTTCTTCTATCAAAAACCAAAGATCCACGCAAATTATACCTGCACTCTCTCATTTTAAACAGCTCCTGGACATGTTGAGGCAAGAGTCCGTTTATAACTTTATACATTATCTGTATTGTAAATATAAACCAAGTCATAAAACAGTGAATTTGTTGGTTCAATATTTTTTTACTTATCACTCTTATAGCTTTTTTTTTTGGTAACAGAAATATTGGATTAGTATTTGTTTTATGTATATTTCAAATCAAATCAAATCAATTTTATTTATATAGCACCAAATCACAACAAACAGCTGCCCCAAGGCACTTTATATTGTAAGGCAAGGCCATACAATAATTATGGAAAAACCCCAACGGTCAAAACGACCCCCTGTGAGCAAGCACTTGGCGACAGTGGGAAGGAAAAACTCCCATTTAACAGGAAGAAACCTCCAGCAGAACCAGGCTCAGGGAGGGGCAGTCTTCTGCTGGGACTGGTTGGGGCTGAGGGAGAGAACCAGGAAAAAGACATGCTGTGGAAGAGAGCAGAGATCAATCACTAATGATTAAATGCAGAGTGGTGCATACAGAGCAAAAAGAGAAAGAAACACTCAGTGCATCATGGGAACCCCCCAGCAGTCTAAGTCTATAGCAGCATAACTAAGGGATGGTTCAGGGTCACCTGATCCAGCCCTAACTATAAGCTTTAGCAAAAAGGAAGGTTTTAAGCCTAATCTTAAAAGTAGAGAGGGTGTTTGTCTCCCTGATCTGAATTGGGAGCTGGTTCCAGAGGAGAGGAACCTGAAAGCTGAAGGCTCTGCCTCCCATTCTACACTTACAAACCCTAGAGCTACAAGTAAGCCTGCAGTCTGAGAGCGAAGCGCTCTATTGGGGTGATATGGTACTATGAGGTCCCTAAGATAATGGGACCTGATTATTCAAAACCTTATAAGTAAGAAGAAGAATTTTAAATTCTATTCTAGAATTAACAGGAAGCCAATGAAGAGGCCAACATGGTAGAGATATGCTCTCTCCTTCTAGTCCCTGTCAGTACTCTAGCTGCAGCATTTTGAATTAACTGAAGGCTTTTCAGGGAACTTTTAGGACAACCTGATAATAATGAATTACAATAGTCCAGCCTAGAGGAAATAAATGCATGAATTAGTTTTTCAGCATCACTCTGAGACAAGACCTTTCTAATTTTAGAGATATTGCGCAAATGCAAAAAAGCAGTCCTACATATTTGTTTAATATGCGCATTGAATGACATATCCTGATCAAAAATGACTCCAAGATTTCTCACAGTATTACTAGAGGTCAGGGTAATGCCATCCAGAGTAAGGATCTGGTTAGACACCATGTTTCTAAGATTTGTGGGGCCAAGTACAATAACTTCAGTTTTATCTGAGTTTAAAAGCAGGAAATTAGAGGTCATCCATGTCTTTATGTCTGTAAGACAATCCTGCAGTTTAGCTAATTGGTGTGTGTCCTCTGGCTTCATGGATAGATAAAGCTGGGTTATCATCTGCGTAACAATGAAAATTTAAGCAATACCGTCTAATAATACTGCCTAAGGGAAGCATGTATAAAGTGAATAAAATTGGTCCTAGCACAGAACCTTGTGGAACTCCATAATTAACCTTAGTCTGTGAAGAAGATTCCCCATTTACATGAACAAATTGTAATCTATTAGATAAATATGATTCAAACCACTGCAGCGCAGTGCCTTTAATACCTATGGCATGCTCTAATCTCTGTAATAAATTTTATGGTCAACAGTATCAAAAGCAGCAGTGAGGTCTAACAGAACAAGCACAGAGATGAGTCCACTGTCTGAGGCCATAAGAAGATCATTTGTAACCTTCACTAATGCTGTTTCTGTACTATGATGGATTCTAAAACCTGACTGAAATTCTTCAAATAGACCATTCCTCTGCAGATGATCAGTTATCTGTTTTACAACTACCCTTTCAAGAATTTCTGAGAGAAAAAGAAGGTTGGAGATTGGCCTATAATTAGCTAAGATAGCTTGGGTCAAGTGATGGCTTTTTACGTAATGATTTAATTACTGCCACCATAAAAGCCTGTGGTACATAGCCAACTAATAAAGATATTGATCATATTTAAGATCAAAGCATTAATTAATGGTAGGGCTTCCTTGAGCAGCCTGGTAGGAATGGGTCTAATAGACATGTTGATGGTTTGGAGGAAGTAACTAATGAAAATAACTCAGACAGAAATCGGAGAAAGAGTCTAACCAAATACCGCATCACTGAAAGCAGCCAAAGATAACGATATGTCTTTGGGATGGTTATGATAATTTTTTCTCTAATAGTTAGAATTTTATTAGCAAAGAAAGTCATGAAGTCATTACTGTTATATGGCTGGGGGGCCTGGCTGCCGGTTTGTTTCTGTCTTTTGGTTTTCCTCCCAGGTGGCGTGCGTTTGGGACTGAGTGGCTGTGTTGCTGAGGCTGTCAGGACCTCACCCTGATCACCTGCGACTCATCAGGACTCACAGCTGTGGTGCATCTGGATGGATTGGAACATGTTGGCATTTAAACTGGAGTGCACAGTGTGTATTTGCCAGAGACTCGACCTTGTGACCAGACGGTGAGATCGTCGTCTCGGGAGCCATCTCATCAGCAGCGGATGCTGAGAATGTCCAGTTTGATGCACAGTCTGTGAAAGAGGAGGGGGTGAGGTTTCCCGCTCGTCAGCACTTCCTGAGGTACGTTGATTTTGTGACTAACAGTTATACAGTCAGTAAATGTGGTGTCCCTCACACCTTATTGTATTGAGCTGTTTGTAGTCATGTATCAGCTTCCACTGCAGTGGAGTTTTGTGAACTGGATGTTCCATGCCTGCAGTTGGAAGCTGATCAGTAATCAAGCCAGGAAGTGTTTTTGTTTGTACCCTTTAAGTGTTCTGTGTGTAGAGTGTGGACTCACATAATGGTTCCTTCTTTCACAGACCGGTTGTTGCGGCCACCTGGGGGGTGTCGGCGGGGTCCTTGGGTCCGAAACAGCTCTGGCTCCGACCGTTAGCGCTGCTGGGAGCGCACCACGCCAGGCCGCACCTTTTTGTTATTATAGTTATCACTGTTTATGTATTAAATTCGTTAGCCTTTGTACCGTGCTCTGCTTATTCATACTGGGTCCTTCAAACGCTGGTCGGTTCTCCGAGCTGCGTCGACACATAACAGTAGTCTCTGGCCAAACATCATGGACCCAGCGGTAGCAGAGACGGTAACGCGCCGGGAAGGCAGCAGCAGACGTTCAGTGGTTATCCGGATCAGTGCGGGGCTCTCCGCCCGGAAGGTGCGTGTTTGAGAACCCATTACTGGATACTGATTTGTGCTCTCTTGCAGCCGTGTTCCTGTGTTGTGCCTTATCCATGGGTTGTGGGGGTGTGACTGGCGACGGCTTCGCGTCACACTCCGACCGGATAAGAGGTTTAAACGGGAGCTGCAAGAGTGCGTTTGTAATGGGTTCACGCGCACGGCGGAGCTCTGTTAGCACGGGTCGGGGCTTCCTGTGTTACAGTCGTAGCCCCGTTTCCCCGGACAAAGGTAACTACTGCGTCTGTTGTTCAGCTCCGGCGTTATTTAGTTGAGCACATTTTGGTTGTGTGTTGCACTCAGCTGCGCACATAAAAGCAGCTCGTTTGTTTTTTCTGTCGCCAAAGGGTTTTTTTTTGTTTTTAGCACTTGGCTCCCCCTTGTGGTGACTGAATCACGTTACCGTCAAGCTTTGAGTAGGAACAGGTGTGTTCCATTTGGTTGAGCTTGACGGTAAACTCACTGATTTGTTTTGTGTTAGTTCATTTTGGTGTGGGTGTTGTTTGAGTTGGTTTTTGTGTGGGATTTTATTTTTTGTTTTCCACATTTGTCTGGGGTTGTGACCCTGCAGCCTGTCTGAAAACGAACAAAAAAAGACAAAAAAAAAAAAAAGGGGACCCAAACAACTGTGTGTTGGTCTGTTTGTTTTCCTTTTATTTTTTTGTTTCACTTCCCCAGGGTTAGATGGAACGGTCCCCTGGGGGGTGATGGGGTGGTACTTGGGTTGTTTTTCCTCTTTTTGTTTTTTGTTATGCCCTCTCTTCTCCTCTGACTCCAGCCGGGTGTGCCGTGGTGTCGGCATTGCTGGAGGGGTGCAGTTGGGTTGTGCTGGGCGTTTCCCAGGTAGCCTCTGCACCCGGGAGGGGAGGGGGGGGGTTTGGGGTATTTTTGTTTCCCCCCCCCAGTTTCCGCCCTCAGGGTTTGACTGTGGTGTCCTCTGGGGGGAAAGGGCTGTAGGCCCATCTAGCCATGGACGGCCGGGGCTGGGTCCATTGGTCATGAGGGGAGGCGTCTCCTGGGGTTGACGAGTGGTCCTCTGGGAGGCGCTGGTAGTCCCCGTGGGTGACGATGGATCCCAGAGGGACCTCGGTCGTGGTTATTACTCCTGGAGCTGGCGGGAGGCCCTCTGGGGGGTGTTGGTCCCTACATGTCGTTTGGGGGGGAGGAGGGGGGGGGGGGTGTTGTAGCATTTTGTTTGTGAGCTCAAGTTTGGGTTTTTCTTTTCTCCCTTCCCTGGGGTTTGATGGAACGGTCCTCTGGGGGGGGGGGGAGGGGGGGTATTTGGCATTTTTGTGTGTGAGCTCAAGTTGGGTTGTTTTTCTTTTCTCCCTTCTGGGTTTGATGGAACGGTCCTCTGGGGGGGGGGGGGGGTGTTTAGTATTTTTGTTTGTAGGCTTGGGTTTGGGTTGTTTTTCCTTTCCCCTCCCTGGGGTTTGATGGGACGGTCCCCTGGGGGGGGGGGGGTGTTTTGGTTGTTTGTGTTTTCTTTTATGACTAATTACACATGTTTGGATAAAGGCTGACCGCACAGGTGTAGGAACTCCTGGCCACACCTGTGCTAAGAGACTGTCAGAAACAAGGGCAAAGATGCAGCCAGTTCAACCAGTCTGTTGGAGGATGAACGCGGACACGGTTTCCAGCCATGGTCCCTGGAGGGGGGTGTTTCTCCTGGGCCAGGGGTGTGTGGTCGCCGGGAGGCTTCCCGTGAGGGTGGGGTACTGTTATATGGCTGGGGGGGCCTGGCTGCCGGTTTGTTTCTGTCTTTTGGTTTTTCCTCCCAGGTGGCGTGCGTTTGGGACTGTGGCTGTTGCTGAGGCTGTCAGGACCTCACCCTGATCACCTGCGACTCGTCAGGACTCACAGCTGTGGTGCATCTGGATGGATTGGAACATGTTGGCATTTAAGACTGGAGTGCACAGTGTGTATTTGCCAGAGACTCGACCTTGTGACCAGACGGGTGAGATCGTCGTCTCGGGAGCCATCTCATCAGCAGCGGATGCTGAGAACGTCAGGTTTGATGCACAGTCTGTGAAAGAGGAGGGGGTGAGGTTTCACGCTCGTTCAGCACACTTCCTGAGGTACGTTAGATTTTGTGACTAACAGTTATACAGTCAGTAAATGTGGTGTCCCTCACACCTTATTGTATTGAGCTGTTTGTTAGTCATGTATCAGCTTCCACTGCAGTGGAGTTTGTGAACTGGATGTTCCATGCCTGCAGGTTGGGAAGCTGATCAGTAATCAAGCCAGGAAGTGTTTGCTGTTTGTACACCTTTAAGTGTTCTGTGTGTAGACGTGTGGACTCACATAATGGTTCCTTCTTTCACAGACTCGGTTGTTGCGGCCACCTGGGGGGTGTCGGCGGGGTCCTTGGGTCCGAAACAGCTTCTGGCTCCGGACCGTTAGCGCTGCTGGGAGCGCACCACGCCAGGCCGCACCTTTTTGTTATTATATTATCACTGTTATGTATTAAATTCAGTTAGCCTTTGTACCGTGCTCTGCTTATTCATACTGGGTCCTTCAAACGCTGGTAGGTTCTCCGAGCTGCGTCCGACACATAACAATTACTAGTTAAGGAATACTCGGCTCAATAGAGCTTTGACTCTTTGTCAGCCTGGCTACAGTGCTGAAAAGAAACCTGGGGTTGTTCTTATTTTCTTCAATTAGTGATGAGTAGTAAGATGTCCTAGCTTTACGGAGGGCTTTTTTATAGAGCAACAGACTCTTTTTCCAGGCTAAGTGAAGATCTTCTAAATTAGTGAGACACCATTCCTCTCCAACTTACGGGTTATCTGCTTTAAGCTGCGGGTTTGTGAGTTATACCACGGAGTCAGGCACTTCTGATTTAAGGCTCTCTTTTCAGAGGAGCTACAGCAGCCAAAGTTGTCTTCAATGAGGATGTAAAACTATTGACGAGATACTCTATCTCACTCAGAGTTTAGGTAGCTACTCTGCACTGTGTTGGTATATGGCATTAGAGAACATAAAGAAGGAATCATATCCTTAAACCTAGTTACAGCGCTTTCTGAAAGACCTTCTAGTGTAATGAAACTTATTCCCCACTGCTGGGTAGTCCATCAGAGTAAATGTAAATGTTATTAAGAAATGATCAGACAGAAGGGAGTTTTCAGGGAATACTGTTAAGTCTTCAATTTCCATACCATAAGTCAGAACAAGATCTAAGATATGATAAAGTGGTGGGTGGACTCATTTACATTTTGAGCAAAGCCAATTGAGTCTAATAATAGATTAAATGCCGTGTTGAGGCTGTCATTCTCAGCATCTGTGTGGATGTTAAAATCGCCCACTATAATTATCTTATCTGAGCTAAGCACTAAGTCAGACAAAAGGTCTGAAATTCACAGAGAAACTCACAGTAACGACCAGTGTGGACGATAGATAATAACAAATAAATTGGTTTTTGGGACTTCCAATTTGGATGTACAAGACTAAGAGTCAAGCTTTCAAATGAATTAAAGCTCTGTCTGGGTTTTGGATTAATTAATAAGCTGGAATGGAAGATTGCTGTAATCCTCCGCCTTAGCCGTGCTACGAGCGTTCTGGCAGTTAGTGTGACTCGGGTGGTGTGACTCATTTAAACTAACATATTCATCCTGCTGTAACCAGGTTTCTGTAAGGCAGAATAACTCAATATGTTGATCAATTATTATATCATTTTACTAACAGGGACTTAGAAGAGATCAATCCAATCAATCAATCAATTTTTTTATATAGCGGCCAAATCACAACAAACAGTTGCCCCAAGGCGCTTTATATTGTAAGGCAAGGCCATACAATAATTATGTAAACCCCCAACGGTCAAACGCCCCCCTGTGAGCAAGCACTTGGCTACAGTGGGAAGGAAAAACTCCCTTTTAACAGGAAGAAACCTCCAGCAGAACCAGGCTCAGGGAGGGGCAGTCTTCTGCTGGGACTGGTTGGGGCTGAGGGAGAGAACCAGAAAAAAGACATGCTGTGGAGGGGAGCAGAGATCGATCACTAATGATTAAATGCAGAGTGGTGCATACAGAGCAAAAGAGAAAGAAAACAGTGCATCATGGGAACCCCCCAGCAGTCTACGTCTATAGCAGCATAACTAAGGGATGGTTCAGGGTCACCTGATCCAGCCCTAACTATAAGCTTTAGCAAAAAGGAAAGTTTTAAGCCTAATCTTAAAAGTAGAGAGGGTGTCTGTCTCCCTGATCTGAATTGGGAGCTGGTTCCACAGGAGAGGAGCCTGAGAGCTGAAGGCTCTGCCCCCATTCTACTCTTACAAACCCTAGGAACTACAAGTAAGCCTGCAGTCTGAGAACGAAGCGCTCTATTGGGGTGATATGGTACTACGAGGTCCCTAAGATAAGATGGGACCTGATTATTCAAAACCTTATAAGTAAGAAGAAGAATTTTAAATTCTATTCTAGAATTAACAGGAAGCCAATGAAGAGAGGCAATATGGGTGAGATATGCTCTCTCCTTCTAGTCCCCGTCAGTACTCTAGCTGCAGCATTTTGAATTAACTGAAGGCTTTTTAGGGAACTTTTAGGACAACCTGATAATAATGAATTACAATAGTCCAGCCTAGAGGAAATAAATGCATGAATTAGTTTTTCAGCATCACTCTGAGACAAGACCTTTCTGATTTTAGAGATATTGCGTAAATGCAAAAAAGCAGTCCTACATATTTGTTTAATATGCGCTTTGAATGACATATCCTGATCAAAAATGACTCCAAGATTTTCACAGTATTACTAGAGGTCAGGGTAATGCCATCCAGAGTAAGGATCTGGTTAGACACCATGTTTCTAAGATTGTGGGGCCAAGTACAATAACTTCAGTTTTATCTGAGTTTAAAAGCAGGAAATAGAGGTCATCCCATGTCTTTATGTCTGTAAGACAATCCTGCAGTTTAGCTAATTGGTGTGTGTCCTCTGGCTTCATGGATAGATAAAGCTGGGTATCATCTGCGTAACAATGAAAATTTAAGCAATACCGTCTAATAATACTGCCTAAGGGAAGCATGTATAAAGTGAATAAAATTGGTCCTAGCACAGAACCTTGTGGAACTCCATAATTAACTCCATAAGAGAGAGACCTAATGTTTAATAGACCACATTTAACTGTTTTAGTCTGTGGTGCAGTTGAAGGTGCTATATTATTTTTTCTTTTTGAATTTTTATGCTTAAATAGATTTTTGCTGGTTATTGGTGGTCTGGGAGCAGGCACCGTCTCTACAGGGATGGGGTAATGAGGGGATGGCAGGGGGAGAGAAGCTGCAGAGAGGTGTGTAAGACTACAACCTCTGCTTCCTGGTCCCAACCCTGGATAGTCACGGTTTGGAGGATTTTAAGAAAATTGGCCAGATTTCTAGAAATGAGAGCTGCTCCATCCAAAGTGGGATGGATGCCGTCTCTCCTAACAAGACCAGGTTTTCCCCAGAGCTTTGCCAATTATCTATGAAGCCTACCTCATTTTTTGGACACCACTCAGACAGCCAGCAATTCAGGGAGAACATGCAGCTAAACATGTCACTCCCGGTCTGATTGGGGAGGGGCCAGAGAAAACTACAGAGTCCGACATTGTTTTTGCAAAGTTACACCACCGATTCAATGTTAATTTTAGTGACCTCCGATTGGCGTAACCGGGTGTCATTACTGCCGACGTGAATTACAATCTTACCAAATTTATGCTTAGCCTTAGCCAGCAGTTTCAAATTTCCTTCAATGTCGCCTGCTCTGGCCCCCGGAAGACAATTGACTATGGTTGCTGGTGTCGCTAACTTCACATTTCTCAAAACAGAGTCGCCAATAACCAGAGTTTGATCCTCGGCGTGTGTGTCGCCGAGTGGGGAAAAACAGTTAGAAATGTGAACGGGTTGGCGGTGTACACGGGGTTCTGCTTAGGGCTACGCTTCCTCCTCACAGTCACCCAGTCGGCCTGCTTTCCCGGCTGCTCGAGATCTACTGGAAGGGAACTAACAGCGGCCTAAGCTACCTTGGCTAAGCTACCTTGGTCCGCACCGACTACATTTCCCCCAAACTTCAATGCAGTAAGTCATATAAGGGACAAGTAATGAGTGATACAATGAAACCAACACATGTTGGGGAGAAAGTATTGTACTTTGTACAAGATAACAATAACTTTTGATATTTTGGACTCAATATGTTTTATATGAGATTTCCAACTGAGCTTGTCATCAACAAAAACTCTAAGAAATTTAGACTGAGATACAATTTCAATTTCAATGCCATTCAACAATAATTTACTACTTACATTTCTGGGCTTATTTCCAAATATAATGCACTTAGTTTTACCAAAATGAAGTGGTAATTTATTAGCGTCAAACCAGTATTAACTTTTTGCAGTTCCCTCTCCACCAAGTCCAAGAGCTGTCTCACATTATCTCCACTACCAATCACAGTTGTATCATCAGCAAACAAAATACAACTCAAAGACTTAGAAACCCAAACCTACTGTATATCATTAATCTACAGCAAAAAAACACTAATGGCCCGAGAACTGACCCCTGGGGCACTCCACATTCTCCAATTCTGATTTTATCCCACCAAGGCAAACACATGATATCTATTACGTAAAGAGACCCATTTCTAAGATGCCATTTTTATCTAAAATACTTGAAAAGGTGGTCTATACTCAATTACAGTCGCACCTTACTGCATTTGACATAACTGAAAAATTCCAGTCTGGTTTTAAACCTTTGTACAGCACTGAAACTGCTCCTTTAAAGTTTTTAATGATCTTCTTTTAATCATGGACTCTGGCAGCTCAGCTGTGCTTGTGCTTTTAGATTTAACTGCAGCCTTTGACACTGTTGACCACCAAATCTATTATCTCACCTTGAATCGTGCGTTGGATAAATGGCACAGTGCTCAAATGGTTCAAGTCCTATTTGACTGGTCGGTGCTTTTCTGTAAACCTTGGTCCCTTTGCATCACAGAAAGCCCTTGACTTGTGGAGTACCTCAAGGTTCCATTTTAGGGCCAATTTTATTTTCGCTGTACTTGCTTCCTTTGGGATCACATTTTTAAGAAATATAAAATTCAGTTTCACTGCTTTGCTGATGATGTGCAGATTTATCTACCTCTGAACCTTAAAACAAACTCATCTGCCATCCTACAGACTTGAAGATGAAGATGATGAAGATGAAAACTGTTTATTTCGAACATTTGATACAACAACAATTACAAGATAGATCAGTAAAGACAACAACAAAAAAGTTCCTACTGTGTACCCAACATGTCCGAAAAGGGGTAGGGTGAAGCATCAGCTTGTTTATCCCTACCCCTTCTTCCCCACAACCAGTAATACCCTTTGCCACATATACACATAGATTCCTACACACCTAAACCAATATCAATATATATATATATATATATATATATATATACATATCTCAACATACATATACATATATACATACATATACATACACATATATACACATACACACACATATATACACAAACATAAATATACACCTACACATACCTACTTACATACAAAATACTATATATTTACAAGCCGAAGCAAAAAACAAAAACACCCTAACCCTCATTACCCTTCCTCCTCCCTATACCTAGAAAAAAACATATTTTTGTACCGCTGTTTGAACTGGTTCATGCTTGGACATTGCTTGAGCCCCACTCCCAATCTGTTCCACATCCTCACCCCACAGACAGAAATACAGAAACCTTTTAATGTTGTTCGTGCCCACTGATGCTTTAAATTAAATTTCCCCCTCAGACTGCAATCCCCTGATCTGTTAAAAAACATATTTTTAATATTTGCTGGAAGTAAATTGTTTATTGCTTTATATACGATTTGTACTGTTTGAAAATGAACCAAGTCTGTGAATTTTAAGAATTTGGATTGTAAAAATAGTGGATTTGTATGATCTCTATAGCCAGTATTATGAATAATTCTTATAGCTCTTTTCTGCATTACTGATAGTGATTGTGTTGTACCTTTATAAGTATTACCCCATACCTCTGCAGAGTACTGTAAATATGGTAAAACCAGTGAGCAGTAAAGAATGCGGAGTGAGTTGTGGTCCAGAATATGTTTCGCTTTGTTTAGAACTGAAATGCTTCTTGACAGTTACTTGTATATGTTTTATATGAGTCTTCCAGTTTATCTTATCATCTATTATCACCCCCAGAAACTTATTTTCATGTACCCTTTCAATATCTACCCCCTCGACTTGTAACTGAACCTGCCTGTCTGTATTACAATAGCCAAATAACATGTATTTTGTTTTACTTAAGTTTAATGATAATTTGTTTCTGTCAAACCATATTTTCAATTTTCCCATTTCTATACTGATCCTCCTCAGTAACTCCTGCAAATCCCCCCCTGAACAAAAAATGCTTGTGTCATCTGCAAGTAATACTAATTTTAATATTTTGGAAACATTGACAATATCATTTATATAAATTAGAAACAGTTTTGGACCCAATACTGACCCCTGTGGGACGCCACAAGCATTGTCCAAGCATGATGATGTATATTTCCCCAACTTCACAAACTGTTTTCTGTTACTTAAGTAGCTTCTCACCCAGTGCAACACCAACCCCCTAATCCCATACTGTTCAAGTTTACTGATTAATATGTCATGATTGATTGTATCAAAAGCCTTTTTAAGGTCTATAAATATTCCAACTGAATGTAATTTGTGGTCTATGGCGTTTGTAATCTCCTCAACTGATTCTATTAATGCAAGTGATGTTGAACTATGTGCTCTGAATCCATATTGACTATCAGTAAGTAATTTATGTTTATTTATGAATTTGTCTAATCTATTATTGAATAACTTTTCTAATAATTTGGAAAATTGTGGAAGCAAAGAAACAGGTCTATAATTTGTGAAGTGGTGTCTATCCGCAGTCTTATACAGCGGCACAACCTTAGCTATTTTCATTTGATTGGGAAATTTACCGGTTTGAAATGATAAGTTACAGATGTATGTTAATGGTTCTACAATCCATTCAATGACCTGTTTTACCACCACCATATCAATTTCATTTAAATCGGTAGATGTTTTATATTTACAATTATTCACAATGTCTATAATTTCTTTTCCATCCACTGCTGTGAGGAACATTGAACAGGGATTTCTTTCTATGAGATTATTATCCCAATCCTCAGGTTGGGAATTGGGAATTTTTTCTGCCAAGCTTGGTCCAATATTTACAAAAAAATTATTAAAACCGTTTTCCTTATTTTCCTTCTTGATATTATTATCAATGAAATACTGAGGGTAACTCTGTTTTTTATTGCCATTTTTGATAATGCTATTTAATATATCCCATATTCCTTTAATATTGTTTTTGTTATTATATAATATGTTACTATAATATTCCTTCCTACATACCCGTATAATATTAGTTAATCTATTTTTGTATTTCTTATATCTATTTTCTGCCTCTTTAGTCTTTAGTTTTATGAATTCTCTATACAGTGTATTTTTCTTATTACATGCATTTCGTAACCCTTTCGTCATCCATGGTCGAGCTTGGATTTTTTGTTTTCTGTAGTCTTGTTTAATTGGACAATTTGTATCATATAATGATGTAAATATTTGTAAAAAAGTTTCATATGCACTATCAACATCACTTTCACTGTATACCTTTTCCCAGTTTTGCTCCTGTAAATCCTTCTTTAGTGTGTTCATGTTTTCCTCTGTCCGCACTCGCCTGTATTTTATTTTCTCCTCTGGCTGATTCCGCCGATGGTTTCTATTATAAACGATGAAAACTGGTAGATGATCACTAATGTCATTGATTAATAATCCACTCACAGTGTTATTCTCAATATCATTGCTGAATATATTATCAATTAAGGTAGCACTATGGGATGTAATTCTGCTTGGCCTGGTGATTTTTGGATATAAACTCATACTGTACATTATATTGATAAATTCATCTGTTATTTTATGCTTATTTGGATTGAGCAGATCAATATTTAAGTCACCACAAATGAACAGTTTTTTTGATTAGTTTTTGAGAACATTTTTCCCATACAGTCAGTGAATGTTTCAATACTAGATCCTGGTGCTCTATATATACAGCTGACTAATACATTTTTGCTTTTTTCTTCACATATTTCAATAGTTATACATTCTAATAAGTTATCAATCACAGTTGTCATATTGTCTACTATTTTATAATCCATGTTCTTATCCACATACACAGCCACTCCTCCTCCACTCTTATTTTTTCTGTTTACACAATTAAATTCATATCCATCCAGTTCAAAATCCATTCCTTTATCTTCATTGATCCATGTTTCTGATATAGCAATTATGTTAAATATTTTTTTAAACTGACTTAAATATTCTTTAATGTTGTTAAAGTTTGCATATAGACTTCTGCTGTTGAAATGGATTATTGATAGTTTGTTATCCGTTTTAATGATCCGATTAAACTGTTCATCTGTATAATAGCAACAACTGTCATTGATATTTGAGAAGAAATTATTGTCCGGGTCTATATCGTGCTCCAAGTCCAGTACATTGTGGTCTGTGTATTTAAATGTTCTCAGTTCTACTTTTCCATGATCAGCAATCCTTTGAGTTATATCCTTCTTGTCTCCAGATGTAGATGATGCAGTAGATGAATAGGTTCCTCTGGTCTGTGTCATGGTGTTGTGATGTGTTTGTGTCCTCATACCTTATTGGTCGTATTTGTCCAGATCCTCGATGTTCCTGATTACCATAACCTTCACTTGTTCTGGTGTTCCGTTCAATTTGATAAATGTTTTGCAGTTGGATGTCCATGTCTGTTGAATTTTTCCCTGCTTTTTTAGGAAACGAGCTTTCCTGGCGATGTCTGCGTTTCTTTTGGTCAAATGTTCATTGATGAATACGTTTGTTCTTTTAAGTTTCCGTCCCTGTTTTAACAATGCCATTTTATGTTTTCTGTTGACAAACCTCATTATAACTGCTCGTTTCACTGCTTTGCTGATGATGTGCAGATTTATCTACCTCTGAACCTTAAAACAAACTCATCTGCCATCCTACAGACTTGCTTTCAAGAAGTCAAAGACTGGATGTCTTTAAACTTTTTGAATCTAAATGAAAGCAAAACAGAGATTGTGGTCCTTGGTGACCTTGATCTTTCTGCCCTTGGTTCACTCGCCTCCTACTGTCATTCATCTGCTAAGACCCTTGGTGTTTTTATAGACAGCTCTTTTAAATTCGAGAAGCAGATCAACACAGTGGTCAAAACAAGCTTCTTCCAGCTTAGACTTTTAAGTAAAATCAAGCGTTACCTGCCCCCAAAACAGCTGGAACAGGTTGTGCACGCCTTGATCACGTCTCGTTTAGACTACTGCAATTCTCTGTATGTTGGTCTTAATCAGTTGTCTCTGCATCGCCTCCAGATGGTGCAAAATGCAGCTGCGCGTCTGCTCACTGGAGCCAAACGGCACCAACACATTTGTCCTGTTTTATCTTCACTGCTCTGGTTACCTGTTGCTTTTAGAATCAATTTTAAGATTTTTTTGCTTGTTTTTAAATCAATTCACGGTCAAGCCCCATTCTGTTTATCTGATATGCTGTCATTGCACACTCCAGGAAGAGCTCTGTGCTCCGCGGACCAGAGTTTACTGGTCTGTCCCAGGTCTAAGCTGAAGACCAGGGGAGACAGAGCCTTGCTGTTGCGGGCCCAAGCTCTGGAACTACTCTGCCATTAAATGTCCGACTGGCTCCTTCAATTGACTCTTTTAAGACTCTTTTAAAGACACATCTTTTTGCACTGGCTTTTAACACAAGATGAGCTGAATACTGCCACATCTTTTATTGTGTTGTTGATTTATTTTGTTCTTGTATTTAACTAAATATAATTTTAATTCCTTTTACTGTACAGCACTTTGGGGCAGTGTTGACTGTTTGTAAATGTGCTTTATAAATAAACCTGACCTTGACCTTGATAAATTTTTACCAACATTAACAAAATAATCATTAAAATAGTTAGCCATCTAGGATTTTGGAAGGTACCACAGTATGGCGGATGAGGTGACGTGTTGCACCAGTACATGCACTCAGATGTGCATAAATATCTGCCAAATACTGTCCACAGCATAAACAAACAGACTTTGAAAATGTTAATGTGCTGTTTAAGGTTTATCAAGCTTTATATGCAAAGATATGAATATAAAACACGTTAAACAACTTTCACAGAAAACAAATCACCACAACTTGGTTACAATAAAGCATGAATTACTGTGAATTCAGATGTACATGTTACACAGTTACTGTGAATGAAGATTACACAAAAGCTCCTCAGGAAATTATGAAGGGCAAACAGTTACATTGTTCTCCTTCAAAACACACAGTAAAGTTTTGAAAAATGACTATGAGTAACGCAATCATAAAAATATTACAACAATGCAAAAACAAGAGGGTTTGTCAAACCGATTCTTTCTACAACTTTAAACATAATGGGAACAAAAGCAAAATATCTTGTCTCATTCAAAACAACAGACAATGTGTGATTCACTCTTTGAAACATTTGGAAATATTTTAAATGTATCATAAATTTCTTTGAAGTAGTGTTTAAGAATTTATACGAAAGACAGGTTGTATTTAATATTGAAATGAGTTTCGTTAATGAAAGATTATTTATTTTTACACTTGATGTTTGTAATAATCAGAATATTGTACATTTAAATTTAGATTTTATGTTCATGTTGAACTACAAACGCAAAAACTAATTAACTTCATTTTTATGAACAGGCTAATGTTCTTAAAGCTTCTGCACATTAACTGGCAAACACAATCTTGCTGAAAACAAGCTCTGTGAAGATTTTATAGACTTTTATTTGAGTCTCTTACTACTGCAAGCTGAACTTATGAAGCTTTTCTGAATTAAAAGTGAAACATCTCGAAGAACTAAAGAAGACCAGTTGAACTAACTCAACCTACTTGAATACCACTTCCTGGATGACTGAGCATCTTAAAAAAACTGGATTTTCATTGTCTAAAAACTGATTCTATATCGAAAATTTGACATCTCGTGTAGTACGCAATAACCCAAAACAAATCGTTTTGCATCCAACTCAGGTACTTGCCTCATCAGGATTCTTCAGCTCACACTCAAAATATGCCAGCATGAAGAAAATGAACTGTTTCAGCTCACTGGTGGCAAAGAAACGCCCAGGACACATGGTAAACCCGGCACCCCATGGCATGTAGTATACTTCACCTTCTTCTCCCCCCTTTATAAAAATCTGGTTTTTTTTGCTCCCGTCTGGATTCAGAAAGCGGTCCATATGTGAATGAAAATGGGTCAGGTGGACCTCTGGATCAAGGTTGAACTGTAGTATGAGGACAGATTGCCACTCTGTCACCCTTGCGAATACAATATTCCTGACCGTCAGACATTTTTAAAGTCACATTGTCAACCGCGATCCTGCTCATGGTTGCTGCAACGGTGAGTCGGAGGGTCTCTTCTATAGCACTGTCCAGGATTGGCATTTTCCCCAGCATGTCACGGGTCAAGGTAATGAAAGGAACATCACCTCGGTCTTCCTGCCCAGTTTCCTTAAGGAGCTTGTTGACTTCCTCCTTCACAGCTATCATAGCTTCAGGGTGCTTCAGAAGGTAGAGAAGAAGCCAGAAACAAGCGGTGGTCCGTGTTGCTCTGGGAGGCCCAAAGCTGCACAAATGTGAATCGGCATAATCATCGACTCTTTCAGACCCCATTTCTTCTCTAATCTGCTGATTGTCCAACACCCAGGAACTGACATTGTCCTTCTCCTTATTTCTGCACTGCTAAAGCGTCCCAGAAGTCTGACTTTAGCTTCTCTGCCTCCATCTTTTTCCTTGGTGTAAGGACCCCGTATACCAGGTCAGGGAAGAGTTCATCATATTTTAGAAACTTGTGAAACAGAGTTTCTGCTTCCACTCTGTCTTGCTCTTTGGCCTTCTCTACATTTTTATTAATCGAATGTGGCTCATTACCGAACAGTGATAAATAGCCCGCTGTAAAAATAGTGCTAGAGCAGTACATAAACATGTCATCTTCTTTCCAGCTGCTTCGGTCAGACACTGAGCCAGTAGGGTGCAACATCACGTCCTGTAGGTTTTTCATCATGGCTTGGATCAATAACTCCAGTCCATCTCCATTCAGTGGCTTTTTGATGAAATTGTCAAGAAATTGATGTTCATCCTTTGCACCCTTATAACTAAAGGCTCTTCCTAACACGCCCTTGGCAGTGTTGCGGATGTCCAGCTTTTCTCGGCTCTCCTTAAGAATGGATCCAAATGAAAGCGGGTCTTGAATGAATGTGATGTATTGCCCTCCCAGCTGGACTGTGAAGATCTTCCCATGCTTTTTTGTCATCCGCTCAAGGAATTTACTGGCATCTCTTTGAAAGTCTAAGATATGACCCAGCCAAGGGATGAGACCTTTGTCCAATGGGGGTTCTCCACGGCGACGTTGACGAAATGTACCAAGAAGGTACAAACCTCCAATCAGAGCAGCAAGCAAAGACAACAGGATCGGCAGCAGCAGTCCCATGACTGAGTCCTTTGGCAGCCACAGAGCTTTGACAACAGACCAACATATCCTGCTAGTTAAATATGTCTTTTGCTCCTCCTACAGGTGAAGGCCTGTTAATATATAACTTAGAAATGCGTATGTCATATGATATCAATTTAAAAGGTATTTCTAAGTTATATATTAACAGCCTCTTATGGGGGCTGGGTTCATGAGTGTCCTTCTGCAGTAAGACAGACAGTGAATGGTTTATGCATTAAGAGCATGTTCTAAAAAAATCCTCCTCAAAACTATCCTGGAATTGAAATCACAGAATTGGTTCCTGATTGCATTGTTAGTTCAAATTAAGTTGAACAAACTATATTTACAAGTAAGTGTTTGGGCTACACTCATGGTTAGGGTTAGTTACACTTGACAGACCATGCATGTGACTTTAGAGGCAAAACGTGCACAGACTACATATCTACGGAAAAAACAGCATAAAACTGAATGTGCATCATAAAGAAACAGCAACTGTTTTAACTATTTTCCTTTTAAAGCCAATGTGTCAAAATTTGGAATATTTTGGAATATTTATCATCAAATTATGTCTGTGATGTTTCTTGATTGCTGTTTAATTGACTCTTATCTTTTTTACTTTTTTCTTGCATGAACTTTACCTTTGTTCTGATCTAGAAACTAATTCTCTAAGGCCCAAACTATGTGTCTGTTATATGTTAGTTAGTTTGCTAGTCTGTCTGGTGAAAAACTTAAATACCACACACAGTAAGCTTGCCATTTTTTCTTGTAAAATTACATGAAGATGAAGGCTTTACCATGGCTGAATAAAAATACAAACTAACGAAGATAAGCGATCTTGCACTCAAACTCTCAAGTTACAACAACATACACAGACAGTCTTATTTTTAAAGAAATAAGAAATAGGGTAACTAGCAGTGATGCCGGTAACGCGTTACTTAGTAATGCGTTACTCAGTAATGCGTTACTCTAATCTAACCACTTTTTTTTTAGTAACGAGTAATCTAACGCGTTAATCTTTCCAAATCAGTAATCAGTTACTTCTCCAAGTCACTGTGCGTTACTATTATTTTTGCATTGTGGGTCGATAGCCGCGATGGTTCGTCTTTAAGCAGGACAATGACCCTAAGCACACAGCCAAGATATCAAAGAACTGACTTCAGGACAACTCTGTGAATGTCCTTGAGTGGCCCAGCCAGAGCCCAGACCTGAATCCGGTTGAACATCTCTGGAAAGATCGAAAATGGCTGTGCACCGACGCTCCCCATCCAACCCCCATCCCCAAAGAGGAATGGGTAAAACCGCCCAAAGTTAGGTGCACAAGCTTGTGGCATCATATTCAAGAAGACTTGAGGCTGTAATTGTTGCCAAAGGTGCATCAACAAAGCAGGTGTTAATTTGGGGATGAAAATTTACAGGGTGATTCCATAATTTATTCCTCAGAATTGAGTGAGTCCATATTTTTTTCCTCTGCTTGGTCTAAAAAAGTAACCGTTACTGACTGCCAACAATCTTTTTTTCTTGATTTCTTATAGTGTTTCTTAAAGCCAGAAAGTTGCCATTTGAATTACTTTAGTTTTGTGTCATGTCTGTGATCTGCTTTTTTTCTACAAAATTAAACAACTGAATGAACATCCTCCGAGGCCGGTGATTCCATAATTTTTGCCAGGGGTTGTGGACCAAGCAGAGGGAAAAAAATATGGAATCACTCAATTCTGAGGAAAAAATTATGGAATCATGAAAAACAAAAGAATGCTCCAACACATCACTAGTATTTTGTTGCACCACCTCTGGCTTTTATAACAGCTTGCAGTCTCTGAGGCACGGACTTAATGAGTGACAAACAGTACTCTTCATCAATCTGGCTCCAACTTTCTCTGATTGCCAGATCAGCTTTGCAGGTTGGAGCCTTGTCATGGACCATTTTCTTCAACTTTCACCAAAGATTTTCAATTGGATTAAGATCTGGACTATTTGCAGGCCATGACATTGACCCTATGTGTCTTTTTGCAAGGAATGTTTTCACAGTTTTTGCTCTATGGCAAGATGCATTATCATCTTGAAAAATGATTCATCATCCCCAAACATCCTTTCAATTGATGGGCTAAGGAAAAGTGTCCAAAATATCAACATAAACTTGTGCATTTATTGATGATGTAATGACAGCCATCTCCCCAGTGCCTTTACCTGACATGCAGCCCCATATCATCAATGACTGTGGAAATTTAGATGTTCTCTTCAGGCAATCATCTTTATAAATCTCATTGGAACGGGACCAAACAAAAGTTCCAGCATCATCACCTTGCCCAATGCAGATTTGAGATTCATCACTGAATATGACTTTCATCCAGTCATCCACAGTCCATGATTGCTTTTCCTTGGCCCATTGTAACCTTGTTTTTTTCTGTTTAGGTGTTAATGATGGCTTTCGTTTAGCTTTTCTGTATGTAAAGCCCATTTCCTTTAGGCGGTTTCTACAGTTCAGTCACAGACATTGACTCCAGTTTCCTCCCATTCGTTCCTCATTTGTTTTGTTGTGCATTTTTGATTTTTGAGACATATTGCTTTAAGTTTTCTGTCTTGATGCTTTGATGTCTTCCTTGGTCTACCAGTATGTTTGCCTTTAACAACCTTCCCATGTTGTTTGTATTTGGTCCAGAATTTAGACACAGCTGACTGAACAACCAACATCTTTTGCAACATTGCGTGATGATTTACCCTCTTTTAAGAGTTTGATAATCCTCTCCTTTATTTCAATTGACATCTCTCGTATTGGAGCCATGATTCATGTCAGTCCACTTGGTGCAACAGCTCTCCAAGGTGTGATCACTCCTTTTTAGATGCAGACTAATGAGCAGATCTGATTTGATACAGGTGTTAGTTTTTGGGATGAAAATTTACAGGGTGATTCCATAATTTATTCTGCAGAATTGAGTGATTCCATATTTTTTTGCCTCTGCTTGGTCTAAAAAAGTAACCGTTACTGACTGCCACAATTTTTTTTTCCTGATTTTTTATAGTGTTTCTTAAAGCCAGAAAGTTGCCATTTGAAATGACTTTAGTTTTGTGTCATGTCTGTGATCTGCTTTTTTTTCTACAAAATTAAACAACTGAATGAACATCCTCTGAGGCCGGTGATTCCATAATTATTGCCAGGGGTTGTAGATGTACAGTGGTCCCTCGTTTATCGTGGGAGTTACGTTCTAAAACTAGCCCACAATAGGTGAAATCCGTGAAGTAGTCAGCGTTATTTTTTACAATTATTATAGACATTTTAAGGCTGTAAAACCCCTCACTACACACTATACACTTTTCTCAATCAGGCATTAACATTTTCTCACTTTTCTCTCATGTGTAACACTCTCAAGTTCAAACCTTAGTAGAAAAATAAGGCCAACCTGTTTTCACGCCCAAACATTTGTTTGAGAAATAAAAATAGAATGTTTTCCTATAAATAATTATGATGGCTTTTAGAACTAACAAATTTAATTTTAACGATCAACCTATGTGGTTGGACACATAAGAAATTATTAATAGTGACTGACCAGTATTTCACTGTTCCTCTGATCGCGCTTCTTCGTCCTGGTGCCACTGTTGCGTCTTTTTCCACTCACACCTCGCTGCAGGTGTCTTTTTCCGAGTGAAGAACACAGTTATGGGTAGTTGTTGGCGCTCTTTTTCTTCTGGGCGAGAAGATTCTTATAAACAGACACGCAGAACACAATGTGCGTACTCTCCCTTCACGGTGCCGCAACAGGTGTCCCGTCATCTCGACAGAACACCGGCCTGCTTGATGAGGACGCAGAGCACAATGCGCTGTGAAAAAAAACAAACCAAAAAAAAACATGCAAAATTGGACTAAAAAAAATCCGCGAAACTGCGAGGCGCTATATTTTCCAGTATTTCTTTTTCTTTCTTTTTTATTTTTATTTTTGATAACTCTCACATATGAGGGGGCAAGGTTGATGACGTAAGGGGGCGTCGCCCCCAAACGCCCCCTCGTGGCGCCGGGTCCTGGCACTGGCTGTCTTCCAAAGCCTGGAGAACAATGTTCTTTGTGACATGGGGTGATGTTACTCATGTTAGATAATATGATAATCATTTGTTTGAAAAAGATAGAAAAGAAAAGTGTGATTTTTCACCAGCTTTCTGTTTATTTTTTAGGATTTGTTATCTCTCCTGGCAGCCTGATAAGATGTCCTTGTTTTGGAAGACAATGCCTGGGAAATACTTCAATTCTTTATTGTGGAAATTACGGAAGAAATGTAACATTTTTAAAGACATCCCTCATCACAGCACTCTATTCTGGCATCCCTCGTCTCAAAAATAAATTCCATTAATGATCCACCAAGACAAAAAAAAAAAAAAAAAAAAGTCCCTCGATGTTTGTCTGCTCCAGGTGCTTTTCTCAGCATGAAACACAGGACACCCACACTTTGTCCCACCAACAACAACCAAAAGTGAATGACATGAAGTGAATCTTACTGGGTCAGTGTAAACAGAAACCTTTTCAAGAATGAAAAAATAATGGTATGAACTGGTTAGCATTATTTAAAAATAACGATTCTGTTACGGAACATGAAAAATGTACGTAAAGTTTCTGCTTTCATTTTCGTTCCTAGCAAAATACCAAATGCTTTTGGTATTTGTTCCTTGAACCAGTTCAAAGCCTTGACCACAACAGTCCCAGCATTCACCGCAGCCATCTGTATCTTCAGCATTCTGCACGCGACAAAAATAAATCCCATTAATGATCCACCAAGACAAAAACAGTATGTTAAATTACACGGTCTGGACTCGTGATGATAACATCAGCAATCCAAGATGGTGGCAGTGCTTCCACAATGCCGCCAGTGGCTGTCGTCTAAAATGCATCAGATCTTTGCCTCTTGGTACTACATTCTCTTTGGTGGAAACATCAGAAATGAAACTGCAGTTGAAACAGAAAACACTTCATTCTGGCAGATCTAGTGCAGAGAACTTTATTTGGATGAGCGTCTGGTGGCCCCCTTATCTTGAGGGGAACTTCCCACTTGTCCTAGTATTAAGGAGAGCATGCTGAAGTTATTTTTACATTTATGTTAGGTTATATTTGCAGTAAAGCTGGTTAAGTAATGTTACAAAAGTGTGACATTTAAAAAAAATTATGGTAAAGTACCATTATTTCTTGATTTTCAATTCAACAGCAGACAAAATTCTCGAGAAATACCATCTTTTAAGTTTAACAACTTTATAATGTTTAAGCGTGCTTGTCTCATTTACAAAACTCTCCATGGCCTAGCCCCTCCTCCTCTGGAGGAATTTATTAGACATAGAGAGCCTAACCCCAGGACTAGGTCTGCTTCTAGAGGGGACTGTGAGGTGCCTTTCAGACGAACTGCCACAGGACAAAACACCATTTCTGTGAAGGGTTGTACAAACTGGAACAGCCTTCCAACAACTATACAAGACAGTCCCACCCTGAGTGCTTTTAAAAATGAGCTTAAAAAATACAAAAAACAATCAAACCTGTCAACACAGGTGAGATGTATTGTACATAATCTCATGTTTTGTTTTAATTTATTTATTGTAATTATTGTTTGTTGTGTGTCTGAGGACTACAGATGGAAAGTAGCTTTTAGCTAAATCTAGCATATTTACACTGAGGCATGAAAATGTACAAAGTGTTCATTAATATGCATTGTCCTCATCAAATAAGTAATAAAGAAAGAAAGAAAGTACAAGTAAAGGCGATTAATGGTGCATGTCAACAGCATCATATGTTTTATTTTTGTAAATTGAACAAAACGATCTGGCTTGTTAGTTATTTGAAAGTATTACATTTATTTGTGAACTTTAAAATCAGTTTGGGGTTGTCATATACACCATCTAATAATATAAAGAGGTTACGGCCTGTAGACCCCCTTCCCCTCCAGAGGTGTGTTATTATGTAAATGGCTGTTCAGTCTGTGCTTAGAATAACAATTCAAAGAAATACCTAGCTGGTCTCTTCCAGCATCTCTTTCAGGGATGAAAGTAAGCCGGAACGCACCAGTACACTGTGTCACAGTCTCAGCGCTCCCATCGTCTGAGATACCAAAGGCAAAACACAAGAATACACTTAGATCTCAAATACAAAAAAAAATTAAATAAATGATAAACGCAGTGATTTCACTGAACAAAGTCGATCTTTGAATGTTGGAAACTCATCTGAATCTTCTTCACTATCATCATTAACTAAAGTACTGCATACATTTGGCCAGATCTGTGCATGGAACATTATTCTGCAGATGTACAAACGTCTGAATATCTGCATTTACTTATTATCTTGCCAAAACGAAGTTTTGAAAGATATGTTAGTCAGTATCTATGTTTGTTTTTGTAATCATTGCATTTTTTTTTTCAATTTTAACTCGCTGTGCAGCACACAGTTTACACTGCAGACTCTTGCAACTTCACATATAGCAGCCCTAGCAGTGTATCTTTCAGCACACAAAAGGATCAAGGTCAAAGGTTACAGCAAGGTCAAGTTATGGTTTTAAGTTATGATGTCATCGTGGAAAAAAAAATCTTGCAAAATCTGGATTTTTTTTTTAAGGGTGTGACAAACAGTGTAAATCATCATTGCAGACTATTGTAAGTTCACATATAGCAGTCCTATGGAGGTACATTTCAGCACACAAAAGGACCAAGCTCAAGGTTAAAGGTCAAGGTCACAGGAAGGTCAAACACTAAATTCAACAAAACAACTTTCCTGGTCACAATTTATGACATTTTGCCTCCAAATTTGGAATGAACACAGATTAGCCTTGCCCATAAGCCATTACCTGGGATAAGGGCCCCTTCATACATAGTGCGAATTTGGTCTATTTGCGCATAAAGTGTGTATGAAGCAGGAATTGTGTACAAAACTGTTGGGAAAAGTGACACGGACCCACAACAGGGGGCGTAAATGAACGGACAATGAAAGAGTCAAATATGAACACTTTACTGTTGTGAAAAGCACAACCAAACACAGCAGATTACAGAATAAGTACAATAGTCAAGTAGCAAAGGTGACGTGTGGGCAGGCTCGAGGATAGAAGACGTCTGTCCTGAGAAGAACCGGAACCACACGATTTCCTCCGCCGCCGAACCCGGAGAATACTGGAGCCGCCAAATCCCGAACACCCCAGGTGGCCACTGTCTCCGCGTGTCGGATCTGGTACTGCTGGCGAGGAGCAGAGACAATCAGATGTGGGTGTGTGAACACCCAGTAACAACAACGGTGGGAATTCCACCTCCACCTCTAACACAGCGTCTGTTTAACCACTTATCTGACGGGAAGTAGGACGAAACAGTCGCGACCCACGCCGGTCCTCTGGTTAGACAGCTGCAACACAATAGCACTTGGAATCAATCAATGCAGGCAGAGAAAGTTACCTCCTAAGGTAGACGATATCTCGGCAACGAGGTGGAGATGACGTCCGGTCTTTATGGAGTAGGATGATGAAGTGTAGATGGGTGACAGCTGTCAAGAGATAATGAGTGACAGCTGTCACCCCCGGCTGTGTCCGTGGCGGCAGCGCCCTCTCGTGCCTGAAGCCCGCACTTCAGGCAGGGCGCCCTCTGGTGGTGGGCCAGCAGTACCTCCTCTTCTGGCGGCCCACACAACAGGACCCCCCCCTCAACGGGCGCCTCCTGGCGCCCGACCAGGCTTGTCCGGGTGACGGCGGTAGAAATCGGCCAGGAGGGCCGGGTCCAGGATGAAGCTCCTCTTCACCCAGGAGCGTTCTTCGGGTCCATACCCCTCCCAGTCCACCAAATACTGGAACCCCCGGCACATCCGACGGACGTCCAGGAGCTGGCGCACTGTCCAAGCCGGCTCCCCGTCGATGATCCGGGCAGGAGGCGGCGCCGGTCTGGGAGCACAGAGAGGTGAGGTGCGGTGGGGTTTGATTTTTGACACGTGAAAAACCGGGTGGATCCGCAGTGAAGCTGGGAGTCGGAGCTTCACTGCGGCAGGACTGAGGATCTTGAGGATTTCAAACGGTCCAATGTACCTGTCTTTGAGCTTGGGAGAGTCCACCTGGAGGGGGATGTCCTTCGTGGAAAGCCACACCTCCTACCCGGGCTGGTAAGCAGGGGCCGGGGACCGCCGGCGGTCTGCATGGGTCTTCGCCCTCATCCGGGCCTTTAACAAGGCAGAACGGGCGGAGCGCCACACCCGACGGCACTTCCGCAGGTGGGCCTGGACCGAGGGCACACCGACCTCTCCCTCCACCACGGGAAACAACGGGGGCTGATACCCCAAACACACCTCAAATGGGGAGAGGCCGGTGGCAGAGGACACCTGGCTGTTATGTGCGTACTCGATCCAGGCCAGATGTTCACTCCAGGCCGTCGGGTAGGCGGACGTCACACAGCGCAAGGCTTGCTCCAATTCCTGATTGGCCCGTTCTGCCTGTCCATTGGTCTGCGGGTGATACCCGGACGAGAGGCTCACAGTGGCCCCCAGTTCCCGGCAGAAGCTCCTCCAGACGTGTGAGGAAAACTGGGGACCACGATCAGAGACGATGTCGGTAGGTATCCCATGCAGACGGACTACATGGTGGACCAGGAGGTTTGCAGTCTCCTGGGCCGTGGGGAGCTTCGGGAGGGCCACGAAGTGGGCCGCCTTGGAGAACCGGTCCACTATCGTGAAGATGGTTGTCATGCCCTGGGACGGCGGGAGGCCCGTGACAAAATCCAGACCGATGTGGGACCAGGGGCGATGAGGCACAGGAAGTGGCTGAAGAAGTCCCTGTGCCTTCTGGTGGTCTGCCTTGCCCCTGGCACAGGTGGTGCAGGCCTGGATATATTCCCGGACGTCGGCCTCCAGGGACGCCCACCAGAAGCGCTGCCGGACCACTGCCACGGTCCGTCGCACCCCCGGATGACAGGAGAGCTTAGAACCGTGACAGAAATCCAAGACAGCAGCTCTTGCCTCTGGTGGGACGTAGAGTCTGTTCTTCGGCCCTGTTCCGGGGTCAGGGCTCCGTGCCAGGGCCTCCCGGACGGTCTTCTCCACGTCCCAGGTGAGGGTGGCCACGATAGTGGACTCCGGAATGATGGGCTCCGGTGGATCCGACAGCTCAGTCTTGACTTCATCTTCATGCACCCGGGACAAGGCATCCGATCTCTGGTTCTTGGTCCCGGGGCGGTAGGTGATTCGGAAGTCAAAACGCCCAAAGAACAGTGACCAGCGGGCTTGCCTGGGGTTCAGTCGCCTGGCGGTCCTGATATACTCCAGGTTCCGATGGTCAGTGAAAACCGTGAACGGCACAGACGCTCCCTCCAACAGGTGTCTCCACTCCTCAAGAGCCTCTTTCACCGCAAGAAGTTCTCGACTGCCGACGTCATAGTTCCGTTCAGCTGGGGTCAACCTGCGGGAAAAATAGGCACACAGGTGAAGGACATTATCGGTCTCTCCGCTCTGAGATAGCACGGCTCCTATCCCTGAGTCAGAGGCGTCCACTTCGACCACAAACTGGTGGCCAAGGTCGGGCTGCACCAGCACTGGTGCAGTCGAGAACCGTCGTTTCAACTCCTTGAATGCAGCTTTGCACCGATCCGACCAGGTGAAGGGGACTTTAGGAGAGGTCAGGGCTGTCAGGGGGCTAACTACCTGGCTATAGCCCTTTATGAACCTCCTGTAGAAATTTGCAAAGCCGAGGAACTGTTGCAGCTTCCCCTGGCTTGTAGGTTGGGGCCAATCTCTCACCGCCGCAACCTTGGCCGGATCAGGGGCGACGGAGTTAGAGGAGATGATAAACCCCAGGAAGGACAAAGAAGCACGGTGAAACTCACACTTCTCGCCCTTCACAAACAGCCGGTTCTCCAACAACCGCTGCAGGACCTGACGTACATGCTGGACATGAGTCTCAGGGTCCGGGGAAAAGATGAGAATATTGTCCAGATATACGAAGACGAATTGGTGCAGGAAGTCCCGCAAGACATCGTTTACCAAAGCTTGGAACGTTACGGGGGCGTTAGTGAGGCCGAACGGCATAACCAGGTACTCAAAGTGACCTAACGGGGTGTTAAATGCCGTCTTCCATTCGTCTCCCTTCCGGACCCGAACCAGGTGATACGCATTCCGAAGATCCAATTTTGTAAAGATTTTGGCTCCATGCAGGGGGGTGAACACGGAATCCAACAAGGGCAACGGGTATCGATTGCGAACCGTAATCTCATTCAGCCCCCTGTAATCGATGCATGGATGGAGTCCGCCATCTTTCTTGCCCACAAAAAAGAAACCTGCACCCATCAGGGAGGTGGAATTTCGGATCAACCCGGCAGCTAATGAGTCCCGGATGTAGGCCTCCATTGATTTGCGTTCAGGTCGTGAGAGGTTGTACAGCCTGCTGGACGGGAACTCCACGCCTGGTATCAAATCAATGGCACAATCGTACGGACAGTGCGGAGGAAGGGTGAGTGCCAGATCCTTGCTGAAGACGTCAGCAAGATCGTGGTACTCAACCGGCACCGCTGTCAGATTGGGAGGGACTTTGACCTCCTCCTTAGCCTGTAAACCGGGAGGAACCGAGGATCCTAAACACACCCGATGGCAGGTTTCGCTCCACTGAACCACCACCCCAGACGGCCAATCAATCCGGGGATTGTGTTTCAACATCCAAGGGAAGCCCAAAATCACGCGGGAGGTAGAAGGAGTCACAAAAAACTCGATCTCCTCCCGATGATTCCCAGACACTACCAGAGTTACTGGTTGTGTCTTGTGCGTGATTAAAGGGAGAAGGGTGCCATCTAGTGCCCGCACCTGCAATGGTGAAGGAAGTGCCACCAGAGGGAGCCCTGCTTCCCTAGCCCATCTGCGATCCAGAAGATTCCCTTCTGACCCCGTGTCCACCAGTGCTGGGGCTTGAAGGGTTAAATCCCCACTCAGGATTGTAACTGGGAGTCGTGTGGCAATACGTGTGTGTCCCACGTGCATGTTATGACCCCCCTTTAGCCCAGTCTCTAAAGGCGAGTGTTGTCGTTTTGGCCGTTTGGGGCAGTTTCTCTGTATATGCTCCTTTGAGCTGCAGAAAAAGCACTCCCCGTGGACCAGCCTCCTCATTCTGTCATTTGATCTTATATTGGCCCTGTGCGTTTCCCTAGCAACACCAGCAGGGGGTGCTGTTGCCCCACGGAGCGCTGCGGCTGTGGAGCGTGGGGAGGGCGGAACCTTTCAGACCCGGAAGGGAGAGGGACGGCGCATGCCCGGTCACGTCCTTCGTCTCGCTCCCGACGGCGTTCCTCTAACCGATTGTCTAACCGTATAACAAAATCAATAAGTCCATCCAAATCCCGCGGTTCATCCTTGGCCACCAGGTGCTCCTTCAGGACCGACGACAGTCCGTTAATGAAGGCGGCGCGGAGCGCAGCGTTATTCCACCCGGACCTCGCAGCCGCAATGCGGAAGTCGACTGCATAAGCGGCTGCGCACCGGCGTCCCTGTCTCATTGACAGCAGCACAGTTGAAGCGGTCTCTCCTCTATTAGGGTGATCAAACACTGTTTTGAACTCCCTCACAAACCCAGTGTACGTATGAAGGAGCCGTGAATTTTGCTCCCAAAGCGCCGTAGCCCAAGCGCGTGCCTCTCCTCGAAACAGATTAATTACATAAGCTACTTTACTAGCATCAGACGCGTACATGACGGGACGTTGTGCAAAGACGAGCGAACACTGCATGAGAAAGTCCGCGCACGTCTCCACACAACCTCCGTACGGCTCTGGGGGGCTTATGTATGCTTCAGGGGATGGTGGGAGGGGTTGTTGAACGACCAGTGGAACGTTTATATCCTGCACAGGGTCGGCAGGAGGAGGAGCTGCAGCAGCGCCCTGAGCGCTCGCTGCCATCTGTGCGGAGAGAGCCTCCACCCTGCGGTTCAGGAGGATGTTTTGCTCGGTCATCTGATCCAACCGAGCCGTAAAGGCGGTGAGGATGTGCTGCAACTCACCAATCACACCTCCTGCAGACGCCTGTGCACCCTGCTCTCCCATTGGCCGTTCAATGGCTGGGTGACGCCTCTCGGAGTCCATGACGCTGGCCAAGATATCCTGTTGGGAAAGTGTCGTGACACGGACCCACAACAGGGGGCGTAAATGAACGGACAATGAAAGAGTCAAATATGAACACTTTACTGTTGTGAAAAGCACAACCAAACACAGCAGATTACAGAATAAGTACAATAGTCAAGTAGCAAAGGTGACGTGTGGGCAGGCTCGAGGATAGAAGACGTCTGTCCTGAGAAGAACCGGAACCACACGATTTCCTCCGCCGCCGAACCCGGAGAATACTGGAGCCGCCAAATCCCGAACACCCCAGGTGGCCACTGTCTCTGTGTGTCAGATCTGGTACTGCTGGCGAGGAGCAGAGACAATCAGATGTGGGTGTGTGAACACCCAGTAACAACAACGGTGGGAATTCCACCTCCACCTCTAACACACACTCGTGCAGCGTCTGTTTAACCACTTATCTGACGGGAAGTAGGACGAAACAGTCGCGACCCACGCCGGTCCTCTGGTTAGACAGCTGCAACACAATAGCACTTGGAATCAATCAATGCAGGCAGAGAAAGTTACCTCCTAAGGTAGACGATATCTCGGCAACGAGGTGGAGATGACGTCCGGTCTTTATGGAGTAGGATGATGAAGTGTAGATGGGTGACAGCTGTCAAGAGATAAAGAGTGACAGCTGTCACCCCCGGCTGTGTCCGTGGCGGCAGCGCCCTCTCGTGCCTGAAGCCCGCACTTCAGGCAGGGCGCCCTCTGGTGGTGGGCCAGCAGTACCTCCTCTTCTGGCGGCCCACACAACACAAAACGTGTAAAATCGTAGCTGCCTCATACATCTGTTGCTACAACTATTTGTGCATACCAGTGGCTGAAAGACAGAGTGTGCACTGTGACTGGCCATCAATCCCTCTCGCGGCAGGTGTCAGCCAAATTCCAGTTGGCACATAGGAACATGTAACACCGCTTGCATGGCACTTCATCATCATGAAAACACTCTACAGACAACCACTGTCGAGGTGGATATGAAATTTGTCTAAGTTCCCCACGAGTGTGGCTTTGCAAACAGACAGTGATGCGTTGGTGTTTGCACTGAACTGAGAGGACATGTGGCCGCCGACAGGAGCAGCTGTGGATCTGGACGTCATAGCTGGAGACATCCAGAACGTCACGGCTGGGGATGGCTGTCTTGCGGTGCACCATCCACAAGACATGCGTGTCGGGGAGGACATGCGCGCGGGGCAGGCTGCACAGGCTGACAGCAGATGTGGACCTAAGAGATCACTGCTTCTCATTCATGTCATTTCATGACTGTACATCTGTGACCATGGGTCATCTACAGAGGAACAGACGGATCATACTTGTATTGCCCGCTTGATAAGAAGGATTCAATATAATGCGGTGTTTTTATATGCTGTGTGGTTTTATTTATTTTTTAAATAAATCCATGTCCTTCCTGATATTAGGCAGTTTCCCACAGCATTCACAGGACAGTGATGGCAGCTTAGTGGTAAAGTTTCTGACTGACAATCAGAGCTTTTGGAAAGTGCGGGTTCGATTCACATGGGTGTTGTGTCATTTTTATTTATTTTTTTATTTTCACAGCAGCTGCGTGATGTGTAACCACATCACGCAGCTGCTGTGAAAAGCTGCTGTGTTTGCACGTGCACAGAACTGTTGCAGTATGCATTTAAAAAAAAAAATTATTTATTGTTTCTTCACAGCGGCTGCGCGATGTGTAACCACATTGTGTTCCACTGCCACTGTGTTCCTGTGTGCACGAACAGTTGCACCAAGATCCTTGCATGCCTGCCCGTTGGTGCGATATTTCGTGGTTTGCTCATACGAACTGTTATGGCGTGGTTCGCCCTGAGTTGTACATATTTGCACTATGTGTGAAGGGGCCCTAAGTGATGTACCTTGACCTTCACGGTTTCGCTGGAGGTCAAACATCACCTAAATTAGGTCAAACTTCAGACTACAGTAAAACATATTGTGTTACACACCAAATTAAAGGGCTTGATGAGCGGATCCAGAATATATCAAAGGTTTTAAGTTATGACATCATTTGATGACAACATCATGAAACTATTCTTAAGGGTGTGACAAAGCATGTAAATCATCATTGCAGTCTCTTGTAAGTTCACATATAGCAGTCCTATGGACTTAACTTTCAGCACACAAAAGGACCAAGCTCAAGGTCAAAGGTCAAGGTCACAGGAAGGTCAAACACCAAAGTTAACAAAACAACTTTCCTGGTTGCAATTTTTGAAATTTTGCCTCCAAATTTGGCATGAACATAATGATGGGCCTTATCCATAGGCCATTACTTGGGATAAGTGATCAACCTTGATAATCAGGGTTTACCTTGAGGTCAAAGGTGACCTACAATTAGGTCAAATTTCAGATTACAGTAAAGCATGTCATGTAATACATGGCTCAGGGCATCACTGTTTTTTTGCAGATGATGTGGTCCTGCTGGCTTCACTGGTCTGTCACCACCAGCACTCACCGGGTCGGTTCGTAGCCGAGTGTGAAGCGGCTGGGATGAGGATCAGCACCTCTAAATCTTGGTTTGCCCAAAGTGAAAGAGTAAAAGTACCTTGGAGTCTTATTCATGAGTGAGGGGACAATGGAGCGTGAGACTGGTGTTGCATTTGTGCTACCGTGCTGTTGTGATGAAAAGGGAGCTGAGCCAAAAGGCGAAGCTCTGGATCTACCGGTCAATTTTCGTCCCTACTCTCACCTATGTTCATGAGGGTTGAATCATTACTGAAAGAACTAGATCACGGGTACAAGCGGCTGAAATGGGTTTCCTCAGGAGGGTGGCTGGTGTCTCCCTTTGAGGGTAGGAAGCTCAGTCATTCATGAGGGGCTTGGAGTAGAGCTGATGCTCTTTCACGTTGAAAGGAGCCAGCTGAGGTGGTTTGGGCATCTGGAAAGGATGCCCCCTTGGGTGCCTCTCGAGGGAGGCGGTCCAGGCATGTCCAGCTGGGAGGAGACCCCCAAGGAAGACCCAGGACTAGGTGGAGAGATTATATAGTCACACTGGTCTGGAACACCTCGGGATTCCCCAAAGGTGGTTAATGTGGCCTGGGAAAAGGAAGTTTGGGATTCCCTGCTAGAGCTGTTGCACTCGTGATCCAAGCGCTTGAAGATGTATGTATATATGTATAATTACTCATTAATGTACACAAATATTGCATGTGAAAAGTATCTGAACATTTTCTGGAATATTCTCTACCAAATATACAAAAATCTTGCCCACCCTTTTTATAAGTCACACAAAGACACAATGTATTGGGACAGCTGGGTTTTTAGTTCATTTTTCAAAAATGGCTCACTTTTTCCCCACAGGCTAGTTTGCTATCAGGTAGGGAAACAAACAACCAAGACTATGGTCCAAAATGTTATTTGTCTCAACTATCTCCTTTCAGACACAGTGTCAGACCACACCAATCAGTTTATTTCATGGTTTTGGAAGGAGTCTTTAATGCTTGCTGCATTATTTATTTATAACGCAAATACTGCATTCACAAGAAGCTCAGCTGTGTGTGCTTCAGTGCTGTACAGTGACAAACAGCCAGATCTAAAATAAAATAATGAAATCAGCATTGCATAACCAGTCCATCCTCTTTCCAACTGCTTTGATAAGCCGTTAAGTCAATATTATGTAACATCTGGTCTTGCAAATAATTTATTATGGGTTGTGTTATGACCGCTGGTTCCATCACCTTTTAGATTATTGCTGGCTTGTTCCAGAATTTGACATTTTTTTTCTTTGGCTTTCACTTCTTTTCCCTCAGTTGAGAGTGTTCCATTGCTGTACAGTAAAAAATACTAATCTCGAAAGACAATATTAGCACAATATATGATCATTCTTTTTCCCACTTGCTTTGATCACCCGCTGAGCCAACATAATGCGATGTCAGGTTCTGTATATTATTCACTGTGTCTTGTGTTACAACCTTCAGTCCATCTCAGTTAATGTAATCTTATTTTTGGAAATTTCCAGACTCTGATGATCACCATGCACAGAGTGCAGCCCTATAGCCAAAGTCTCTTTGCATTAAACTTTTGGAAAAACTTGATATCCAGCTTTTCTCAACTCTCCTTTGCAAAGTGTACAGACTATGAAGAAGAAATCACATGTACATAAGTATTCACAGCCTTTCTCAATATTTTGTTGATGCACCTTTGGCAGCAATTATAGCCTCGAGTCTTCTTGGTGCACCTATCTTTGGGCAGTTTTTCCTCATTCCTCTTTGCAGCACCTCTCAAGCTCCTTCAGGTTGGATGGGGAACGTCGGTGCACAGCCATTTTCAGATCTCTCCAGAGATGTTTGATCAGATTCAGGTCCTGAAGTTGTCCTGAAGCCACTCCTTTGATATTTTGGCTGTGAGCTTAGGATCATTGTCCTGCTGAAAGATGAACTGTCACCCCAGTCTGAGGTCAAGAGCGCTCTGGAGCAGGTTTTCATCCAGGATGTCTCTGTACATTGCTGCATTCATTTTTCTCTCAATCCTGACTAGTCTCCCAGTTCCAGTCACTGAAAAACATCCTCACAGCATGATGCTGCCACCACCATGCTTCACTGTAGGGATGGTGCCTGTTTTCCTCCAAACATGACACCTGGCATTCATGCCAAACAGTTCAATTTCTGTCTCATCAGACCAGAGAATTTTGTTTCTCAGGGTCTGAGAGTCCTTCAGGTGCCTTTTGGCAAACTCCAGGCAGGCTGCCATGTGCCTTTTACTAAGGAGTGGCTTCTGTCTGGTCACTCTAACATACAGGCCTGATTTGGTGGATTGTTGCAGAGATGGTTGTCCTTCTGGAAGGTTCGCCTGTCTCTACAGAGGAATGCTGGAGCTCTGAAAGAGTAACCACTGGGTTCTTGGTCACCTCCCTGACTCAGGCCCTTCTCCCCCGATTGCTCAGTTTAGACGTCCAGACAGCTCTAGGAAGAGTCCTGGTGGATCCAAACCTCTTCCATTTATGGATGATGGAAGCCACTGTGCTCACTGGGACCTTCAAAGCAGCAGAAATGTTTTAGTACCCTTACCAAAATTTGGGCTTCAAGACAATCCTGTCTCCCCCTCTAGCTGCCACCTTATCGTGGTGGGGGAGTTTGCGTACCTGGATGATCCTAGGAGCTATGTTGTCCGGGGCTTTGTGCTCCCTGTAGGGTCTCCCAAGGCAAACAGGTCCTAGGTGACGGGTCAGACTAAGGGCAGTTCAGAACCTCCATAACCAGTAAAAAAAAAAATCAAGGGCCGAGACGTTGCCCGGTATGGCGGAGCCGGGGCCCCACCCTGGAGCCAGGCCTGGGGTTGGCCTTGGTGGTCGGGCCTTAGCCCATGGGGCCCGGCCGGGCTCAGCCCGAAAGAGCAACGTGGGCCCGCCCTCCTGTGGGTTCACCACCTGCAGAGGGGGCCATGGGGGTCGGGTGCAGAGAGGATCGGGTGGCGGCCGAGGGCGGGTGGCCCGGCGGCCTGGTCCATGCTCACAGCCCCTGGCTGTTGGGACGTGGAATGTCACCTCGCTGGTGGGGAAGGAGCCTGAGCTTGTGCGGGAGGTTGAGAAATACCAACTAGAGATAGTCGGGCTCACCTCCACGCACAGCTTGGGCTTTGGTACCCAACTCCTGGAGAGGGGCTGGACGCTTCATTTTTCTGGTGTTGCCCACGGGGAGAGGCGGAGACCTGGGGTCGCATTGCTTATTGCTCCCCAGCTCAGTCGCCATGTGTTGGATTTCACGCCAGTGAACGAGAGCGTCGCGTCCCTACGCCTTTGGGTTGGGGACAGGTCTCTCACTGTTGTCTCGGCCTACGGGCCGAGCAGCAGTGCAGAGTACCCGACCGTCCTGGAGTCCCTGGGAGGGGTACTAGATAGCGCTCTGACTGGGGACTCCATTGTTCTCCTGGGGGATTTCAACGCCCACATGGGCGGCGACAGTGAGACCTGGAGGGGGGTGATCGGGAAGCACGGCCTCCCCGATCTGAACCCAAGTGGTGTTCAGTTGTTGGACTTCTGTGCTAGTCACAGTTTGTCCATCATGAACACCATGTTCGAGCACAAGGGTGTCCATAAGTGCACGTGGCACCAGGACACCCTGAGCCGGAGGTCGATGATCGACTTTGTAGTCGTATCACCTGACCTTCGGCCACGTGTCTCGGACACTCGAGTGAAGACAGGGGCAGAGCTGTCGACCGATCACCACCTGGTGGTGAGTTGGATCCGCTGGGAGGGGAGGAAGCCGGTCAGACCTGGCAGGCCCAAACGTATTGTGAGGGTCTGCTGGGAACGACTGGCGGAACCCTCTGTCAGCGAGGTCTTCAACTCCCACCTCCGGGAGAGCTTCTCCAAGATCCCGGGGGAGGTTGGAGACATGGAGTCCGAGTGGACCATGTTCTCCACCTCCATTGTTGATGCGGCCGCTCGTAGCTGTGGTCACAAGGTCTCTGGTGCCTGTCACGGCGGCAATCCCCGAACCCGGTGGTGGACACCGGAAGTAAGGGATGCTGTCAAGCTGAAGAAGGAGTCCTACTTATCTTTGTTGGTAGGTGCGACCCCAGAGACAGCTGGCAGGTACCGGCAGGCCAAGCGTGCCGCAGCCCGTGCGGTCGCAGAGGCAAAAACTCAGGTCTGGGAGGAGTTCGGGGAGACCATGGAGGAGGACTATCGGTCGGCCTCAAAGAGATTCTGGCAAACCGTCTGACGCCTCAGGAGGCAGAAGCAGCTCTCCACCAGCACTGTTTACGGTGCGGGTGGGGAGCTGTTGACCCTGACTGGGGATGTTGTCGGGCAGTGGAAGGAGTACTTTGAGGATCTCCTCAATCCCATCATCATGTCTTCCGAAGAGGAAGCAGAGACTGGGGACTCAGAGGCGGACTCATCCATTACCCAGGCCGAAGTCACCAAGGTGGTTAGAAAGCTCCTCTGTGGCAAGGCTCCTGGGGTGGATGAAGTCCGTCCTGAGTACCTTAAGTCTCTGGATGTTGTGGGACTGTCTTGGCTGACACGCCTCTGCAACATCGCGTGACGTTCGGGGATAGTGCCTATGGATTGGCAGACCAGGGTGGTGGTCCCTCTGTTTAAGAAGGGGGATCGGAGGGTGTGTTCCAACTATAGGGGGATCACACTCCTCAGCCTCCCCGGTAAGGTCTATTCCAGAGTACTGGAGAGGAGAATTCGACCGATGGTCAAACCTCGGATTCAGGAGGAGCAGTGTGGTTTTCGTCCTGGTCGCGGCACACTGGACCAGCTCTACACACTCCATCGGGTGCTCGAGGGTTCATGGGAGTTCGCCCAACCAGTCCACATGTGTTTTGTGGATCTGGAGAAGGCGTTCGACTGTGTCCCTCGGGGCACCCTGTGGGGAGTGCTCCGGGAGTACGGGGTCCGGGGTCCTATGGTAAGGGCTATCCGGTCCCTGTACAACCACAGCAGGAGCTTGGTTCGCATTGCCGGTAGTAAGTCAAACCTGTTTCCAGTGCACGTTGGCCTCCGCCAGGGCTGCCCTTTGTCACCGGTTCTGTTCATTATTTTTATGGACAGCCAGGGTGTAGAGGGGGTCTGGTTTGGGAACCACAGAATCTCGTCTCTGCTGTTTGCGGACGATGTGGTTCTGTTGGCTTCGTCAAATCAGGACCTTCAGCGTGCACTGGGGCAGTTTGCAGCTGAGTGTGAAGCGTCCGGGATGAAGATCAGCACCTCCAAATCCGAGGCCATGGTTCTCGACCGGAAAAAGGTGCTTTGCCCTCTTCAGGTCGGTGGAGTGTCCTTGCCTCAAGTGGAGGAGTTTAAGTATCTCGGGGTCTTGTTCACGAGTGAGGGACGGATGGAGCGTGAGATCAATAGACGGATCGGTGCAGCATCTGCAGTGATGTGGTCGCTGTATCGGACCGTCATGGTGAAGAGAGAGCTGAGTAGGGGGGCAAAGCTCTCGATTTACCGATTGAGCTACGTTCCGATCCTCACCTATGGTCATGAGATTTGGCTCATGACCGAAAGAACGAGATCGCAAGTACAAGCGGCCGAGATGAGTTTCCTCCGCAGGGTGGCTGGGTGCTCCCTTAGAGATAGGGTGAGGAGCTCAGTCACTCGGGAGGAGATCGGAGTCGAGCCGCTGCTCCTCCACGTTGAAAGGAGTCAGCTGAGGTGGCTCAGGCATCTTTTCCGGATGCCCCCTGGACGCCTCGCTGGAGAGGTGTTCTGGGCACGTCCCATTGGGAGGAGGCCCCAGGGAAGACCCAGGACATGCTGGAGGGACTACATCTCTCGGCTGGCTTGGGAACGCCTTGGGGTTCCCCCGGAGGAGCTGGGGGAGGTGTGTGTGGATCGGGAGGTCTGGGCGGCTTTGCTTGAGCTGCTGCCCCCGCGACCCGACTCCGGATAAAGCGGAAGAAAATGGATGGATGGATGGATGGACAATCCTGTCTCGGAGGTCTGCAAACAATTCCTCTGACTTCATGCTTGGTTTGTCCTCACACATGCATTATCAACTGTGGGACCTTATATGTAGACAGGTGTGTGCCTTTCTAAATCATCTGCAATCAACTGAATTTACCCCAGGTGGACTCCAATTAAGCTGTAGAAACATCTCAAGGATAATCAGTGGAAACAGAATGCTCAATTTTGTGCTTCATGGCAAAGGCTGTGAATACTTACGTGCATGATATTTCTTAGGGCTTTTTTAACATTTTAATAAATTTCACCTTTTTTCTCATTATCAATCAATCAATCAACTTTTTTCTTATATAGCGCCAAATCACAACAAACAGTTGCCCCAGGGCGCTCCATTATGGGGTACTGTGTGTAGAATTTTGAGGACAAAAATTAATTTCATTCATTTTGGAAAAAGGCTATAACATAGCAACATTTCTTTCTTTGTTTGTTTATTTGTAAAAGTACCATATGTAATAAAAAAACATAAATGTTTCCATTTGATGCATTGTATCAGTTAGCTTAAAACTAATTTACATCTGCATTTGGAAAAAGTGGAAAAACTGAAGCGCCGTGAATACTTTTCAGATGCACTGTATATTTTAAAGTATTAACAGCTACAGTATTTACTTCCAACTCTACTAACTGCCGGAATCTGTCTGTATTTCAAAACAGAAACTGTAAAGTGCGTTATAATTATGAACTAATATGGTTGATGGGATTTAAAAAGAAAAAGAAAAGAAAAAGAGCAATCTTTTTACAAAAAAAGGCAGCTATTTTACAATACTTTAGTGGGGAATACTTTATTGGAGAAGACAATTTAGTCACCTGTGTCAGGGAAGAGGTGCAGGTCCTGATGGCCTCAGCCTCAGAGTACTTAAGGGATGTGCTATCCAGCTCTGTGGGCTTTTCCAGCACATCTTCAACTTGAGCCTGAGTCAGATGGTTGTTCCTGAGCGGTGGAAAACCTCATGTCTGGTCCCTGTGCCGAAGAAGATGAACCCCAACACACTTAATGACTACAGCCCTGTGGCTCTAACATCACACGTCGTGAAGTCATCTGAGAGGATCGTCCTGAGGTACCTCCGCACAGTCTTGGAATCATCGCTGGACCCCCTGCAGTTTGCGTACCAGACCAACAGGGGAGTGGAGGATGCGATCATCTACATACTGCACCGAGCTTACTTGCACCTGGAGGAAGCAGGCAGCACTGTGACAGTCATGTTCTTTGACTTCTCCAGTGCGTTCAACACCATCGGGCCTAACTTTCTCACCAATAAGCTATGTGACATGAAGGTGGAGGCTCCACCATTGGCCTGGATTACCAACTACCTCACAGGCCACCCACAGTATGTGCGGCTTCGGAATATTACATCTGACACCATCAAGAACAGCACAGGGGACGGTCCTGTTGCCATTCCTGTTCATACTCTACATGTCAGACTTTAGGTTCTGGTCACAGTCCTGGCACCTGTAGAAGTTTTCAGACAACTCTACCATCATGGGCTGCATCAGCGGTGATCAAGAGGCTGAGTACAGGAGTGTGGTGGACAGATTTGTGGAGTGGTGTGGACTCAACCACCTGCAGCTCAGCATATCTATGACGAAGGAGCTAATGGTGGACCTCAGAAGACGGAAGACCCGTCTGAATCCAGTTACCATCAATGGAACTGAGGTGGACATTGTAGACTACTACAAGTACCTGGGTGTCCACATAGACAACAAACTGGACTGGACTGTAAACACAGATGCTGTGTATAATCAAGGTCAGAGCTGACTGTACTTCCTCAGGAGGCTCAAATCATTAAATGTCAGCAGAAACATGCTGCAGATGTTTATCACTCTGTGGTCTCCAGCGTCATCTTCTACGCAGTAGTGTGCTGAGCAGCAGGCTGAAGGCAGCTGACACGAACAGACTCAACAAGCTCATCAGGAAAGCTGACTCTGTACTGGGGGTTGAGCTGGAGTCTGAGTCTGTGGTGGAGGTTTCAGAGAGGAGGATGCTGAGGAAGCTGCTCAGTATCCTGGAAAGCACCTCCTACCCCTGCATGCCACAGTGAAGAGTCAGAGCACCTTCAGCCATAGACTGAGACAACAAGGTGCATAAGAGGTCTTTCCTACCTGTGGCAATCAGACAGTATAACTCCTCCCCCTTCAGCAGGATGAATACATAATTGAACAGAACTATTCAGAGTTCTTCAGTTACTCAGTTATGTGCAATATTAGAGCGCTTCGCTCTCAGACTGCAGGCTTACTTGTAGTTCCTAGGGTTTGTAAGAGTAGAATGGGAGGCAGAGCCTTCAGCTTTCAGGCTCCTCTCCTGTGGAACCAGCTCCCAATTCAGATCAGGGAGACAGATACCCTCTCTACTTTTAAGATTAGGCTTAAAACTTTCCTTTTCGCTAAGGCTTATAGTTAGGGCTGGATCAGGTGACCCTGGACTATCCCTTGGTTATGCTGCTTTAGACGTAGACTGGGGGGGGGGTTCCCATGATGCACTGTTTCTCTTTTTGCTCTGTATGCATCACTCCGCATTTAATCATTAGTGATCGATCTCTGCCCCCTTCCACAGCATGTCTTTTTCCTGGTTCTTTCCCTCGGCCCCAGCCAGTCTCAGCAGAAGACTGCCCCTCCCTGAGCCTGGTTCTGCTGGAGGTTTCTTCCTGTTAAAAGGGAGTTTTTTCCTTCCCACTGTAGCCAGGTGCTTGCTCACAGGGGGTCGTTTTGACCGTTGGGGTTTTTCATAATTATTGTGTGGCCTTGCCTTACAATATAAAGCGCCTTGGGGCAACTGTTTGTTGTGATTTGGCGCTATATAAAAAAAAAGTTGATTGATTGAATATTGTTGAACATCTTGTGCAAATGTCATAAAAAAGCAAAAACAAAAAAACAAAAACATTGTTCACCGTTTACTGTTTCAGTACTCTGGCCAAATAATTTCCTTTTATTCTTATTTTGTGCCAGACATTTACTGGAAATTATAGTTAATTCTTTATTGTGCAGCAGAATGTTCCAGGGTAAAAGTTAATGTTTGGCTTTTACACACTCTGAACTCTATGCAAATACTGTAAAACACAACACACATAAATCCAATTTTATCAGAAATGAAATCAACTGAGACTGAAGAGGAAACCCAACGTGTCTGACACATTCACACTATGCCGGAGTTGCACTGAAGACAAAGTTGTGTTTACGCAGATCCCGATCAACGTGACTGTCTGGAAAGTAATAGTTTCTTTGAAAAGGCCTGAGAACAGGGAAAAAATACAATAAAATGGAATTTTGGGCTTTGTTCAGTCAACTCAAATTAATGTAATGGAAAATGTGTTTTAAGCAGTTGTACACAATTTCAATCATAGTTTTAGGCAGGAATTGAACTTTTGGGTGTCTCAAAAAGATAATCAGGGTGTCCAAAATTTTAGGCGCCAATCAGCGTCATGTATACCTAATCCACGGGGTTGGGGGGGCCTTGTCCATGAAAATTTTGAAAAATAGTGCCCCAAGTACTGAGTACATGTACAGTTTTAAAGACAAAACACATTTCTACATTTCCAAAATGTCACAAAAAACACCAAAATAAATAACTAAAACTACTTAATTTACTCATATTTGGAGTCATTCTGGGTCACTCTGGATCAGGGATCTGCAACCTTTACAAAATTATAAAATTTATATATATATATACATATATATATATATATATATATGTATATATATAGTTCAACTATATATTTTTTATATTATATTTTATATTAATTATATACTTTTTGTTTTGTTATTTTACAATCCCAAATCAGAAAAGTTTGGAAGATATGAAAAATGTAGTGGTGGGGGAACCATAATGATCCTGACATTTTCTTTGACTTCTATTTCTGTAAATACAGACTGTATGAAACCAACACATTTCATGTTTTGTTAATATATATCCATTCCTACATTTAAGGCCTGCAGCATTCAAAGGCAGCCTCAAAGTTTAAATAAAAACTAAAGCCACCTTGACACTTGGACAAATTTAATCCCCGCACTGCCACATAATTTGTCATGCCAATGCGACCAGTTTTGTCCCACTGGATGCTGTGCCTTGTGCCACTGAACGCCTTGTAATATAAAATAAATATTTTGTACCAGATGATGCATTTGCTCTCGGTATTTCGCTGATGAAACCATCTATCATCACTCCTGGAATCACAGAGAAATTATCTACAGCTGCAGCTTTTCTTTTTTTTTCTTCCCCTGTCTGCATATATAGTAATGGTAAATGCTACACTGGCAGAACCACTTATGAACATTAATACACATATATGCAATTTATTCTTGCAGGACAGAAGGTATGTAGTGCGTGAGTGAATGTGGTGTGCGTGTGTGACCCCCATCCGCCCTTCCCGATCAGCCTACAACATCCTACACAAAGCCGACTGACAACTTCTATCAGGAGTCTGTCTGTCTTCTATCACGAAGACAGACAAAAACAAACAAGCAGTGACAGCGACAGTCTGTTGTCTAGTTAGTGAGCATTCACACCCTAATCTAGGACACCAGAGTCTTGATCCCCTTGAGAGCACCCAAAACCGAATTGTGTTGTCGGCCACGAAGCTGCAGCTTTTCTTGTGTGCTTCATGAGGTGGAGATGCATTTGAAATTGTCTCAAAGGTTATCATTTATAATATTTATATTGTAAGGCAGCTCTACTCCGAACTCCCCACAGAGCCTGGTGGCCTCCCTACGGAGGTGTTTCAGGCACGTCCATCTGAGAGGAGACCCTGGGGAAGACCCAGGACTAGGTGGAGAGATTATATCTCCACTCTAGCCTGGGAATGCTTCAGGATCCCCCAGTCAGAGGTTGTCAATGTGGCTTAGGAAAGGGAAGTCTAGGGTCCCCTGCTAGAGCTGTTGCCCCCGTGACCCGATCCGGGATAAGTGGTTGAAGATGGCCTGTTAAAAGTTGCATTGTTATTCCTTCTTATGAGTATGATAATGTATCTGTAAAATTATTGTTCATTGTGGATGTAATATCTCGTCATAATCGTTCAGATGCGGTGCGCTCCACTGCAGCAGTGACACACAGTGTTTTCGAAAAGACTGTGCAATGTTCACGTCTGTTTGACAAAATGAATGCGTGCCAGTGATTTTGAAATTTTCAAAAAAATCTTTTGCGCACTTGCACGCAGCCGTGCACAGTTTACAACAATTTACAATATGTTCACTGTCTGGCATGCCAGATTGTGTGCCAGTGCGGGGATCAAATTCGTGTAAATGTCAAGGTACCTTAAGAAATCACATGTGCATAAGTGTTCACAACCTTTGCTCAATACTTTGTTGATGCACCATTGGCAGCAATTACAGCCTCAACTCTTCTTGAATATGATGCCATAAGCTTGGTGCACCTATCTTTGGGCAGTTTTACCAATTCCTCTTTGCAGCACCTCTCAAGGTCTTTCAGGTTGGATGGGGAGCGACGGTGCACAACCATTTTCAGATCTCTCTAGAGACATCAGAGATGTTCAATCAGATTCAGGTCTGGGCTCTGGCTGGGCCACTCAAGCACATTCATAGAATTGTCCTGAAGCCACTCTTTTGATAGTTTGGCTGTGTGCTTAGGGTCATTGTCCTGCTGAATGATGAACCATCGCCCCAGACTGAGGTTAGCACGTCATTGTCCTGCTGAACGATGAACCGTCACCCAGGTCTGAGGTCATGAGCCTTTTAGAGCAGATTTTCATCCAGGATGTCTCTGTACATTGCTGCATTCATCTTTCCGTCAATCCTGACTAGTCTCTCAGTTTCTGCAGCTGAAAAACATCTCCACAGCATGATGTTGCCACCACCATGCTTCACTGTAGGGATGGTGCCTGGTTTCCTCCAAACATGACACCTGGCATTCACACCAAAAAGTTCAATCTCTGTCTCATCAGACCACAGAATTTTGTTTCTCATGGTCCGAGAGTCCTTCAAGTGCCATTTGGCAAACTCCAGGTTGGCCATGTGCCTTTTACTCAGGAGTGCCTTCCATCTGACCACTCTACCATACAGTTCTCATTGGTGGATTGCTGCAAAGATGTTTGTCCTTCTGGAAGGTTCTACTCTCTCCACAGAGGAATGCTGGATCTCTGACAGAATGGCCATGGGTTTCTTAATCACCTCTCTATCTAAGGCCCCCCCCCGGTCGCTCAGTTTAGACAGGCAGCCATCTCTAGGGAGAGTCCTGGTGGATCCGAACTTCTTCTGTTTACAGATGATGGAGGCCACTGTGGTCATTGGGACCTTCAAAGCAGCAAAAATATTTCTGCACCCTTCCCCCACTTGTGCCTCAAGGCAATCCTGTCTCGGAGGTCTACAGACAATTCCTTTGACTTCATGCTTGGTTTGTGTTCTGACATACACTGTCAACCAGGGATGGGACCAATCCAATCCCGGATCGGTATCGGGTTCTGAAACAAACGCAATTAACGTATCGGAAAATACTGATTCAACCCGCGACATTTTCCAGTACTGGAGAAGAGCTACTGTGAATTGTCTCAACTCCTGTTGTTTGCTCTCTGCTTTGTTTACTGCTGAGCAGGAGGAGGGGAGGTCTTTTGAAGCCAGGCTGTTTAAGAGAGCTCTCTTCCACAGTGTACTAGCTGCGGTTAGCAGCAAATTTCTGCCCGGCTCTCAGGTTCAAATTGTCTGTTTGTTGAGCTCGGATTTTCCGAAAAATTAACTGAATTGTGGCTGAAAATGTGTGCTGAAAAGTTAGCCACTTCACTGTTCCAAGGCTGTCAAATGCTATGAAAAGCCAGTTCAGCATGGAGCCAAGGAGGAGACAAACAAAGATTCTGTTCGCTGAAGGGAAAAAAGTCTCCATTAAAATCCTGCACGTCAGCGTCGCTGATGATACACTTATTTTACAGTTGAAAGGCTTCATGTTTCCAAAAAGTCTGAAGTTTGGGCATCAGGAAAACAGTGAGAGAGAAAGAAAAAGAGAGACAAACAGAGAGAGAGAGGGCAAGACAGGCAGAGAGAGGAATAGAGAGAGAGACAGAAGGCAGAGAGAGGAAGAGAGACAGAGAGGGAGACAGACAGGCAGCGAGAGGGAGAGAGAGACAGAGATAGAGACAGACAGAGAGAGGGAGAGAGACAGAGAAAGACAGAAGACTTAATTTTTACTCTGTAACACTTGCTGTGTAAACATGTCTCCCATATCAATAAAGCTCCATTGAAATTGAAAATTGAGAAGACAGAGAGTGCTGTATTTTATCTTTAAATCTATAAAAATAAGGCTATAAAAGTCTATAAAAACAAAAGTACTTAATTCTTTCACCAAAACATCAAATCTAAGCTTTCATCTTAAATGCACCTTCGGACAAATTGCAGCTGAACTTTCAGGTCTAGTTTTTAAGAAAATCCTCATATAAAATCAACAGTAATGATAATAATAACATTAAAGCAAACACAGCTCTGGAATCGGATCAGGAAAGTATGGGTATCGGCAGATATCCAAATTCGGGTATCGAGATCAGATCGGAAGTGAAAAATTGTGGATCGGTGCATTCCTACTGTCACCTGTGGGACCTCATATGTAGACAGGTGTGTGCCTCATGCCCAATCAACTGAATTTACCCCAGGTGGACTCCAATTAAGCTGTAGGAACATCTCAAGGATGATCAGTGGAAACAGGATGCACCTGAGATCAATTTTGAGCTTCATGGCAAATGCTGCGAATACTTATGCATATATGATTTCTTAGTATTTTTATTCTTAACTAGCTGGGGTACCTGGTACTGCCCGGGTTAACCTGTTTTAGACATAAGCCAAATGCCAATCATTTTAATCAAAACAATTACCCAACATTTGTTTTTGTAATGCTGATGTCTTATAAATATAATACTTAATGGGCTAAAGTTTGTCCAGCAGAACTATAAGAGGTGGACTCCCCAAATTAAGTGGAATACTTGGTTAAAAGACAAACACATTTGAAGTCCTTCATGCAGACTTTGTTTTGCCATCAAATTTATAACAAAATTACACACAAAAGGTAGGTAACAGTAAATGTAAATATCAATGAATCAAAATTGAGGTAGTGGTGTATTTCACTGTTTTTACATTGCAATTTTACAAACATAAAATGAATGTATTCAGACAGGAAGGCAAACTGGGTTGTACAGGACAGTCAGGTGCTTAACAGTTGAGAACATAAAGTAGCTGAAGGAAGGGATTAAATAAACAGAGATGGCCAACACATACACAGGACTGGAAATTTGAATCTGCCTGGTCATACCCACAGCCTCAGCCTAAGCATGTTGTTGTTTTGCTGAGTGTGCTGTGGCTGTGCTGTGCTGAGTGTGCTGTAGAAAAGGATTAAATAAACAGAGATGGACAACACATATACACGGCTGGAAATTTGAATCTGCCTGGTCATACCCGCAGCTGGCTATTTTGGGGGTAATTTTCAGTTCAACGTTTAAAAAACTAGTTTGTACTAGGTACTAGTTTGTTCCCCATGTCATGAGGATTCAGAATATATATAGTTTTTAGGGCTACATTTGAGAGTTCGGGAGTTTATCACAGACAGACAGACAGACAGACAGACGTAGCCCTTTATGTATATACAGTAGATACATTTGTAAAAAAAAAAAACTTTTTCACATTGTCATTATGGGGTACTGTGTGTAGAAGTTTGAACACAACACTAAATTTCATCCATTCTGGAAAAAGACTAACATAATAAAATGCAGAAAAAGTGAAGCATTGTGTATACTTACTGGATGCACTGTATTATGTAAAGTATTAACAGCTACAGTATTTACTGGCAATGCTACTAGTTGCCAGAATTTGTCTGTATTTTAAATAAAACAGAAGCTCATTCACTCAGTCATCTTCAACCGCTTATCTGGGACCGGGTCACAAGGAAAACACAAGCTAATGATGTAAACTGTATTATAATTAATTGATGTGGTTGATGGGATTTAAAAAGAAAAGAAAAACAATGTTTTTACAAAAAAATTGGCAGCTATTTTATAATACTTGATTGGCAACTTTTTGTGCGAGAAAGTTACTCAAAATTGTAGTTAATTCTTTGTAGTGCAGAAGAATGTTCCAGGGAAAAAGTTCTCTTTGGCTTTTAGACACTTTGAACTGTGTGCAAATATTGTAAAACACAACACACACAAACCCAAATTTATCAGAAATGATAAAATAAACTATACCTGAGCTGCTTTGAAGACAACATTGTGTTCACGCACATCCTGATCACCGTGACTGTCTGGGAAGTCAAAGTTTCTTTGGAAAGGCCTGAGAACAGCAGAAAAAATACAGTGAAATGGAAGTTTGGGCTTTGTTCAATCAGTTCAAATTAATGTAATGGAAAATGTGCTTTCAGCAGCTGTACGCATTTTCAATGAAAAATGTTTTGACTGGTGTGGCAATTATTATAGATATACACATGAAATATTCTTTCACAATAATGGATGTGACTTAGTAGATTTGTTTCCAAGAACAATACTCACTAAACCACATTATTCTACATACAGCATACTTTTCTATTTCTGGAGTTTATATCAATCAATCAATTTTATTTATATAGCGCCAAATCACAACAAACAGCTGCCCCAAGGCGCCCTATACCGCAAGGCAAGGCCACACAGCAATTACGTAAAAACCCCAACGGTCAAAATGACCCCCTGTGAGCAAGCACTTGGCGACAGTGGGAAGGAAAAACTCCCTTTTAACAGGAAGAAACCTCCAGCAGAACCAGGCTCAGGGAGGGGCAGTCTTCTGCTGGGACTGGTTGGGGCTGAGGGGAGAGAATCAAGAAAAAGACATGCTGTGGAGGGGAGCAGAGATCAATCACTAATGATTAAATGCAGAGTGGTGCATACAGAGCAAAAAGAGAAAGAAACACTCAGTGCATCATGGGAACCCCCCAGCAGTCTAAGTCTATAGCAGCATAACTAAGGGATGGTTCAGGGTCACCTGATCCAGCCCTAACTATAAGCTTTAGCAAAAAGGAAAGTTTTAAGCCTAATCTTAAAAGTAGAGAGGGTGTCTGTCTCCCTGATCTGAATTGGGAGCTGGTTCCACAGGAGAGGAGCCTGAAAGCTGAAGGCTCTGCCTCCCATTCTACTCTTACAAACCCTAGGAACTACAAGTAAGCCTGCAGTCTGAGAGCGAAGCGCTCTATTGGAGTGATATGGTACTATGAGGTCCCTAAGATAAGATGGGACCTAATTATTCAAAACCTTATAAGTAAGAAGAAGAATTTTAAATTCTATATAAATTAAGAACATGTGCACATTTATGCAGCTCTCCAAACTCTATGTGAATCTATTGAAATTGTTGGTTTCTGCAGCCTGTTGTGACTTTATAACAAACTTAGGTGCTTCTCTGAATCTGCTGGTGAATTACGATGGTGCTCATTGATAAGCAGAGCAGGTAGTTCAGTGGGATAAGGAGTTGGAGGATGAATGTGTACACCTGAGTTTGATTCCCAGTCACACGAGCTGTGTCTGTCCTTCTACAAAAAAACATCTAAATTCAGTAAAGTGCTGTGTGCTTAGGGTCGTTGTCCTGCCGAAAGATGAATTGTCGCTCCACTCTGAGGTCAGAGTGCTCTGGAGCAGGTTTTCATCCAGGATGTCTCTGTACATTGCTGCATTTATCCTTCCCTCAATCCTGACTAGTCTCCCAGTTCCTGCCATTGAAAAACATCCCAACAGCATGATGCTGCCACCACCATGCTTCACTGTAGAGATGCCGCCTGGTTTCCTCCAAGTATGACATCTCATTTTCACGCCAAAGAGTTCAATCTTTGTCTCATCAGACCAGAGAATTTTGTTTCTCATGGTCTGAGAGTCTTTCGGGTGCCTTTTGGCAAACTCCAGGTGGGTTCTCATGTGCCTTTTACTAAGGAGTGGCTTCCATCTGACCACTTTACCACACAGGCCTGATTGGTGGATTGCTGCAGAGATGGTTGTCCTTCTGGAAGGTTCTCCTCTCTCCACAGAGGAATGCTGGAGCTCTGACAGAGTGACCACTGGGTTCTTGGTCACCTCCCTGACTAAGGCCCTTCTCCGCTCATCGCTCAGTTTAGACGGGCGGCCAGGTCTAAGAAGAGTCCTGGTGGATCTGAACTTCTTCCATTTACGGATGATGGAGGCCACTGTGCTAATTGGGACTTTCAAAGCAGCAGAAATCTTTCTGTATCCTTCCCTAGATTTGACAATTCCTTTGAGTTCGTGCTTGGTTTGTGCTCTGACATGCACTGTTAACTGTAGGACCTTATATGTAGACAGGTGTGTGTCTTTCCAAATCATTTCCAATCAACTGAATTTATCCCAGGTGGACTCCAATTAAGCTGCAGAAACATCTCAAGGATGATCAGTGTAAACAGGATGCACCTGAGATCAATTTTGAGCTTCCTGGTAAAGCCCGTGAATACTTATGTAAATGTGATTTCTTAGTTGTTTTTTTAAATAATGTTGTTCATGGATCAGCGCCATCTAATCTGGCTGATCTGGTGGAACTCTACGTGCCAGCCCGGGCTTTGTGGTCACAGAATGTGGGACTTCTCTGTGTTCCCAGGGTGAAGAAAAAGTCAGCAGGTCAAAGAGCCTTTTCGTATCGTGCACCCACCCTGTGGAACAGTCTTCCTGCGACCGTGAGGCAGTCTGAGTCTGTGGACATTTTTAAGTCAAGACTCAAAACCTATTTTTATTCTCTTTCTTATGGATAGTTTTTATTTTTAATAGTTTTATTCTTTTACTTCTGTTTTTATTTATGTATTTGAATTTTTTATTCATTTTTAATTATTTATTCAATTTTATGTTGACTTGTTTTATGTAAGGCACCTTGAGACGGCTTTTGCTGTGATTTGGTGCATTATAAGCTAATTAAATTAAATAAATTAAATTAAATTGCAAAAATCTAAAAAAAAAAAAAAAAAAATCACATTGTCATTATGGAGTATTATGTATAGAATTTTGAGGAAAAAAATTTATTTCATCCATTTTGGAAAAAAGTAAATTTTGCAGAGTAAAATATACTCTGCCAGGACTACATTTGGTCCCAGTTCAAAATAGAGTTAAATATACTCTATTACAGTGCTAAATCAACTCTATCACAGTGCTAAAGCAACTCTATCATGCTGTGAATGACTCTTATTGGAGTTGAAAAACTTGATTTGATAAGACGGTAGAGCTGATTTCATTCTATAATAGAGTGTATTTAACTCTATTTGGACTGGGACCAAATGTTGTCCCAGCAGAGTATATTTTAGCCTGCAAAATTTACCATGAATAAGACTGGAACATAACAGAATGTGGTAAAGTGAAGTGCTGTGAATAGTTTCTGGCTGCACTGTATTTTCCATTGTCAATATTTTAAGGGGATGGCATCCCGGAGCCCTCTGCTGATAAGAAATCTGCTGAACTTATCTGAAATTTTATGTGAGGACAAGTTGTTCTGTTTATCCCAAGTATGGGTTATCATGTGTAACTATCCATTTGAGAAATCATGTCCTTGTTACATAGTGTAGATTTCTGAAGGTGGAGATCACAGGAAAGTGCAAAGCCCCACTTGAAATATGTGGCTACATTTCCAGCAAGTTTTGTTCTTCAGGTCCAAACCCTCAAGGCCAAAGCATGAATAAAATTTTAAAAAAGGTAAAAATGATCATACAAAGTGTAGGGAAAAAGTAACTTTAGAATTTCTTTTTTTTACATACTCCCGGTACCGGATTGCAGGCATGCTATGTTTACATTACATACATAGATCATGTCAGTTGAAAGGTGATATCCACTGGTGTGCAGGATGAACCAAACAGTTTCAGAATGAAATCTTTGCAGATAACCTTGTGTTTCCAGCAGAAAACACTGTATTCGGGCTCAAGGTCACTCATTTTTTAGTTTTTCACACTATCACTCCAGGAAGCTTTAATTCTGGATAGGAAATGGAATAACTCTTTCATTAGAAAGTGTTCTACAGAGAATTTATTCCCTGGATGCAAAAATAAAAATATTTTAAATAAATTTGTTTAAAAAAAAAAAAAATCAATGACCAAACTGAGAAGTATGTATCTTACTTTCCCTATACCCACCCTGATGACATAAGAAACAAGAAACACACTTTAAAATTATGAATAACATCTACTCATTTAAAGAATTAGTGAGGTTATGCTTTAATATTGAAGATATCTGTACATTTTTTGAAGGTGATACTGAAACCACTGACCATGTATTTTTCTCATGTGTTTATTGTTTCTGGGTTGATATTCAAAAACGGCTGAAAGTAAAAGTTCCATCACCAGTTTTTCTCTCAAGAGATGTCACAACATTTGGTTTAATTTTAGTAAACAAAAAAGATGATCTCTGTGTCAAATGTCATTTTATGTTTAGCCAAATTATTCATACACAAAAACATAATGCAAAAATGTCCCCCCAATTTTATTTTCATTAAAAATTATCTTGAATTATATAAGAAATCTTAAAAATTTTGAAAAACCTAAAGGACAAAAACTATACTGTTTTATATTTGACATTCTGGATGATTCTTCTTGTCCTTCGCATATAATTTTTTTTTTGTAACGGTGTGGTTCATTTTATGGTTGCTGAGGTTTGTTGAAATGTAGCCATGTTTGTTGTTTGATATGTCAGCAAAATTTGTTTTTTAAAAAATAAAAATAGAAATGACCCCTTTTGTGGGCGTCGTGTAAACGTCTGAACACGCCCTACTCCCTGCTAATGTTGGTTTGGGTGCTTATTAATTCATATTTTTGGGGACTGTGGGGTGGTTCTTATAACAGTTTACTTTGGTATGGACAGAAAAAGCTATCTGTCGCATATTTCCGCAGGAATCGTGCATTAAGTGGACCTACCAACAACTGCTAAAAGTGCTAACATCATTGCATACTATGTTAAATAAGACGACAGTTCTACTCAGCGTGACTACTGCAACAGGGACGTCTTAGATAATCCGTTAGGGTGTTTTTAACCGCACAACAAGCCGTATGATTCCAGGTGTTTTTAATAAAATATTCCAGACAGACACAAAAGCGAGCTGCTCCATTTCTGTCGGACACTACGAGGGGAGGAGTCAATGGACACATCCCTTGTCACTCAAAGCAACCACGCCCACACCAAGAAGTTAGAAAAAAATCAGTTGTCATGGAGGAGGGAAATATTTATACGAGCGAAGCGTCGTAAAGCTTGTGCTATGGTAGACGAAGGCACAAACCGGAAATGGCACAAAATCTGCCCATGGGAGACAAAGCCACAAACCGGATAACACTGCCGTAAAATGCCACAAACCGATGGTAGATGAAGCCGCAAACCGGAAATGGCACAACAAATCTGCCCATTCGCCCTATTGAGATATCCCATAATCCCTTGCGCGCCAGAATTGCTGTCATCAAAACTACATAGAGAATCCACATGACAATTGCAAATGATCACTATATTACTAAAATGTATTTTTTATGCTTTTCATCACGTTAATAAGAGACTGCTGCATGAAACCATGAAAACTTGCTAAAACAAATATTCCAAATAATTTGTATCTGCTACGTTTAACCTGCATGGAATTTAATAAATGCAAACAGGGAAAATGGTAGACAAAGCCACAAACCGGACAACATTGATGTAAAAAGCCAAAAACCGATGGTAGATAGTGTGTCTTGATAGAGTGGCGTCAACTCAGAACATAGTGCCATTTTGGTTCCAACTGCGCTGAACTACAGAATGAACCTTTAATGTTTTCAACATTTTTTAAATCATTTAAACACATACAGCAACACATCCAGGTACAGGTACTATTAAAATAAACATAAAAATAGTCAAGTTATCAAATTTATAATTTTTGATAATTTAATTAAAGCCTGATTTATGCAGCTGCAGATCTGTAACAACGTGTCATACAATGACGTGCGTGACAGTTTAAAGTTCTCTATCTCTGGATTATGCTTTATTCTGACCCTCACCAAGCTTTTCTTTCTACAGTCATCACCTCCAAATCAAAGGTAAGCTGTACATTTTCCTCTTTTATCGACTTTGTGCTGTAAAGTTGTGGACTTTTCTGATCCATTTGTAATCGCACTGTAAAAACTGTTATAATATGATGGCAGATGAAGGATTAAAAGCAGAAATGTGTCAAATCACAGCTGTTTGTGTCTGATTTAACAGGTGCACGTCAGGCTTCAGGTCCCAGTCTGAATATGGCTTGAAAAAAAAAAAATGAATGGTCAGACTTTTAATGACTCCTGTCCCACTTTACTCAATTCGGCAAGTGTCAGAGTGCTGAACTTTAATTTCTACCTCTGCACGTCCAGATTGCTTGGGGTTTTTAATGGAAATACACTGCGATCAGACGGGACATTTTATCCGATATGAGCGAAAATCTGTTGTACAAAATCTGTTATATACGGTGTTTATTACATGTAAAACAATACAAAAACTGTGGGACTTTTTTGTCTGGTGACTGCAAATATCCGGTTTATACGATGACAGTTCAGGTGAGTTTTACTGTACTGGAACTGGACAATAAATTTACCTCAAATCTTTGACAATGATGTGGCTTCCATCCCATACAGCTGACTTTTCCCAATTTTTTTTCTTCTGTTCAGATCTGAAGGGAATCTATACATCTTGAAGCCCTTGCTGTGTCTTTTTTTGCTTCCAAATGCACAACCCGGCATTTTCCGCAAATAAATAAATAAATAACTGGATTTACATGCACTATTTTGAACCCAAAATGGCACCATGAGTCACGTGATCGATTTTTTTCCGACTCGTCATGTCGCCATGGTCGCCACTCTATCAAGGCTCCGCTCGTTCATATCCGCGACATATACATATTAGAGACCACATTTGTTTGTACCAGGCTGTAAACATGCGACGTTTTAAAATGTGGTCCGTTTTGGAGCCAGCCTCAAGCTGCCAGTCAAGGGACTGCACTTCCTGTTTGGGGTCAAAATACCACCGCAAAATACAAGCTATAGCGTTGCCGATTGGTTGCCGACAAGACCGTTTAGCCATTCCTATTGGTTGAGAACCAGTCACATGGGTGTTCTTAAAGCCCAACACAAGGTTGGAATATACCAAACAATGGCTGCAGGGGTGTTTAAAGAAATTTATGTCAAATGTTGAAAAATATCGCAGGAAGTTTATAACCTTTGAACTAGTTTTTCGTTTATACGTGAAAGAAATTGGCGAATAGTGACAAACCCATGGTTTGTCTAAAAAGACGGGTCTGTGAGAGAATTTATGGTAATGTAATGCACTTCGGCACTTGCGCACCCCCGCAAGTTCACGTGGGTGAAACGTTCCACAAGAGGTGTTTGTCATCAGCTTTGATTACTTTCTTTTTCTACCTCCCCACCGCCAGCGTGGAGGCATGTAAATGCGTATTTAAAGAAAACAAATTTATTCCACAGTCTCTATCCCCGCTTTTTTTCCCCTCACCTCTTTCCTCTCAATTCCTCATTAATCTAACTCCATTGATGCCCCACACCCAAACAGTTGGTGGCGGTAATGCACCATGTCGGTTTGAGGGCAATTAATTTTCTTTGAGAACTGTCTGTGAATCACCTGGTATTTTTGTTTTGTTTGTTTTTGCTTTTTTTTTCTTGCTTTGACAGGAATACTAACAACTGAACCTTTTAAAAGTAGTTTCTGTCCGTCTTTGTTTTTACAGTCATGCAGCGCATTGTCATGGTGTACTATTATTTGGAATTGAATTTTGTTGAGTGATTGATTCCTGGGAAAGCCCAACATAAATACCTATTATTATTATTATTATTGTTATTATTATTGATTTCGTTTTTGTAAATAAGTTACACCAAACTAGTAAAAAAAAAGACAAAACAAAACAATCAAACAGCCCCCCCCTCCCCCTTCAACTTACACTCCAGAAAATACTGTATATTGTTGACCTTGAAACACAACGTAAAATGAAGTTGACAGGTTACATATTAGCTGTGCTAAGAATGGATGTGTGTAATGTCATGTACTCTAATTAAAAATAGGCAAAATGTATTCGCTGTTCGATTTTAGAAATACAGATAAATTAACAAATTTATAAATTTAGGATCAGGTACTTAAACTGGTGTATTAGACTGAAGGGCCTTTCACACCGGAAGCGTCAGCCGCAGCAGAAGCGTCGCTGATCGGTCTAAAAAGCATAGTTTACCTGTAGCGCCCTTTATATGCCATGTTTTGGGTGAGGCAATATGGCGGAGAGTGACTTCACTAGTCAAGAGCCAGCACGCCCGTTGCTATGGATACCATCACGCTCAATGGGGAATTTGCTGCACATTCGTCAGTCGCTACAAATATTTTTCTCCATAACTACCAAGGCGCGGTTTCGGTAAACGGCAGGTGAGTTTGTTTCCTTCCATAGAACCTATTATCTTTAACAAGCAGCGAGCAAAATATTTGCTAATCTAAACCGCACCATTATCATACTTAAAATGAGGTGACGACAGAATCTGTTTTTGAAAAGATAACAGACAGGTCTAGTGTCTTTTCATGACCCCTAAAAAGTTCGTGTAAGTGAAATATTTCTACATTGCATGAACTAAACTCTTTGCTCGGGTTTAAAACTATACAAGACAAGAAGAATCTGATGTAAGGACATTGTGTACCTTATCAGCACATGTCTACAGAGTATTTGTACTCTTGGGCTTTCACGTTTGTCATTTCAACAGGGCTGGCCCAGTCAATTTTGTAGCCTGTGGTGAGATTTTAGACAAGTGCCTCCCACACACACACACACACACACACACACACACACACACACACACACACACACACACACACACACACACACACACACACAGAGTAAATAAATACATAAAATTTAAACCATCAGTTCCACGTAGGGCTGATAGAGGAAAAAAAATCGATACCAGTACTGATACTTTGACTTTTATACTGGTGCCTGAATTCAACTTTTTTTAATGTAGTAATTTATTTTGGCTTCCCCTTTTTGCTCAGTGGCACCCTAGCAGATCTGATATGGTTAAGCATTGATTTGGCATAAGATTTGCACTGACCACTTGATCTCCATGGATGTTTTTGAAATCTATTTTAACAAAAATTTAATTATATTACACCATACAGTCCTTATGCAGCTTCGTAGCATAAAACAACTGTCTGTGTCAGCTCTTATGTGTCACCATGCTACCATTTTCCACTCACAACATATATGCTAACAGCATACTGGTAATAACAAACATACTGTAGTTAACACAACTTGAACATTTGTTAATACCATATAAACAAATAACACTGTAAAAGCTGACATCAAACTGATGACTCTTTGATCTCCTGACCCACTGCCATATTAGAGTTGAAAAACACAAAACACAGGTTCCATGAGCCAGTCCCCCTTTGCGTAGTGTTTTTCCTCACGTATCAGTACCATGTTTGTGTAACATTACATTTGTCAGTCATTTGCCAGCATTCTTAGAACTCTGTGCTTGCATGCTTAGACTGTCTCAGACACTGAGATTTACAGCTTGGGCATCAAAATTGGGTATTTTTTGTTAATTTTTCAATACGCAAAGTACTGTACGCAGTAGCCCGCCCTTGTTCCAGGTAAAGTAAGCCCCTTTGGGTGCTTCAGGGTTGCCACAGCAAGTCCAAGGTGGATCTGCATGTTGAATTGGCACAAGTTTTATGATGGATGTCCTTCCTGACTCAACTCCACATTACATGGAAAAATGTGGCAGGGAACCCGGAACCTTCCACACTGAAACCAAGGGTACTAACCACTTGGCCACCACGCCCACCGCCCTTGTTCCAGGTGTCCAGGTGATAAAGCAGAATGTGTTGTAAACACTCCCAATCTTCTAACTTCCTGCTCCCCCCCCCCCCCCCAAAAAAAAGTGCATTTGATGGAATAATCTTTATAGCACAAAGATGAATTTTGTCTCAAAACATGCTGTTTATTTGTGAGATAAAAAACTGTTTGTTTTTTAACAGACCAATGACTTTTAATCAACTCAAAGCAATGCACATGAGCTGATCTGTAAAAAGCAATTCCTTGCAAGTTGAAGTTGATTTTGTCTCAATACTGTTTGTTGATGGAATAAACTTAGAAAATTTTATATTTGCCAAAACTTTATTCAGTTTAAACATTGAAAAATTAACATAAAAACATCTGTAGCACTTTGATTTCTTATGTCAGTTTTTTTCACCTGCCACTACACTGCAACTTCTCAGAAATTGTTACATTATTTGTCATTTGGTAGACTTGTGGTGCCTCAATGTCCGACTGCACATTTCAGAAGGTATTTTTTCCCAGCAGCAAATTTATTTAAAGAACACTTTTAGTTGCTGCTCTGGTCCATTGCTGTTGATCATGTTTTTAATGCATTTTGTTTGGTTAGTTATTTAATTTTATTGTTTGTATTTTTTATATGTATAAACTCTTTGGTGGCAAATAAGTTCCCAATTAGAGATTAATAAAGTTTGTTATGTAATCTAATCTAATGTAATGTAGGTTATGTCTGAATTTTATGGACAGATGTTTAAACTGACATTGTAGCTATTGGTTATATATCAGAATATAATGTTTGTATTCATTTTCCACTTTTTCTAACTTTTCTACTTTCTGCTCATGCTGCAATTTATAGGTGATGGAGTGCGACAATGACCTAAATGAACTGCGGCTCCAATTCCAAGCTCTGCAGAAACAGCAAGAGAAAAGAAAACAGGGTAGGAGGAAGGAGATGAATCCAAATGAGATAAATGCCAGTGTTTCACAGGAGTGGCTTGAAAACCAGGAACATTTGGAATTATCCAAAAAAGTCAATCCAGCAAACCACCGTGAAGACAGGTGAGTCTTCAAAAAGAATAAAGGCCATTTACTTAAAATGCTTTGTTCCACCACTCAAACCTTGAATTGTCTTGTTGATTTAAATATCTAAATTTTTTAAAAATGTGCATTTTTTTTAAAAAGGTGATTTGTATCACCTGTTGAGTGAACAGCACATATACTGTACAGGTCAAACGTGTTGAGAAACGTGCACACAAATTGAAAATAAAAGAACCGTAGTTATGGTAAACAAAGCCTGCTTTCATTTTGACAGGAATAAAACTGTACAATCTCCAATATCATCAACACTGGATTATTTAGATAGTCTGTATGTGCATGTGTCTGTCTCAAGGCTGAAACCACTCAGCAATGTTTATCACAACACCGTCCAACCAGTCGGTTAGTGAACTCGTGTTTCAAGGATAAAAATTTCATGTCAAATATAAACATTATTAGAGATACAGTGAAAATTATAACCAATTTACCACGATACTATAAATTTTCAGTGCACTGTAACACTTTAGTGCTTCTACTGCAAAAATGTAGATGAGTGAGTGGGTTAGTCCATCCAGCTAGATTTGTACAAATGATAATGTAAAACAATAAATGCAACTTGTAACTCACCACATTAAAATAACAGATGATGACAATAAACGTATTAGATGGTGGTTAACTTTGATGCACCAGCTCAATAAAAAAAAAAAACAACTTTGTTTAGCCTGTGCAGTATGTTATAGACATCTCTGCCACCTTCTGGATGTCTTGCCTACCTTCACGTGAGCATCATTAAACAAGATAAGGTAGCAATTTCAGGAAGATCACTATGACTGTGTGAGCAAATATGGGGTGAAATACAGGGCTTGACAGTAATGCTTGCCCACTTGATCAGTTTAGGATAAATATGCATTTCCCCTCTCGCTTCGTCTCATATGTGCGGTGTCATTGCAGCAAGCAGGGACACAGTGCTGTGGCTACTTTCAGTTTAAGACATATTTTAAAAGTACAGTCAGCATAGTAGATTATGTCAGCTAGCAGGTACATTTCTTGTGTACTAAAACTTCCACTGTTAGTGTCTAGCTTCCAGTAATGTGCATTTTATCACTGCAAAACAATTCAGAACTACTTGTAGAACCTTTGATGTATCTCAGCAGTTTTGAAATCATAATTGAAATCACACTAGCAGCGACGGGGCTTATATTAAAAGCAAACATGGCGGAGTTTGTTTTGGTGACATAGGACAATTTAAACGAGCTTATTGATGGTCCAGTATACACCATAAGCCGCCTGGAGGCATTTGCAGTATTTGCTGGGACATCTTTAGCTGAAATACAAGCGCTGTTGGATGAAGAGCTTGACAAATTTCTGTCGCAATTTTTTGCTGGACTGATAAAAGCAGACACAGTCTGTACACAAAGAAGTCAATGCACGGCATCAGCTACGGACTACATCATCAGGATTGTTTTTGAACTGACTGCTTTTGCAAGTTGACTGAGAACAATTTTGGATTGGATTGGACTGCTATTTAAAGTTTGTGTTGGACTGTTTGGAACCTCTTGACCTCAAAGGACCAGTGACCCACACCAAAGTGTAAGTCCCTTTTGTCTTGTTTATAAATTAATAAAATATCAAATGACAAGGATCTATTTTAGGTGTTATATAAAACAAATAATGAATGTTTTTTCATTTGTATAATGGAAAGTATATTTCATTCGGTGCAACGAGGCAGTGTATACTACCGTATTATCCAGAGTGTAAGTTGTGGGGTTTTTTTGTTTGTTTTTTACTATTTTTATAGATACTGCGACTTGTACTCCGGTGTGATTTATATTCTGAAAAGTCATGCATTCATTGCTACTAGTAATAATAATAATATTAATTATTTATATAGGGCTTTCCTGGGAATCAGAGCACAAAACAGCAATAATATGCCAATAATAAAAGTACACTACAACACTGCACAAAAATCTAAAATTAAACAGCTGATTATACAAAAAAGAGTGACTTACTCCTGAAATTACAGTACTTTTATTGCCTCTACAGCGTTCTGACGAATGAGAGTCAAATGCTCCAGGATCAGTTGAGAGAGCTCATTGATGAAAACGGTCGTCTCTTCAAACTTGTGAGGGAAAAGGATTATGAAATGCAGCATGTGAAGAAGGAAAGAGAGGAGGAAAGACTGGCATTAGCGGGTATAATGCAGTAAATGCATTATTGTTTGTGACATTAACTTCGCAGCTTCTTCATGACTTTATCTATATTGTTTTTAGGTGCATCAGGGTTAGCGGGCGATGTAGCAGCAACCAAGATTGTTGAGCTGTCCAAGAGGAATAGAGAGCTAACTGCTGAACTTGAGCATGTAAAGATTAGATCCAAGCAAAGTGACAACAGAATCAAAGAGCTGGAGAAACAGGTAATGCATTTTTTATGTACATTTTTTGCATAATTTAATATTCTATACGGGACAATAATGATGAAATTGTCACACATAGCAAGAATGTGGAGGAACCATTGCAACACAGCAAATATTGCCAAAATCAGATGCAGTCGGGAGGAAAAGAGACGTGGTCAGCTGTGGTCCGAACGCATCTGGACTGCCTCGGGCACACCTGCAGGATGCAGGCCAAACATATTTCAGACAACAGTCAGATGACATAGACTGCTGTCAGACAACATCAACATTGGAGCTGTCACTCACCCACTCAATCAAATCTCCACTTGTCCTCTCATTCCCAGCGCTAAACTGACCTCTCATCAGTGTGTGTCTCACATGATGGAGTGTGCACGTGTCTGTGCGTAGAAAATGTGATGAGTGTGTGTCCAGTCAGCTGTGTGCGTGTGTTGACAAACCGTGTGTCTGCATGTGTAGAACAGCTGATCGCTCAGCTGTGTGTATATGTGTTCATAAACACTATACCAGCCACTCCACGTGTGCATGCGGAGCTGTCCATCCAAAGAGCGCACAAACACGTTGACAGGTGTCAGTGATCACCTGCTAATAGTACGGTGAAAAATCCCTTTAGGTGTTTGATCAGTAAATACTTGCATTGCTAGATTTTATTTGTCCGGCTGGACTCCTAACTGCTGTTGAACTGTGCTGGCAGTGCCGCCAGCTTCCCACGTGCGCGACTTTCAGATGCAGCCAGTGGACTTTCTCTTTTCTTGTTGTCATTTTACTTGATACACATCTTAACACAACTGCAGTTGAATTATCGGTGCAGGACAGCGCTTCACATGTGATTTATTTATACTAGAGGTGAATTATGCATTTATGTCCTGATGAATGTAGCCAGCACACAACACAGCTGAGTGAAAGGGACTTGACCAGCTGTTTGCGCTGCGCTGTGGAACACGAGGTACCGGAGATGAGCTACATGTTTATTTATGTCGTCATGTGCTGGGCAAACATTTCCACATCATACCTGTTACAGACTTTAAGAGGGGAACGTGTAATAATACGTGCATTACAGCGGTGACATCCCGTTCAGCTGCATTGAGGTGCTGCACTGAGCCTCTGATGCGTGCACAGTGGCACATACATGTTACTGCATAACATTTCCTTCGCCCTCCCTGGCCAGGGTCCAGTGGAGGTGGACAAACGTGGGACAGCATGTCGGCAGGCTTTGCTGTGACCGATCAAATTCAGAGCTCAATCAACCACGATCAGATCATTTCAGATGCTGTTTTGATGCTGTCAGAATATGTTAATTGCGGTCAGATGGTCCTCAAATTGCACATGGACCACCATCAGATAGGTGTCCCATCTCAACAGCACCCAGAGAGTTTTGTATATGTGCATCACACTCAGGGCTGCCAGCTGATTTTGACCAACTGTGTCCACTTCTGCAGATGGCTGTCCGAACATTTTGGAACTGAAATCCGACACTTTTCAGATGTGCACCAATTCATAAGTCCGACACCACTCTGCGTGATTCTGGTTATGTGTGACGGGGGTGTTAGAGAAAAGACCTTTATTTTGACCAACAAAAATGTTTTTAATATGCTCTTTGTGGAGACGCAGAGGCCGGATTTGCTCCACAGACTCAGACTGTCAGACAGTTTATGAGGGAAAATTAAATTATTTTCATGTTCTGACCACTTCCACAGTTACAGGCTGCTTCAGGTGGGCAAAGCATTGACACCAAGATGCAGGCAAAGAGTTCATCGAAAGACAGTGAGGTAACCATCCATTTGAAAATTACCCAAAAGGATATTTTGATTGTATCTTGTGAAATTTATGCTGATATCTGAGTCTGAAAAATCGCCCCCCCTTTACCCAACAGGGCAGTCCACTGGTAAAGTCTCTGCAGGAAAAATTAGCAGCTGCTCAGTTAAAAGTGGCAGAGTATCGCAACCAGGTTCAGTCTGTCAAACAGGAGTTGAAAATAGCCCAGAAGGTAACTGCTCATGTGTCCTGCCTTTAGACTAAATGGTCATGTGTACAGTACTGTCAAATGTGCAGTCATTTCTGTCTGTTAAAATATGAACATTGATGTGAATGAAAAGTTTCTTTTGTTTGTTTTCTTGCAGGTTTTGATCAGTGAAGTTGGAGAAGAGGTCAACCTTCAGCAATTATTAAACTGCCCAGGCAGTTTTAGGGGGCGGTCTCAGCAGATTTTAGCTCTTCAGACAAGGGTAAGAGATGAAATTTAACAAAAAATAAATAAAGAAAATTGTAGGTGATTTTCATACAGTACATAACTTACAGATATTTAATAATGTCAAGTTATTGCTAAATTTAATTATCAAAGCAGTAATAAAATATACAAGGTGACCCCCCCCCCCCAAAAAAAAACCCCCAGAACCCATAAAAATGGTAATAAATCCTACAAGGTCCAGCAAATTTCTTGGAATTTGCTGGAGTTAATCTTCAGTCTGTGTATGATCATTTCCCAAAGTTTCAGTTATTTTGGTCGCTTTGCAGAAAAGTTTTGTTCTTTGAAATTTATGCTCCAAAGGTTATGATTTGTTGGTGAAATAGGACTCCAGGCAGAATGTCATTTCTGTCATGTCATTGGAACAATCATCTTCCTCAACATGTCTTGGTAAACCAAGGAAAAGACATTTTGCCTGGAGGCCTATTTCGCCAACAAATTAAAATTTGTGGAATGATCGTACACAGACTGAAGTTTGAGTCAGCAAATTTCTTTCTTTCCTTGTAGGATTTATTACAATTTTTATGGGTTCTGTTTTTTTTGGGGGTCACCCTATATATATATATATATATATATATATATATATATATATATATATATATATATATATATATACACACACACACACACACATACAGTGAGGAAAATAAGTATTTGAACACCCTGCGATTTTGCAGGTTCTCCCACTTAGAAATCATGAAGGGGTCTGAAATTTTCATCTTAGGTGCATGTCCACTGTGAGAGACATAATCTAAAAAAAAAAAAAACAAAATCCGGAAATCACAATGTATGATTTTTTAATAATTTATTTGTATGTTACTGCTGCAAATAAATATTTGAACACCTGTGAAAATCAATGTTAATATTTGGTACAGTAGGCTTTGTTTGCAATTACAGAGGTCAAACGTTTCATGTAGTTCTTGACCAAGTTTTCACACACTGCAGCAGGGATTTTGGTCCACTCCTCCATACAGATCTTCTCCAAATCTTTCAGGTTTGGAGTTTCAGCTCCCTCCTAAGATTTTCTGTTGAGTTCAGGTCTGGAGACTGGCCAGGCCACTCCAGGACCTTGAAATGCGTCTTACAGAGCCCCTCCTTAGTTGCCCTGGCTGTGTGTTTGGGGTCATTGTCATGCTGGAGGACCCAGCCATGACCCATCTTCAATGCTCTTACTGAGGGAAGGAGGTTGTTTGCCAAAATCTCGCAATACGTGACCCCATCCATCCTCCCTTCAATACGGTGCAGTCGTCCTGTCCCCTTTGCAGAAGAGCACCCCCAGAGTATGATGTTTCCACCCCCATGCTTCACGGTTGGGATGGTTTTCTTGGGGTTGTTCTCATCCTCTAAACATGGTAAGTGGACTTGATTCCAAAAAGCTCTATTCTGGTCTCATCTGACCACATGACCTTCTCCCATGCCTCCTCTGGATCATCCAGATGGTCACTGGTGAACTTCAAATGGGCCTGGACATGTGCTGGCTTGAGCAGGGGGACCCTGCTGCCCTGCAGGATTTTAAACCATGTCAGCATCATGTGTTACTAATGTAATCTTTGTGACTGTGGTCCCAGCTCTCTTCAGGTCATTGACCAGGTCCTCCTGTGTAGTTCTGAGCTTTCTCAGAATCATCCTTACCCCACAAAGTGAGATCTTGCATGGAATCCCAGACCGAGGGTGATTGACAGTCATCTTGTGTTTCTTCCACTTTCTAATAAATAATTATAACAGTTGTTGTCTTCTACCAAGCTGCTTGCCTGTTGTCCTGTAGTCCATCCCAGCCTTTTGCAGGTCTACAGTTTTGTCCCTGGTGTCCTTAGACAGCTCTTTGGTCTTGGCTATGGTGGACAGGTTGGAGTGTGATTGATTGAGTGTGTGAACAGGTGTCTTTTATACAGGTAACAAGTTCAAACAGGTGCAATTAATACAGGTAAAGAGTGCAGAATAAGAGGGCTTCTTAAAGAAAAATTAACAGGTCTGTGAGAGCCAGAATTCTTGCTGGTTGGTTGGTGATCAAATATTTATTTGCAGCAGTAACATACAAATAAATTATTTAAAAAAAAATCATACATTGTGATTTCCGGATTTTTTTTTTTTTAGATTATGTCTCTCACAGTGGACAGGCACCTAAGATGAAAATTTCAAACCCCTCCATCATTTCTAAGTGGGAGAACTTGCAAAACCGCAGGGTGTTCAAATACTTATTTTCCTCACTGTATATATATATATACATATATATATAGCTGTGTGCAGAATCACCAAATTAGGACAAAGACACCTAAAATAAAGACATTATATGCAATTACACACATGAACAAAATTAAATCATACTGTATGAGAGAAATATGATTAAAAGATGCATGGGTTCCTCAAAGAATACATTCAAAAGAAACAAAACACAAGACAAGACATTGTGCAGTAGGTCCGGGACCTTGAGCAACAGCTGAACCAGTTAGCTCAGCGGAGAGAACCGAGTGTCCAGAACCTAGAAGAAGAATTAATGGGAGTCAGCAGCTTTCAGAAAGCCAGCCTTCAAGACAGGAATATCTCTCACCTCCGCACCATAGAGAAGGAGAAGAGAGCAACATTTGAGGTGTGTATACCTAAATGTAACTGATGTTTAAGGGTGATTCTTAGACTACGGGCACTTATGTCCTTTGATCATATTGTATGAAAAACAGAAAAAAGGGGAAATTTCACACTTTTATAGTTATCTTTACAATGAAAGTGTTTTAAGAAATTTGTTCTAGTAGTCTATGATGACTTTTTCAGCATCATTATATGCAAATATTGCTGTTTTGTGCTTGTCCCACACCCAGACTTTTGATCTTCAATGATAAAAATGAATGGTAAAGAAATGTTTTTTCTAATGTTTTAAAATATCTCTGAATAAAATATCAGTAAAATAATCAAAACATAATTGGGGTATTCAATGTCATACAACTGTTGTGATTTTTTTAAACAAAATGTAGTTGTCCCACACTATTGCCATAATTTCCACCACAACACTGTAATGTCCCTTTAAACAGTTTGTATGAAAGATTGTTTGGGTAGTTTCTATGGAGATAAACAGTGACATCAGAGCACATGTATATAGCGCCAAATCACAACAAACAGTTGCCCCAAGGCGCTTTATATTGTAAGGCAATGGTGTGGTGGAAATTACATTTACAAGGCCAATAGTGCCCGTAGTTAAAGAATCACCCTTAAACAAGAGTATTTCAAACTGTATGAAATTCTTGTTCTCTTTTCACAACTGTGCAGAGGCTCTCAGCAGATTATGAGACTCTCCTAAAAGAGCACGAGGATGTGAAGAAAAAGCTGGATGCCTCTAAAGCCAGGAACACCTCTCTATCCGCTGAAGTCAAAACTCTTAAGATGCAGATTGCTACCCTACTGGAAAAGGGTAAACATGATGATGAGCTTGTGGCTGCTCTGCTGGTAAGTACTTCATTTATGTCAGTTTTATAGTAGTTTTAAAGCAGCTCATAGGCTGTGCTGCTGCTACAAGGCTCGTACGTGGTTTGCAAAAAGTATAAAACCTGGAGGGTTAGCAGATTAATTTAATTATGCATTGTCAAAGATACAACCCCTGGCAAAAATTATGGAATCACCGGCCTCAGAGGATGTTCATTCAGTTGTTTAATTTTGTAGAAAAAAAGCAGATCACAGACATGACACAAAACTAAAGTCATTTCAAATGGAAACTTTCTGGCTTTAAGAAACACTATAAGAAATCAGGAAAAAAAATTGTGGAAGTCAGTAACGGTTACGTTTTTAGACCAAGCAGAGGGGAAAAAATATGGAATCACTCAATTCTGAGGAAAAAAATTATGGAATCATGAAAAACAAAAGAACACTCCAACACATCACTAGTATTTTGTTGCACCACCTCTGGCTTTTATAACAGCTTGCAGTCTCTGAGGCATGGACTTAATGAGTGACAAACAGTACTCTTCATCAATCTGGCTCCAACTTTCTCTGATTGCTGTTGCCAGATCAGCTTTGCAGGTTGGAGCCTTGTCATGGACCATTTTCTTCAACTTCCACCAAAGATTTTCAATTGGATTAAGATACGGACTATTTGCAGGCCATGACATTGACCCTATGTGTCTTTTCGCAAGGAATGTTTTCACAGTTTTTGCTCTATGGCAAGATGCATTATCATCTTGCAAAATGATTTCATCACGCCCAAACATCCTTTCAATTGATGGGATAAGAAAAGTGTCCAAAATATCAACTTGTGCATTTATTGATGATGTAATGACAGCCATCTCCCCAGTGCCTTTACCTGACATGCAGCCCCATATCATCAATGACTGTGGAAATTTAGATGTTCTCTTCAGGCAGTCATCTTTATAAATCTCATTGGAACGGCACCAAACAAAAGTTCCAGCATCATCACCTTGCCCAATGCAGATTCGAGATTCATCACTGAATATGACTTTCATCCAGTCATCCACAGTCCATGATTGCTTTTCCTTAGCCCATTGTAACCTTGTTTTTTTCTGTTTAGGTGTTAATGATGGCTTTCGTTTAGCTTTTCTGTATGTAAATCCCATTTCCTTTAGGCGGTTTCTTACAGTTCGGTCACAGACGTTGACTCCAGTTTCCTCCCATTCGTTCCTCATTTGTTTTGTTGTGCATTTTCGATTTTTGAGACATATTGCTTTAAGTTTTCTGTCTTGACGCTTTGATGTCTTCCTTGGTCTACCAGTATGTTTGCCTTTAACAACCTTCCCATGTTGTTTGTATTTGGTCCAGAGTTTAGACACAGCTGACTGTGAACAACCAACATCTTTTGCAACATTGCGTGATGATTTACCCTCTTTTAAGAGTTTGATAATCCTCTCCTTTGTTTCAATTGACATCTGTCGTGTTGGAGCCTTGATTCATGTCAGTCCACTTGGTGCAACAGCTCTCCAAGGTGTGATCACTCCTTTTAAGATGCAAACTAATGAGCAGATCTGATTTGATGCAGGTGTTAGTTTTTGGGATGAACATTTACAGGGTGATTCCATAATTTATTCCTCAGAATTGAGTGATTCCATATTTTTTTTTCCCTCTGCTTGGTCTAAAAAAGTAACCGTTACTGACTGCCACAATTTTTTTTCCTGATTTCTTATAGTGTTTCTTAAAGCCAGAAAGTTGCCATTTGAAATGACTTTAGTTTTGTGTCATGTCTGTGATCTGCTTTTTTTCTACAAAATTAAACAACTGAATGAACATCCTCCGAGGCCGGTGATTCCATAATTATTGCCAGGGTTGTATAAACAGATTTTAGTCATAATTAAAAGTGCAATGTGTGGCCCAGTATAGATTATGCTTCACTTCACATCATCCAAACATGGTGGCAGCATCACGCTGGCGAGGTGCTTTTGATCTTGAATAACTGTGCATCTATTTAAAGCTGAGGGTAAACTGAAGTGATCAAAATACAGGATCATTATTAGAAGAGAGCCTGTCTCCAGCTACTCTCCAAAAGCACCCCTGCTTCACAAAATCATTCAGACATCTGGTGAAGATTCCCCCTGGTTGTGTCTCTCAGGAGGTCTTCTAGGAACATCAACTGGAAAAAAAAAAAAATTAATATATCATCAAGTTTAATCGAATATAGGTAAATGTGCATGCATGCATGCATGGGCTGGGTGCCCATGGGTGCATGTATGTGGGTTAAAAGTGTTATACTGTCAAATCTCATTGAATCTAGTGTGTGTATTGGTGTATGCAAGGGTATTTGTGTATAGAGGTAGTGTATTTATGTAAATACATGTTGATATGTATAATGCAAGGTGTGTGTTTATATAGGTATATATGATCTCAAAATTTTTTTATTTATTCTTGTCTCCGTAGTCGAAAATAAAACATGTGAAAGGGGGTAAAAAATATAAGTTTTACTTCATTCTACTCCCTTTGAGTAATGTACAGATTTTCAAAGATGAATGTGCGCAATGTATAAATGTTTTTAACTTGCTCAATAAAGTATTCGTTATCAAGGAGGCTAGAGGGATTATACTGTACTTCCCAGCTGGCTTGGTGACCACAAAGGATACCCCAGGAAGAGTTAGAGGGCTTGGCCAAGTCTGGGATGAGCTGCTTGGTCTTCTGCCACGACAACCTGGACCTGGATAAGCAGCAGAAATTGAATGAATTAATATGGTCATTGGTGTATTTTGGTCTTAACTTGAATTACAGCCACTCAGATTATGTGTGATTCCCTTTAAGAGTGTAATGCGCTTGATCTTGTAGATGACAGGCATAACAGCTTTTCTGCTGAGGAAACAGATCTGTGTGTAAAGCCTCAGTACGTGTGCTCGCATCATTTATGTGAACAGCAAGTCCAGCTCGGTCTTCATCCACCTGGTGCCATCGATATTGAATTAGCACAGTGATACATTGTGCTCTGCTGCAGCGATCGGAAATATGTAGTTCTTCCTTCTTTTTGCATGTGTCGACTGCTTGCCATTGCCTGAAAGATAACAGAACGAGTTCCCTTAGCTTTTTATTTTTGTTTTAAATTCAGCCTTGCTTTGGTTTGTTGAGTGAAAAGGAAGAATATGACCACTAATGAACATTTCCAAATAGGGTGTATGCACATCGTGAACCAATACCTGTGTCAAGTGTATTTGAATATTGCACCATATAAATCACAGAGAATTTCAGGACTTGATGTTAGGACAGGTTTTTAGCCTCATGATAAAGCACCAGCACTGTTGCTGACCACACCTCATTTTAAAACTCATTTTTTGTAAAACTTTGCAAAAACCTTGTAACTGTCAGAATGGCCTAAGCAGTGGTTCACCCCTCTGAGTCTGGTTTGCTTGAGGTTTCTTCCTGATTATCATCAGAGGGAGTTTTTCCTTACCACGATCACCTGTGTTCTTGCTCTAGGGGTTGGTAAGGTTAGACCTGACTCGTATGAAGCCCCTTGAGGCAGCTTTGTTGTGATTTGGCACTATATAAAACAAATCAATAGAATCTTAAACATCTGTGAGCAAAATGTTGAGTTGCAATGCATTTTGCTGTTTAAACAACATGGGTGTGAAAATGACATCATTTGTTATGTAGCACTGACATTCGCACTGGCCTGTACACTGCTTTGCACTGTGTAAGGTAAGCCTGGAAGTTGACAGGTTCAGTCAATCCCAGTTGAAAATTGACAGAAGTATCTTTATTACACCTGCCTGCCAAAGTACTGTATATTGGAGTTGAATGCAAATAATCAATTTGAATAAAGATAGACTTTCAGCTTTAATTTAAGGGTCATTGCTCTACATCAGTGGAATGAAAGTACACTACAGGCCGACATAGTGTAGAGTGAGTTTATGCTTCATCACCTGATTTGGTTTGTATTTGGACTACCTTTGGTAGAAGCAGCAGAGCAAGATGCAGGAGGTGTTAGGACGGCTCAGCCAGCAGCAGACTGTTCCGAGCAAGGAGATCCAGCAGACGAGCATCAAGTGTTCAAGTCATAATGCTTTTATCCAGAATCTTAAGGACGTTATTGCAGATAAAGAGACCAAGATCAAAGAGCTACAGCATCAGATCAGCGTCATGGTAAGAAAATATGCAGTGGGAAAAGTTTCTGAGCGCCTGTTTATTTTATACATTTTTTTTAACATTCAAATGTTTCACTAAATGGTAAAAAAAAAAAATTCCAGGGAGAGGCTGCATCCACCATCAGTTCAGGAATTTCCCCTAAAGAGGGCGCCATAAACAAGAACATGAGTTCTACAGGGTAAGTTTGCCAGTGGCAGTAATGCTGCATTCTTACCTCCGCCAAGGAGGTTATGTTTTCGGTGAAGTTGGTTTGTCTGTCTGCCTGTCTGTCTGTCAGCAGGATAATTCAAAAAGGTTTGAACGGATTTTGATGAAATTTTGTGGAGTGGTTGGAAATGACAAGAGGAACAAGTGATTAAATTTTAAACGATCCGGATCCAGGAATTTTTTAAAGGATTCTTCACCATTGCGGGATAGGGGGAATTTTGACATTCTAGTTTCTAACTCCACAAAAACAAGGCAGAAAGGCTTGAAAAAAATTAGTGTGTAACATAGTCAAATGTTCTATCAAACAACAAAGTTTGGTGATGATCGGATCCGGATTCCGGATCTGGTGATCCAGAATATGCAAAAATATAGGGAAAATAGAAAATGTGTCAGTGTGAGGTGACAAATGAAGCTAGAGATGCACAACTAACACCAAATTGTAGCTGAATCTGTACTGATTCAGTAAGGTGTCATCAGATTTGATGTAGCTTCAAGTGTTATGGAGCTAGATCCAGAAGAAAACCACCATTACCGAAAAATCATTTTTATACAATAACTTTTGAACTAATAAAGACATAAAAGTGATTCCAAGTTCTAGTGGTATGTTTTCAAGGTCAAGGATGTCAAATATAAAAGAAAGAAAAGTGTATGTATCATAGTTTTGGTTGTAACACTGAATTGTTGAATAGATCACTGTGCCAAGGAGGGAATCTCTTTAGGGTCAGTGACCCTATGGCCTTGTGTAGCACATGCAACACTTAAAAAATAGTTCTATTTCAGAATTCATAAATGTTAAAAAAAAATCATATATTTGCAGTTTAGTTGAATAATAAATTGAATTTTGTCTCTTATTTGTTTTTGTCTATAAGCACATGCAATATCAATATCAGTGCTCGGATGACAGTAGCTTCTGGGAAAGGTGCAAGTTGCAATAAACTGTGATGCCAAGCGCTAAGGATACATGCTATCCAGATGAAACTTTTTTTTACTAGCAGACATCATTGTTAGACTTTTTTAGGTTCAGTGATTCCACGGCGTGTAGATGTTATGGCGTCAGTGACCCCATGGCCTTGGCGGAGGTTTGCACTCTCGGAGTGCTTCTAGTCTTAGAAATTTTGTTAATACACTGCAGTGCGTTTGATTGTCATGTATGCTGCATATATGTGTTCTGTTTTTTTTGTATCACTTTGAGCAGGTGGGATGAGTTCATCTGTGAAATCACCTGCTAGAGTTAGTGGCTGTAAAGAAAATCTGCACCCTCTTGGCCCTTTCTGGAATACTTTGGTCACCACTGCTTTAAAATGAAGAACAGCGTCATCATTTCTGTTGGCATCATGACGTTTTACTTTTCTTGCAGTGTTGAGTCTGCACTTGGTCATAAACTGGTGCTGCCTGCTGTCGGACGTACAACAGAATCCAGGTAATCAGACGTGTAGCTGTATTGCACTTTGTTTTCTGTGCAGCACACGACATAATGGATTCCCAGCTAAAATAATACCTTTCCTCTGTGTCAACACTCTAAATTCAGCATGTCGACATCGTTCAGCTGATGTGATGTGCTGATTATAAACCCCAGTTTGAAGTGTGAAGAAAGACTCCTCCAGCTGCAGTCAACATGCCACAAAGTATGAAATACCCTCTACGTTTGTTTTTTTTTTTGTGGTTTTTCTTGGGGGGGGGGGGGGGGGGGGGGCTGGTAATGAGGGACAAACATTTTTTAATCATATTATCAGGAGGTTAAAAGCATTAGAAGTCTCCATTATCCATTCATACTTACCACACACAGCAGTCCTACCTACTAAATTAAATCTGATGATGGTTCACTTTCAGTTATTCCTAACTTTGAAGAAAGCAATATGTGACTGGAGATACTGGCTACAACTTTATCTTTGTTTAAAAAAGCACTGTATAGGACTTTGTTACAAAAACAAACTGTTAAATGTCAGCTGAATTTTCCGGGGCGTACAATCTTGATCTGTTTTTTGTTTTAAAAATTCATTTGTGCCGCTCTACAATGAAACTGTCGCTAGTATAGCAACAGACAAAAGTTGTTTGATGCCCAGTTTCTACAACTGCCTCCACAGAAATGTGTAAGTCCTTCAGATTTTCACTGGTGTCTCTGAAGCTTGCCTCTTGTCTGCTTCTTTTATCTCAGTGATTGTTTTTTATGTCATTAGATTTATTACTGATTGATTTAAATGAACTCCAATAGATAGTTGGTGACTTGGACAAGTTTGGTATTTATCTATTTTCGGTGTAGGTAAAAATAAATATATAAATAAAATTGGCTGTAAAAGTGGTGAATTAGATGTGATATAATAAACAGTAGGGATGCATGTTCTGAGTTGTGTTGCATTGAGTTTCTACTTTGGGGCCTGTATTATTAACATAAATAATATTTGTAATGTATTTGTATTACAGTCTACTTGTCAACATAGACATAATGAAATTATTGAGAGATGCTACAGTTTGGAATCTTTTGATGTTTGAATCAAGATTGGACACTTGTTACTTCCCATTTGTGATGAACTGTGGGTCACGCTACATGGTGGACTCTATCTCAGGGATTTTCTAGGTGGACCTTCATTATTGTTTGCATGTTTGACAGTTCTTTGTAATTTGTTCAGCTGTATGAATTTTTGAAAATTCATAGAACTTTAAAGATAGGGATTTTTTCCTGACTTGGACCTTTCCGCTATTGCCTTATTGTTTATCGATATACACTGTGTCTCAAAAAATGTACCCAAAAGTATTTTGACAGCACAGAAAAAGTAATCAGTATTATCAGACATTTTCTGCATGACCATGTGGCCAAAGCATGTCATTTTTCTCCCCAGTGCACAGTTTTTAGTTCAGTCTTACCTTTTGATGTTTTAACCCTTTATCTTTTACACCACATGATCAAAGTAACTTCCTCGTCTGAAGTTTCCTAAGAAACAAATGATCCGTCTCCAGTTTTCCGGAAAACCACCTAGCAAATTCAAGTCTCCTTGCCATTTCCTGGGGAATTACTTCGCTCTGAGACTGAATTTTGTATGGAAAGAGATACAAGTGAGCCCTTAGGATGCATTACACCGAACCCGACGATTTTTGTTCTCTGAATTAAGGTCAACTGTGGCATTTTTCCTGGACTGTAATGTCTTACAGAATAAACTTTAGTATTTCTGAAATGAGAAAAAACACCATTATTTCCCAGTAAAACAATTTCCTGGTATTCATATTTCAGAGTACTTTTGAGTACATTTTTTGAGACACCCTATATGAATCCTCTGTAAAAGATTCATTACTATACAAGGTCTGTTAGAAAAGTATCAGACCTTTTTTTTTTTTTTCCAAAAACCTGATGTATTTGAATCAAGCCTGCTTGCGTGAGCCAACCTTGAACCTTCGTACGCATGCGGGAATTTTTTCACGCCTGTCGATTGCGTCATTTGCTGGCAAGCAGCATTTGTGTGAGGTCGTGTGTAGTGCTCTCGTCGGATTTTCATTGCAAGGAAAATGACGGACCGGAGCGTGGCTTGCTCTCCACCGTTGTGCGGCTGTCTTTAAACCTGTTGTACCGCTCCTTAATCTGTGTGACGCCCATAGCATTGTCACTGAAAGCAGTCTGAATCTTCCGAATGGTTTCCATCTGGCTGTCGTTCAGTTTCTGGCAAAATTTGATGCGGCGCTGCTCCACTCGTTCCATCTTTTTCCTTGCAATGAAAATCCGCTGAGAGCACTACACACGTCCTCACACAAAGGCTGCTTACCAGCAAATGACGCAGTCGACAGGCGTGAAAAAATTCACGCATGCGTACGAAGGTTCAAGGTTGGCTCATGCAAGCAGGCTTGATTCAAATACATCAGGTTTTTGAAAAAAAAAAAATAAGGTCCGATACTTTTCTAACAGACCTCGTATATGAAAAACTGTGGGCTCCAGGCTCTTCAAAAACAGGACTAAAACATAACCTCCACAGACAGAAATGAAGCAGACGGACCAACCCAGAAGTAAACAAAACTGTCTTGGATTGGAGGCATTTTTTTTTTTTTCAACGGCACTCGTGAGGCCGCTATGAATGTGAAAAATGTCGACTAATGTAAAACGGCTAAGTAACAAGTTAATGTTGGGAGACTAACTTTAGTCGACTAAGTAAGCTTAGTAGACTTAAAGATTAGATTGCTTTATGAAACCGGGCCCAGGACTCTACAGACATGGAACTTCTTTCTTCTGCAAAGCTGTCGGCATCATGGAACATCTCTGTCTAGCAACCTCATGACTCCATAAGCTCTTTCCAGATGTTTCTCGATGAATTCACCTTCACCCATCATCCATAATTGTCCTTTTAATGAAAGTGGACCTGACCGCTGAGATGTTGCGGTTGTTTGTCATTTCTTGCTTGATCATTCAGCTGGAAGAAACCGAGGTAGTGAGGGGGCTGCTAAGGAGCACTCACTCCTGTGACCTGCAGCCCTGCGGTGACATGATGAGACAAGTGAGGCATGTTTTCCTGCAGCCTCTGTGACAGACAAGGCACTATCCTGGGAAACTAATTGGTCTCTGCTCAGCCTCGTATCCATCTGAGCCTCGTGTCCCATCATAAATACTCAGCAACATGATGGACAGGGTGTTATGTTTTGCTGCTAAGGGTGTCACTGACCCTCGCTAAACTGGGTATAATGTCTTAGCAAGAGGACAAACTCAAGACATGAAAATTCAGTAAGTTATGTCTTCTATAATACACTTCCAATTATAAGGTAGAACTCTACAAGTGTATACTAAGGTATATCTAAAAAAAGAAAGTAGAATACAAGACTAGAGTAGAGCCACTTAGGTGCCTGGCCTTGAGAACCAGGTATGGTAGGTTGAAAAGCTTTTTTAATCCCATAGGAACTCTCCCTACCCACCCAAGCAGCTCAAGAAAATAGACATTATGTATATAAGTGATATTTACACAATAAGGGTAATAAACAACATATACAAGAAATATAGTTATTACATAATATTATAGGAGTTAGCTTCTAAAACCTAAATATTCATACAGGAGAAGATTGTATTAAACATATACCTAATCTGTAGACTAGTAGTAAAATTAAATTATAGTTAGTAGGCTAAGCTATAAATATGGTTATTTTATTATAGAAACAAGCTATGATGTAATATGTTTGAACATGGTACTCATCTAGAGTCAGATATGGAATCTTTTTTCCCCCACTGTAACATGGTGCATTTCTCAATATTTGTATGAAATTCTTATAAATGAATAAAATGGTGTGTCTCCATAAAAGCTGTGTGCTATAGACTGTTAATAAGAGGTTTTGTACAGATCGATACAAAAATCTGTCTGTATAAAAAGAAGACAACGACGTTATTGGAAGTCAAGGATGTTATTGGAAGTCCCCTTTAGAAATAAGACAACAAAAATCATGCAAGTTTGTTAAGCCAGTGATGAATTCTGAAGATTTCAGCCTTGACAAAAGTATGTACTCCAAGAATGTTATTTGACTTCTAAAATAGAGTTTGTGCTTATTTCTTTTGTGTTCTATCCACTTGATTTCTTAGATTAGCAAAGCTTTCAAGTTCGCTCCGACAGCGTTAAACAAATGTTCCAAGGAACAGCCAAAAAGTGCTTCTTGTCCCCTGCTGTTTTATAAAAGTTACATTGTGTTAAATCACTATGTTTTTTCCTCATTCGCTGGGATTCTTAACACATAACATCTGCACGAACCAATAATATAAACGATCATGGAAAATTATTTTTAACATGCATTCCTGCATGTTAAAACAAACACGTCAGGTCAGATCTGGTAGAAGTCCAGAACCATCTCAGCTCCTGATGGCAAGCAGCCAGGCAGACAACTGGACCCGTCCCTCCCGACCAAAAGTAGCCATTGATGTACTGGGGGTAGTGGTGGGCATCTTTTGGCAATTTTCATTTGCTGGGATCTGAGGCATCTTGCACTGCTTCATACACAGAGAAGCACATCACATGTCCATAGTCATAACTGATATTTAAGCTGGATGCAAGTTGTTTGCCTCATCTGCATCTCCCTGCATAACCATGAATTTGACACAATGCACTGACACCCAAGTATCATCTGGAGAGAACTAATGCCAAAGACATCAATTTGTGTTACAGCAGATCACTCAAGAGGGCTCAAGTCTCAGTCATACAGAAAGCACTAGGACCCTGAAGACTTGGACCTTTGTACTTCTGCAGAGTTATCAGTATCGCCAAATAGGGACCAGGGGTATCATGACTCCACAAGCTCTTCCCAGGCGTCTCTCAATCTCAAAGGTCTCTGACATAATTGTCACTGTTGAGATGAATGAATTTCTTCAGGTTTAACACCTTTGTCACATAGTGATACACCTCTGATGGCTAAGTCCAGGAACTCATTGAAAACCTGAATCTTAGTCTTAATTCAGGACAATCGCAAACCCAGACATACTGTACAGCAACTCACTCAGCTTCTCAAGTGCCAAAATCACAGCAACTGCTGATTCCAGAAAGATCACAGCATCATAGGGGAGGTGATGGTCTAGTGGTTAAGGTGTTGGGCTTGAGTCCAGAAGATCATGGGTTCAAATCCCCACCTGACTGGAAAATGACTAAGGGCCCTTGGGCAAGGCCTTTAATCCCCTATTGCTCCCGGTGTGTAGTGAGCGCCTTGTATGGCAGCACCCTGACATCGGGGTGAATGTGAGGCATAATTGTAAAGCGCTTTGAGCGTCTGATACAGATGGAAAAGCGCTATATAAATGCAGTCCATTTTACCATCATCTATAAAGTTAATAAATGCCATAGCAGGTCAGGTCATGCCTAGGAGCATGCACCGGTGCCATGTTTTACTGCATTGGCAACACCATGGAACTGCCTCTGGTACTTGATGGCACCATGTGTCTGTCGCTGGATGAAACAGGTCAAGCATGGGCCTTTTCTAATTGCTGGTATTCTCAACACTTGAGGTACCTGTGTGTTGGATTATGTCCAAAGAAACGCACTGAACAGTCAATGTCATAGTTGACATCACCACAAAGTTCAAGTATTATACTTTACCTGTGTCCTTGAGTTCATTTGACACAGCCATGTCATTACAGCTGTACCCAAGGATCTTCCAAAAAGACCAAGCTCCAAACACATCTAGTCATTGCCTTGGGTCACTGGTTCGCATCCAACATCACAGTGACAACTGCAAATTTTTTATATTTAATTTTCAGGTTTGCTGCTAATCGTTTCTGCTGTAAATCCACCTATGTGGGATTAAAGGATAAAAACTAATACAGGCTTGAGCTTCAAAAGGTCCTCCACACATACTGTGTGTACAATATTGTCTAAAAGATTTTAGACAACATATAATTTTGAAGTGTATTAAACTATAGTGCTTGTCAATGGATTAACAGTTGAATTTGAAAGTTCTTTAACAAAAATCTTTTTTTTTAAATTTCATTAAAATAATTTTCTCAGAAAAAAATATCTTTTTAATGTTTTAAGAAGCTGAAATCAGAGAATATCTTTGGGTTGTAGAAAGAAACAAAATATTTCAAAATGCCATGTTGGTCTTTGAGAAACACTGATATATATATATATGTGTGTGTGTGTGTGTGTGTGTGTGTGTGTGTGTGTGTGTGTGTGTGTGTGTGTGTGTGTGTGTGTGTATGTATTACCATTTACATTTTATGCCTCAACAACAAACACAGGAAATAATAAATGGATTAATTGATAATGAAAATAATTGTTAGTTGCAGCCCTGTGAAATATGTCAGCATTTTATTTTGTGTTTTTGTATCTGTGGAAAAGAGAACACTGTGCAAAATATTCTTCCATTTTTTTGCCCCCAGTGAATGCTTTTTAATGTCTGGCACGTCATATGCTGAGATTAAAAATAAATAAATAAATTGTAAAATAAATGTTTTTTACAACAAAATATTTCAGTGCAGGGTCAGTCATTATTTGTAGAATTTACAGTTTTATTGGTAAATTAACCAAACAGTAATTGGCTAATCAGAAAATAATCAGACTAATAAAAAACACTGGAAGATTAATTGATTAAAAATAACCAATATTTGCAGCCCTACTCAAAAATAAAAAAGAATTACATATGCTTTAAATGTTCCTAGAACTTTTGCATAACACCCCTCCATCCATATTAACATCCAAATGATTTTCTTCCTATGCAGCCAGAAGGATTTCAGCAGGAACCCCCTCCTTCTCCCTCTGCATCACGCTTAATTTAAAACCATGGCTGAGTTAGTGTGCTGCTTCAAATACCGCACTATGTCTTCCAGGACCCTGTGGGAGATTGGCAGGTCCCCGCTGGACCGAGCAAGAAAGTACCTCAAGACAAAAATATCAGCATTTGGACATGATGAAGAAAGCCTTTATGCTCAGGGGAACAAAAACCGGCTTGTGTTGAATACTTGCTGGATGTGAGGCGAGGCTTCTTTTCGGTACAGCACAGGTTAAAGCGCATCGCCGGGAGATAACAGCGGGCGTGACACAAGTTGTTCTCCAGGAGAGCCAGTTATATATCAGATGTGTCCATGTGCGTCAGAAAGGGTGTTGATGGAGCAAATTGTTGTTCCGGCCCCTAACTGCACTCCGCATCCAAGTCCAGGGAAAATGTTTAACTTAATAAATTTGTATTTGGTTGTATTTTAAATTTGCCATAACACAACATCTGTAAATAAAGCCTGTGTTAATCCATGTGTGGAATATTTTCCAAAAAGTGAAATTCGGAAACACTACGCGGTCGATAGCGACGGAGCCAATCGGCTTTGGATGTAAAATCATGTGTGAAGGCAAGATTGCACATTAATGCTCATTTCACTGCCACTTCACCTAAAAAAAAACAGTTTTGTCACAGATTAATGCAACTGCCTGTGTTGACCCTCGTCATTAAAGAGTGTCATCACTTTCAAATAAGTTACACTTCTTACAATTTTAATATTGTTTTATGAAGCTGTATTACGCAGAAAGGTGTAGATTTATTCCAAAATGCCCAATAACCCACCAAACCAAACACAAACTTATGTAAACACAGCGTACGTAAACAGCCTGACCTATTTGTCATTCCAGGTTTGAATGACTCCTTTCTCCATCTTCTCCTCAGAGGTATTCCCTCGTTCTGGACCAATGCTTCCTGCAGACCATTGACTGCATCCAGAAACTAAAGTAAACAGTGCAGACGTGAACGCAGAGGTTAAAGTTAGCCATCAGTATATGAGGGATCTGTGAACTTTACTCAGGCCAGAAAACGGTTTGTGCCTCTATGAGTCCATTCATCTCCCACTGCCTCTCATTTACATGTAATGGAAAGAAAATAAACAGCTCAGTCTAATGTGCTCATTTACAGTAAGAGAGTAATGAGCGGTTATCTAGACTTAGACAGTGGTGGAGCAATGACAAGTGCTTCTCCAAGTCAAAGTGGAGATGAGGAAAATTAGTGGTGACACTGATAATCAAAAATCACACCGTTTGGAGGCCTTCCCTGGAGTCAACCGTAAGTCAAAGGCGTGGTGGGCACAATTCTGCTGATCCCCTAACCCCTAATTAGCGGACCTAACGTTTTCGTTAGCAGATTAGCTTTTCAGATAACTTTGAAAACCATCAGTGGACCAATTAGCTTCCACTAAATTTAGTTCCACTAACTTTCAGTCTAACTTTTTTTTTTTTTTTTTTGCTAGTAAAGTGAGTAAATCTAACGGTCAAAACATTTGTAAACCCTAAATTTATACATGTTGGTTCCTGTTTATGAATGCAGAGAGCTAGCTAACACTTAGCTACAGTTCACAGGTCAAAGCACATTGTGGACAAAAATGGTATGTAAGCATCTCAAAAGTCAGTATTTTTCTTTCTTTATTTTTCTTGCATTTGTTTTGTTTGTGAAAGCAATATGGTTGAGCCATAGCTCTGTTAACGGTTTATAAATATGGCAAAGGCTATACGCCCAACCATTGGGCAAATAAATATAATGTCTTGCCTTATTCGCCCAACCGTTGGGCAGATAAGTCATACATTGAACGTTACATGCACAACCGTTGAGCAGAAAAATATAATGTCTTATTCGCCCAACCGTGATCGTGTATTTGACATGTTTTGTGCATCTAAACTACGTTTTTACAGCACTTTTTAAGGCTCTATTGTGGCGTATGTTTGACACATTTAATGGCGCCGTCTTTAATTACTGCAAAAACACTGGATGAAAACAGAAACTTCATAAGCATTTTGAACGGAAGCCTGTTAACAACGACGAAACAGTTTTTGAACAAAATGCTGCTTGTTGGCTGTAAGATGGTGTTAGTTTGACACTGTTCCCTGGGTGTAATGAACCAAACAGAACCACTTTAGATCTCTGGTCCTCCACGGGCTGCGAACCCTCCCGGAGAGTAAATATCCGCCTTTTTTCCCTCCCACGTTGAAACCAGAAGTGAGTTTACAAGCGTGCTCATTGGTCGGTTGTGGTTGGGCGTATATGCTCGCGTATTTACTTTAATGACCCAACAGTTGGGCGTATAGCCACTCTCTATAAATATATATCAGAGATAAACTGTGACGTCTAATACTGCAATTTACTATTTTTGATAAAAATGATGTCAGTTGGGGTTTTATTTTTTATTCATTTATTTTTCATGTGTTCATTTTGTGTTTGTGATTGCTGTTGGATTTACCCAGCAGCACTTGCGGCGCTTAAACTTGAAACTGGCTTATCAGTAGCTGACAGTGTACCGAGTCAATACAAAAAGTTAGCTGTTAGCAGTAACATCCACTTAATATTTAGCGGTTCATTGGTTTGGCCTTATAAAAGTTAACGTTTCACTTAGCGGTTTAATGGTTTTATGGTGTTTTGGTCAGCCATGAGTTGGTTCAGTGTTTCCTTTCAACTTTTGTTTGTTTGTTTTTTAAAGACATTTTGAGGCAATTTAATTTATTTATATAGCACCAAATCACAACAAAGCTGCCTCAATGCACTTCACATAGGTAAGGTCATAAAGATAAATTTCTTTGGTACAACTATAGTTTTATTTATTAGCCTTTAAATGGGAGATTCACAATATCACATTGTCAATATGATCACTTATTTTCGTATGGCTAGCATACTGGCATAATATAGTTCTACACTTTTTACTCTTTTAATTCATTTTATTAGGAAACAGAGCGTGCCGCAGCCTCAACTTTACCTAAATTCTGGGTCTTTTAGTGAAGCTTAAGGCTAGCGGCTGGCAATCACCTTAGTATTTCCTGTTTTTCTTGTTGTTTAATGCTGACAAATTATACCGTATTTCTTGTCTTTCTGATGACTGGTTCTGTTTTTTTCTCTCTGTTTAAGGTGCAGCTCCATCCAGAGATGGGTGTGGTATTTGTGCTGGAGACCCTCCTGTCCTGTGCACCGACAGCATTTCCTGTATATTAATTTTGTGAATTGTTCCGTAATTTATGTCTGTAGCATGGCCCAAGCAGAGGGTCACCCCTTTGAGTCTGGTCTGCTTGAGGTTTCTTCCTCAGAGGGAGTTTTTCCTTACCACTGCAGCTGCTGCTATGGGGGTTAATAAGGTTAGACCTTACTTGTGTGAAGCGCCTTGAGGCAACTCTGTTGTGATTTAGCACTATATAAATGAAAATAAATTGAAACTGAAATTGAAAAAAATTAAAATTGTCTAGAAAAAAAATGAATAAATAGTTCCCCTGAAGGGAAAAACTTCAAATGAACAGACGGCCTTGAACTACTCACGGTAGCAACCCATGCGGTCTGTGATAGCGACTTCATAGATCACGTGGGGCATCCCCCGACTTGTGTGAGGGTTGCTGGGAAGCACATGCTGACAGTCAGTCAGAGTACAGAAAGGCGTGGCGACGTCATCTGGTTGTTTGCTTGAACAAAAAAATCCAAGACGGAAAATGCTCCAAAACAGCTTATTTCTGTATAAATCTAATATGTTTCTCATATATTATGTAAAAGCTAAATAAAAACCTCTAAATCTAAAAACTCATTTTTTGTAACCAGATAATATCTTTAAAAGTGATTGACAAGACATCTCTCGGATGTCAGCATCTATGCTATGTGTGCACGCGTCATCTGAGGTCAAAGGTAACTTCCGTCAATTCAAAAGCTCATGGACGCACACATGCACTAACTCCTGCTGACAGCGTGAGAAGGAAAATAAAATATTTCATTATGGAATTTCCACAGAAAAATATGTTCTCTTTGATAAAATGAGCTGCCATTTTGAAACACATTTCAAAAATAAACCAACATTGTAATGGCTAGATTTCAGCAGAAACTAAATTTTGTCAGTTTAGTGAAATTCAAACGGCTGTATAGCTTTAAAGAAAAAAAAAACCAAAAAAAAAAAAAAAAACAGGATATTTGAAATACTGAACCTGCTGTTGAATTGAGCTGAACAGTTTACTGACTTTTACAAGGATTCCTTACAATGGCTTTGGCAGAAGTATGCTTTTCCAGTGCTACAGTCTATGTCCATTTGAATAAAAACACCTAGCTTGCTATTTTCACACATCTTTCCACATATATATTATGATTATGATATATAACAATGCTCATATGGCCAAGGGTATTTTGGCATTGTGTTATATTTTTAGTTTACCTTAGTTTGACTATTTTATACCTCAGCCGGATGTGGATCCTCGGGGTTATGAGTGGATCCAGTTCCCCCGTATCAGGCGTAGTGGATCCAGGTTGTGTGGAACTATTTTCTTTTGGCCATCTTTGTTTCGGTCAGTGCGTAATATGAATTTGTCATCTGCTCACACCAAAACAAACAAAATGTCAGACTTGTCAACCTCCGAGATAACTCCTGAAAATGATGATTTCTATGGAAACGGCGTTACAGAATTTTGTGATGACATGGAGTGGGACACTGATGTGTTTGGTATGTCCACTTTTATTGGGGATGGCGGATGGATGCAGGCGGACCGCCTTTGCCTCTGGCTTTCTGAAAACTAATAATCTTTTTTTAACGTATCAGTTTCGTAAAAACACAGTCACAGCTGAGGTATAAAAACAAAACACCCCGAGTCTGGGGAGAAATGTGTTTTGTCATTTTATCTGAGTTTACTTTACCTTGTCATAGTATATCACTATAGTTTACAATTGTCATTTTAGTTTGTTTTACCAGCTCATAATTGGCATAATTTAGCTCAGTTTAATTTAGATTAGTTTGTCTTACTTTTATCTAACTTTAGTTTAGCTTTGCTTATTTTACAACCCCAATTCCAGTGAAGTTGGGACGTTGTGTAAAATGTAAATGAAAACAGAATACAATGATTTGCAAATCCTCTTCAAACAATATTCAATTGAAAACACCACAAAGACGAGATATTTAATGGTCAAACTGATAAACTTTATTGTTTTTGTACAAATATTTGCTAATTTTGAAATGGATGCCTGAAACACGTTTCAAAAAAGCTGGGACAGTGGTATGTTTACCACTGTGTTACATCACCTTTCCTTCTAACATCACTCAATGGGCCTCATGTATCAACGTTGCGTACAGCGATATTTGAACATATATGGGGTGTACGCCAAAACGGCTGCGCTACTTGGCATTTATCAATGTGGTCGTTGGCGTACGCTGCGCTGAAAATATACACCAGGTCAAGAGGTGGCGTAAATTATACACCAAAATGAACCAGCGCTGGAATCCACATAAAAATGAAGATGATCAACATGATAAACATGATATACCCTAATCCTTGGTTGGATCCTCTTGCTTGCCTCTACTGGTGGTTGGCTCTCACTGCGGTATTGTATCACTTCCTGTTCCAGAGCACAGCGGTGTTTTTCTGTATCTGTTAGCTGTTTAATCTGCGCAGTTAGATTGATCTAGTTATCTAGATTACGATTTGTTTCCCAGTGTAATCTTTACGTGCCTTAACTAAAGCACTCCTTCTGCTGAATCACCTCTAAATTATTTACACATTATTCACTTTGCGTGTTTTTAGGAATCCGCTAGCTTAGCGTAGCTACTAGCTCTTAGCCGATTTAGCATGGCGGCTTCTCCTGTCTCTCCCGCACTTTTCTGCTCTGGGTGTGAAATGTTTAGTTATTCCTCGGCCTCCTTTAGCAGTAACGGTACTTGTAATAAGTGTAGCTTATTCGTAGCTTTGGAGGCCAGGCTGGGGGAATTGGAGACTTGGCTCCGCACCGTGGAAAATTCTACAGCTAGCCAGGCCCCTGTAGTCGGTGCGGACCAAGGTAGCTTAGCCGCCATTAGTTCCCCCCTGGCAGATCCCGAGCAGCCGGGAAAGCAGGCTGACTGGGTGACTGTGAGGAGGAAGCGTAGCCCTAAACAGAAGCCCCGTGTACACTGCCAACCCGTTCACATCTCTAACCGTTTTTCCCCACTCGACGACACACCCGCCGAGGATCAAACTCTGGTTATTGGCGACTCTGTTTTGAGAAATGTGAAGTTAGTGACACCAGCAACCATAGTCAATTGTCTTCCGGGGGCCAGAGCAGGCGACATTGAAGGAAATTTGAAACTGCTGGCTAAGGCTAAGCGTAAATTTGGTAAGATTGTAATTCACGTCGGCAGTAATGACACCCGGTTACGCCAATCGGAGGTCACTAAAATTAACATTAAATCGGTGTGTAACTTTGCAAAAACAATGTCGGACTCTGTAGTTTTCTCTGGGCCCCTCCCCAATCGGACCGGGAGTGACATGTTTAGCCGCATGTTCTCCTTGAATTGCTGGCTGTCTGAGTGGTGTCCAAAAAATGAGGTGGGCTTCATAGATAATTGGCAAAGCTTCTGGGGAAAACCTGGTCTTGTTAGGAGAGACGGCATCCATCCCACTTTGGATGGAGCAGCTCTCATTTCTAGAAATCTGGCCAATTTTCTTAAATCCTCCAAACCATGACTATCCAGGGTTGGGACCAGGAAGCAGAGTTGTAGTCTTACACACCTCTCTGCAGCTTCTCTCCCCCTGCCATCCCCTCATTACCCCATCCCCGTAGAGACGGTGCCTGCTCCCAGACTACCAATAACCAGCAAAAATCTATTTAAGCATAAAAATTCAAAAAGAAAAAATAATATAGCACCTTCAACTGCACCACAGACTAAAACAGTTAAATGTGGTCTATTAAACATTAGGTCTCTCTCTTCTAAGTCCCTGTTGGTAAATGATATAATAATTGATCAACATATTGATTTATTCTGCCTAACAGAAACCTGGTTACAGCAGGATGAATATGTTAGTTTAAATGAGTCAACACCCCCGAGTCACACTAACTGTCAGAATGCTCGTAGCACGGGCCGGGGCGGAGGATTAGCAGCAATCTTCCATTCCCGCTTATTAATTAATCAAAAACCCAGACAGAGCTTTAATTCATTTGAAAGCTTGTCTCTTAGTCTTGTCCATCCAAATTGGAAGTCCCAAAAACCAGTTTTATTTGTTATTATCTATCGTCCACCTGGTCGTTACTGTGAGTTTCTCTGTGAATTTTCAGACCTTTTGTCTGACTTAGTGCTTAGCTCAGATAAGATAATTATAGTGGGCAATTTTAACATCCACACAGATGCTGAGAATGACAGCCTCAACACTGCATTTAATCTATTATTAGACTCTATTGGCTTTGCTCAAAAAGTAAATGAGTCCACCCACCACTTTAATCATATCTTAGATCTTGTTCTGACTTATGGTATGGAAATAGAAGACTTAACAGTATTCCCTGAAAACTCCCTTCTGTCTGATCATTTCTTAATAACATTTACATTTACTCTGATGGACTACCCAGCAGTAGGGAATAAGTTTCATTACACTAGAAGTCTTTCAGAAAGCGCTGTAACTAGGTTTAAGGATATGATTCCTTCTTTATGTTCTCTAATGCCATATACCAACACAGTGCAGAGTAGCTACCTAAACTCTGTAAGGGAGATAGAGTATCTCGTCAATAGTTTTACATCCTCATTGAAGACAACTTTGGATGCTGTAGCTCCTCTGAAAAAGAGAGCTTTAAATCAGAAGTGTCTGACTCCGTGGTATAACTCGCAAACTCGTAGCTTAAAGCAGATAACCCATAAGTTGGAGAGGAAATGGCATCTCACTAATTTAGAAGATCTTCACTTAGCCTGGAAAAAGAGTCTGTTGCTCTATAAAAAAGCCCTCCGTAAAGCTAGGACATCTTTCTACTCATCACTAATTGAAGAAAATAAGAACAACCCCAGGTTTCTTTTCAGCACTGTAGCCAGGCTGACAAAGAGTCAGAGCTCTATTGAGCTGAGTATTCCATTAACTTTAACTAGTAATGACTTCATGACTTTCTTTGCTAACAAAATTTTAACTATTAGAGAAAAAATTACTCATAACCATCCCAAAGACGTATCGTTATCTTTGGCTGCTTTCAGTGATGCCGGTATTTGGTTAGACTCTTTCTCTCCGATTGTTCTGTCTGAGTTATTTTCATTAGTTACTTCATCCAAACCATCAACATGTTTATTAGACCCCATTCCTACCAGGCTGCTCAAGGAAGCCCTACCATTATTTAATGCTTCGATCTTAAATATGATCAATCTATCTTTGTTAGTTGGCTATGTACCACAGGCTTTTAAGGTGGCAGTAATTAAACCATTACTTAAAAAGCCATCACTTGACCCAGCTATCTTCGCTAATTATAGGCCAATCTCCAACCTTCCTTTTCTCTCAAAAATTCTTGAAAGGGTAGTTGTAAAACAGCTAACTGATCATCTGCAGAGGAATGGTCTATTTGAAGAGTTTCAGTCAGGTTTTAGAATTCATCATAGTACAGAAACAGCATTAGTGAAGGTTACAAATGATCTTCTTATGGCCTCGGACAGTGGACTCATCTCTGTGCTTGTTCTGTTAGACCTCAGTGCTGCTTTTGATACTGTTGACCATAAAATTTTATTACAGAGATTAAAGCATGCCATAGGTATTAAAGGCACTGCGCTGCGGTGGTTTGAATCATATTTGTCTAATAGATTACAATTTGTTCATGTAAATGGGGAATCTTCTTCACAGACTAAAGTTAATTATGGAGTTCCACAAGGTTCTGTGCTAGGACCAATTTTATTCACTTTATACATGTTTCCCTTAGGCAGTATTATTAGACGGTATTGCTTAAATTTTCATTGTTACGCAGATGATACCCAGCTTTATCTATCCATGAAGCCAGAGGACACACACCAATTAGCTAAACTGCAGGATTGTCTTACAGACATAAAGACATGGATGACCTCTAATTTCCTGCTTTTAAACTCAGATAAAACTGAAGTTATTGTACTTGGCCCCACAAATCTTAGAAACATGGTGTCTAACCAGATCCTTACTCTGGATGGCATTACCCTGACCTCTAGTAATACTGTGAGAAATCTTGGAGTCATTTTTGATCAGGATATGTCATTCAAAGCGCATATTAAACAAATATGTAGGACTGCTTTTTTGCATTTACGCAATATCTCTAAAATCAGAAAGGTCTTGTCTCAGAGTGATGCTGAAAAACTAATTCATGCATTTATTTCCTCTAGGCTGGACTATTGTAATTCATTATTATCAGGTTGTCCTAAAAGTTCCCTAAAAAGCCTTCAGTTAATTCAAAATGCTGCAGCTAGAGTACTGACGGGGACTAGAAGGAGAGAGCATATCTCACCCATATTGGCCTCTCTTCATTGGCTTCCTGTTAATTCTAGAATAGAATTTAAAATTCTTCTTCTTACTTATAATGTTTTGAATAATCAGGTCCCATCTTATCTTAGGGACCTCGTAGTACCATATCACCCCAATAGAGCGCTTCGCTCTCAGACTGCAGGCTTACTTGTAGTTCCTAGGGTTTGTAAGAGTAGAATGGGAGGCAGAGCCTTCAGCTTTCAGGCTCCTCTCCTGTGGAACCAGCTCCCAATTCAGATCAGGGAGACAGACACCCTCTCTACTTTTAAGATTAGGCTTAAAACTTTCCTTTTTGCTAAAGCTTATAGTTAGGGCTGGATCAGGTGACCCTGAACCATCCCTTAGTTATGCTGCTATAGACGTAGACTGCTGGGGGGTTCCCATGATGCACTGTTTCTTTCTCTTTTTGCTCTGTATGCACCACTCTGCATTTAATCATTAGTGATTGATCTCTGCTCCCCTCCACAGCATGTCTTTTTCTTGGTTCTCTCCCTCAGCCCCAACCAGTCCCAGCAGAAGACTGCCCCTCCCTGAGCCTGGTTCTGCTGGAGGTTTCTTCCTGTTAAAAGGGAGTTTTTCCTTCCCACTGTAGCCAAGTGCTTGCTCACAGGGGGTCGTTTTGACCGTTGGGGTTTTACATAATTATTGTATGGCCTTGCCTTACAATATAAAGCGCCTTGGGGCAACTGTTTGTTGTGATTTGGCGCTATATAAAAAAATTGATTGATTGATTGATTGATTGATAAACAGTGCCATTATACAAATCAATGCATATGTTACATAAATAACACTTTCCTGATTATACTACATAATAATCAATACAAATCCCGCCTTTGCGGGATTAAAATGGAGCACGCGCTGACTGCGTGGTCACAGCGCTGACTGCAAAGACTGCTCGCCTTTTTCTCCAGACTTCGAGCCTGGAGCCAGAGCAGCACTGAGCTTAACTTCATGTGGTGTGATCATTTTAGACTATGAAATTGATAATAACAACTGTAGTTTCGTCATTCCCTTAATTCGCCCGTGCTGCAACCAGGTTTTGTCGTCTCCATTCGGTTGTCACAATAAAATAAATACAGAAATACATTTAAAAAATAAAGAAATCTGACAGATTAGGCGTGTCTTATTAATTGAGCGAGCAAATATCCATGTCAAGAATTATTGACATGTGAAAAGAGAATACAACAAATGTTTGGGCCTGAAAACAGTTTGGTATTATTTTCCTACTAATGTTTGAACTTTGAGAGTGTTTACACATGAGAGAAAAGTGAGAAAATGTTCATGCCTGATTGAGAAAGTGTATAAACTGTGTAGTGAGGGGTTTTACAGCTTTGAAACGTCTATAATAATTGTAAAAAATAACGCTGACTACGTCGCGGTTTTGCGTATTACGGGCTATTTTTTAGAATGTAACTCCAGCAATTAATGAGGGACCACTGTAACACTTTATTGATTATATACTACAAAACAATTAATACGACGGCCGCTTTTGACGCTCTATTGGCACGCGTTGTGATTGGTGGAGTTCTTTTTCATTGCCGTCTTCCCGGCTTCCATGTCGTAAAATGAGGGTGTGTCTGAAACGGAGTCTGAATATTTATGGGCGTGTTTATTATAATTACGATCGTTTCCACCCGCCGCATTTATCAAGATCACGTCAGGCGTACGCCAGAAATGGGCAGGTGCGCACTGCTTGATACATGTCATGGCGACTTTGGTGTATTTCAAGTTTACGCCGTAAATTTACGCCACAAGTGCGCAACATTGATACATGAGGCCCAATAAACGTTTGGGAACTGAGGGCACTAATTGTGAGTGTCATGATTAGGTATAAAAGGAGCATCCCCAAAAGGCTCAGCCATTCACAAGCAAAGATGGAGGGAGGATCACCACTCTGTGAACAACTGTGTGAAATAGTCCAACAGTTAAAAACAATGTTTCTCAACATTCAATTGCAAGGAATTTAGGGATTCCATCATCTACAGTCCATAGTATAATCAGAAGATTCAGAGAATCTGGAGAACTTTCTACATGTAAGCAGCAACATTGAAAACCAACATTGAATGCCCGTGACCTTCGATCCCTCAGGCGGCACTGCATTAAAAACCAGCATCATTGTGTAAAGCATCTTACCGCATGGGCTCAGAACACTTCAGAAAACCATTGTCAGTTAACACAGTTCGTCGCTACATCTACAAGTGCAAGTTAAAACTCTACCATGCAAAGCGAAAACCATACATCAACAATATCCAGAAACGCCGCCGCCTTCTCTGGGCCCAAGCTCATTTGAAATGGACAGACGCAAAGTGGAAAAGGTGATGACACCATCAATGCTGAAAGGTACATCCAGGTTTTGGAGCAACACATGCTGCCATCCAAGCAACGTCTTTTTCAGGGACATCCCTGCTTATTTCAGCAAGACAATGCCAAGCCACATTCTGCACGTGTTACAACAGCGTGGCTTCGTAGTAAAAGAGTGCAGGTACTAGACTGGCCTGCCTGCAGTCCAGACCTGTCACCCACTGAAAATATGTGGCGCATTATGAAGCGCAAAATACGACAACTGAGACCCCGGACTGTTGAACAATTGAAGTTGAACATCAAGCAAGAATGGGAAAGAATTCCACCTACAAAGCTTCAACAATTAGTGTCCTCAGTTCCCAAATGCTTGAGTGTTGTTAGAAGGAAAGGTGATGTAACACAGTGGTAAACATACCACTGTCAACTTTTTTCTAACGTGTTGCAGGCATCCATTTCAAAATGAGCAAATATTTGCAAAAAAACAATAAAGTTTATCAGTTTGAACATTAAATATCTTCTCTTTGTGGTGTATTCAATTGAATATAGGTTGAAGAGGATTTGCAAATCATTGTATTCTGTTTTTATTTAAATTTTACACAACGGCCCAACTTGTAGTTTACTTTCATTGGGTCTATTTTTACCTATAGTTTAATTTACCTTAGTTTGGCTTATTTGATCTAAATTTAGCTTGGTTTATTTCTTAGTTTAACAAACATTACTTTACTTTAACTTTTTGTGTTTTCTGACCAGTTTTGAACACTCAGTTACAATTTAGAGTGGCAAAAAATGATTGAGTTGAAACACTTTAGGGACGTGCTCTAAAAAAAACGGAGCTTGAAACATCTGGGACAACAATGAATAAATAAAAATATAGTGGCAGCAAACGAGACACTTGCATTGATCCACAGCAGTTCAAGTGACAGTTTTACACGACTATAATCTAAAGGAACAGAAAAATGCTAGTAAATGCAAGAGAGTTCATTTGAATCACACAAGTAGGAAATGGAGTAGTTTGTGGACAGACCAATAGCCTGCATAAGAAAAGGAAGAAATCCTGTATACATAAAATCTGCATAGTCTACAATCTTCAAACACACTTTGCACCTTGTACCTGTAGTGTTTTAAAGCAGGCTAATGACACATAAGCATTATGCCAGAGCTGTAAGCAATACATTGGTGTCTAATCGGTCTGACTGGTAAGTGAGCAGATGAGGCACCAGGATTAATGAAGCATTGCTGTTGTATCTTGATCAGGAGGCCAGATGCACAGAATGTGACTTCCTAGTAATTTATCTGCCAGTGATTTCATGAATCCAAGTCACAGCTCCAGTCAGACCAGTCAGGTCTATAAGCATCTCCTGTTGCTTTGCGTCACCAGATCCACCACACCACAGACCTACCTTGGGTCTTGGATGTTCTAGACTTAATCTGCTGTTTTGATCTGGTAAAGTGGCCCTCAGTTTGTGTGCCATACTATGCAACTCTTCAATTTAATGAGCAGAAAGTAGAATAATATTTGCTACTGCTTTCTGCATCCACTCCTACAATTCATATATATCACTCTCAGCATTGCAGAGTGTCTTCACCAACCAGGTTCAGTCCAAAGATTCCACACTGTAAGCTGCAGCTCTTTTAAAGGTAACAAAACAACTGTTCACTCAGAGTAAACCTGAAAATGCCATGCACTTTGTTTGCTACACTCTGACACAAACATGAAGTGACATACGAGGTCTGTTAGAAAAGTATCGGACCTTTTTATTTTTTTCAAAAACGTGATGGATTTGAATCGTGTGCTTGCATGAGCAAACCTTGAACCTTCGTGTGCATGCGTGAACTTTTTCACGCCTGTCGATTGCTTCATTTTCTGGTAAGCAGCCTTTGTGTGGGACGTTTGTTGTGCACTCAGCGTTTTTTCATTCCAAGGAAGATTCAGATGGCTTTCGGTGACTTTTCAGTCGTGTGACTATCCGAGAAATTGTGGAAGAGGTGGGCATGTCACAACATGTCCTGTGAGACTTCAACACAAAGGCACTTTTGCTCCGCCGTCAGCTTCGTGCCGAAGCCATCGGCATGATTTTCACCGCCGCTCTTTTCACGGCCAGATCTTCTGTCACAGTGGAATGTTCTGAAAAAGTGCTGATGTCCACCTCTTCCGCAATTTCTTGGATAGTAACACGATGGTCCCGCATCACCATAGCGTTCACTTTGGAAATGATCTGGTCATTTCAGCATGTTGATGGCCGACCGGAGCGTGGCTTGCTCTCCACCATTGTGTGGACGTCTTTAAACCGGTTGTACCGCTCCTTAATCTGTGTGATGCCCATAGGATCGTCACTGAAAGCCGTCTGAATCATCTGAATGTTTTCCACCTGGCTGGCGCCCAGTTTCTGGCAAAATTTGATGCGGCGCTGCTCCAGTCGTTCCGTCTTTTTCCTTGGAATGAAAAAACGCAGAGCGCACGACACACGTACCACACAAAGGCTGCTTACCAGAAATTGATGCAATCGACAAGCGTGAAAAGTTCACGCATGCGCACGAAGGTTCAAGGTTTGCTCATGCAAGCACACGTGATTCAAATCCATCAGGTTTTTGAAAAAAATAAAACGGTCCGATACTTTTCTAACAGACCTCATAAGGTTGGAGTTTGTGATTACAGTTTGTGATTTCAAACTTTTTTCACACCATGTATTCTGCACACATGACTGTGCACCTGCTGTGTCGGGTATGGATATGGTAGTAAATATCTTCTAAACATTTTAAAGAAAAAATATGATTTCTTTTGGGGGGGTGTTCAGGGTTTGCATAATTGCTGTCAATAATTCTACAAATAACTTTATGATACAGAAATGATTCTCAGTCACAACTGAGCACTCTACAGGGAACCCGAATGTAAGAGTGAATTTAATAAACATATAATAATAATAATGGTGTTCTACATTTCCATGTACTCTGAAGTGAAATTGTTATTTCCTTGTCGACATTTTATTTAAATTAGATTTTAATTAAATTACTCTTTCAAAAATTAACCAGCTCTTTCAGCAAAGACATCACATCTGATATGTTTCCTTGTTAAACAAGGCTTGATTCAATTCAAGCATTTTGGTGGCTGATGTGTTACTAAATTAAAGGTCTTACAAGTGTCACGAAAAGATGAAAACCAGTAGCATTTAATTGAGCCAACACTTTTAAAATTGGAACCACTGTCTCTGGAGCAGATATTGTTTCATTTCCAAGCAAACAAACACATTTGAAAAACTAATTTAGCAAGAGTTATAATAGTCAAAGATGCAGACAGTTTGCTTATAAATAAGTCAATTGTTGTGGAATTTGACGGGTTCTGGAGATGTCTGCATGCACGCATCTTCAGAATCCATCAGAAGCCATAAACCAGAATCCATCATAAACCGAGCATCGCTATCCTAAATAGATTTATGCAAATATAAGCATCAATAAACTTAAGACATTATTTTGACTTAAGTCACATAGGGCCCCATAGTTTCCATGGTCTTGACCTCCCCCTCATGCCAAAGCAAATATCAATATTTCGATTAAAGGACAAAGTATATCTATAGAAAAACACACAGAGAGAAAATACCATAAAAATAAACTGCAGGAAAAGATATCAGATAAAGCTGGGTACTCCCCATTTTTGATGTCAGATAGGACAGCCCCTTGGCAGAATTTTCTTGGAGCCCTACGGAGGTCAGGACCGGTTCTTGATACAAACGTTTTTACTTTGGAATTCTACAGCAGCTGGAGTCTTACTCTGAGGCACCTGGATGCTGGAACATACCAACAGAAACTCACCACATGGACAAAATGTTGTGGCTGATGTCAGTAATACTCCTCATCAGTGTCACACTAAGAAACCGTTAATTTGATACAAAGTCATTCCAGTGGTACACGAGGATCCTCTGAAGAGACTGAGAAGTACAGACATGTAGTCACTGCCTTGGGTCACTAGCTAGTGTGTCCAACTCTGATAACCACAAAGTGAAATAGGCAGCACCAGGATCAACATATTCTCACCCCCAACTCATCATATTTTGATACAAAAGATTCATTTTTAACAAACGTCAATATGTGACAAGTATGAGTTGGGAAGCCCCTTTGTGTCACTGTACAAGTTTCATCCCCGACCCCCCCTACTTTACTTCACGGCTACAGCCTTTGTGTGTATTATGCAACCAGATTTCATTTGGATGTAGACTGTCTCTAGGTGACTCCCAACAAACACTTTTGTAACATTCATTCATTTTAGGAAACCTCATTAAGGCCCCATGAAAAAAACAACCACCAAAAAAAAACATTTGTTTATCATCAGCGCCCACATGCTGAAGTCGGCCCACATCAATTTTTCTTTCTTTTTATTTTGGCGAATTTCATTGACAGCGTAACAGCTGGTGCAAGAACCATCACGTTCACTAGGTGGCGAGTATGCTTTGGCCAAAGACGGTCATTGACAACCACACAGTCAGTTGCTCTGTGTCACACACACACACAGTATGCATGAAAAGGTAAGGTATGGCTTTGATAATATATTCCGATTCTAAGGTAGAACTCTACTAGTGTATACTAAGGTATATCTAAATATCGAAAAAAAAAGAGTAGAACAGAGTAGAGTAGAGTGCCTGGTCTTTAGAACCAGGGATGGTAGGTTTATCACACCACTAGTGTGCAGCACACTGACTGTATTCAACAAGGAAGCAAGCTTTATTTTAAAAATATCTGATATTTTCAGTTCCTCACTTGGTATACAGGTGCTGTATGTGTTGTTTTTCAGGTTTGAAATGACTTTGTGTGTACCTGTTTCTAAGAAAAAAATAAATAAATAAAAAATCCGCCTGCCCTCACCACTTTTTCCTGATGTCAAGGATGAGAAACTGTTTTTTTTTTTAATGGGGTCTAAATTTGGCCTGAAGTTCCTGTAAGTTTGCTGACATTGCTGCTACACAATGGTGGTGTGAGAATAATCTTTACTGTTTTGGAAAAAGTAATAATAATAAAGAAATTTTAAAAATCCTGCTGTGAATTGTGCATTTGGTAAAATGTTGTGCTGTAGTGCTTTTTTTAAACTCTCCTCTGCAGAGTATGAACAGCCTGTATTGTCATATGAACAATAATATATATTAGCAAATGATGGTTTCTGGTATATTTCTTCCCTTGGCCTTTTTAGATGAAAGAAATTACCTACTGGAAACGTTTGAAGAGTTCAGATGCAAAACCCAGTAAGTATTTTTTTTTTTTTAATGGAGAAAAATGCATTTGAAAATGGAGATTTAAAGGAAACAATATTTGGAAATGCACAGACTTTCATCAATAAAATGAAAACAGTTTGTTCAAATTCTTTTATATTTTGCGCACTGATTGTTCCATTAACAGCCAAGTACATGTTGGCCTCAACTAAAAATTGATGATTTTGGAGATACTGGGTTTTGCATTTGAACTCTTCATTTGTAATGTGTGCACACTTTTTTGACTCTCTAACGGCATGATGCAATGAGAATTTTTGGCAGTAATATCCAAAGATGATGCACCTGGCAATTTGCATCTTTGATTTCTTGCAAAGAAAAACCTGGCGGTTGCCTCCAGTCGACTGCCCATCCCCCCTCCATGCAGTGTTAGCCGATGTTCCCAGCAGGATGAGCTGACCGTAAACCACACCGGGCCTGTTAATTAATTAATGTACCCTAACTGCAGACTCGGCTCCCTTCATTGTAGCGAGCAGTGACCGGTGTGTCTTTTGTGCTCCTGCAGTGTTTTAGGGGAGGATGAGGCACAGCAGCAGACTGGATGTCTGGATGAGAGGGAGCAATCAGCATTGATCAGCCAGAACCACTGTGGTCCTGTCACGTAAACACTGCCAGCACAGGCACTAAGAGGAGAGGACGAGAGTGAGCACGGTGGCTGCCGGGAGACAATGGCCAGGGATCAGTTTGCTGCGTGTTCTCCTCAGCTCCTGCTGCGTTGTTGGGGAGCAGTGCTGCTGCTTCAGTGCTTGTCCTCTGTGTTCTCTCAGATCCCAGATCCTGAGGTAAGAGTCTGATATCTGCAGGTCCATCACAGGTTCCTGTACGGAGTCACCCTCTGTGATGACCGCGGGCGTTCCCAGCTTTTCTAACAGGCAGCTTTATGTGATCACCAGTTTTTGTCAGTGTGATTTGATGACGAGTGAATGAAGTGATTCTTTATTGATGATGTTCTGTCCGGACGGCAGAATGAGAGGTTGTGGTTTTTTTGGTAGAAAACTGAATCGTTAATTCCACAGGGTGAGAATTGTGATCTTATTATTAAAAACAAACAAACAAACAAAAAAAACAGCACTGGATTGTTTTTTGTAAACAAATGGCATAAGTGCTTTCAAATTTCCTTACACCTGAAAGAAACATTTAAAAGGACAAAGCTGTGTAATGACATGAAAAATATCAATCAATCAATCAACCTTTTTTTATATAGCGCCAAATCACAACAAACAGTTGCCCCAAGGCGCTTTATATTGTAAGGCAAGGCCACACAATAATTATGAAAAACCCCAACGGTCAAAACGACCCCCTGTGAGCAAGCACCTGGCTACAGTGGGAAGGAAAAACTCCCTTTTAACAGGAAGAAACCTCCAGCAGAACCAGGCTCAGGGAGGGGCAGTCTTCTGCTGAGACTGGCTGGGGCCGAGGGAAAGAACCAGGAAAAAGACATGCTGTGGAAGGGGGCAGAGATCGATCACTAATGATTAAATGCGGAGTGATGCATACAGAGCAAAAAGAGAAACAGTGCATCATGGGAACCCCCCCACAGTCTACGTCTAAAGCAGCATAACCAAGGGATAGTCCAGGGTCACCTGATCCAGCCCTAACTATAAGCCTTAGCGAAAAGGAAAGTTTTAAGCCTAATCTTAAAAGTAGAGAGGGTATCTGTCTCCCTGATCTGAATTGGGAGCTGGTTCCACAGGAGAGGAGCCTGAAAGCTGAAGGCTCTGCCTCCCATTCTACTCTTACAAACCCTAGGAACTACAAGTAAGCCTGCAGTCTGAGAGCGAAGCGCTCTAATGGGGTAATATGGTACTACGAGGTCCCTAAGATAAGATGGGACCTGATTATTCAAAACCTTATAAGTAAGAAGAAGAATTTTAAATTCTATTCTAGAATTAACAGGAAGCCAATGAAGAGAGGCCAACACGGGTGAGATATGCTCTCTCCTGCTAGTCCCCGTCAGTACTCTAGCTGCAGCATTTTGAATCAACTGAAGGCTTTTTAGGGAACTTTTAGGACAACCTGATAATAATGAATTACAATAGTCCAGCCTAGAGGAAAGGCATGAGACGAGACAAACAGGAAAAAATTTGTATATGCTCTTAAATATAGTTAATTTTAAGTCAGACATTGAATTATTTCTGTGTCACCCTCTCATCACAGTTGTACTGAAGTATTATCCTGCACACAAACAGTTTTGCTTTGTAGCATATCCCAGAAAACACTAGAAAATTGCCGGAACCTCATCTGTTTCTGCTGTTTTCCAAACATGGAAAAGGAATTAGTAAGATATTTTAATTAAAGTGAAAGGCACCAGAGGGCTGATGTATACGCTCCACACTGCACACTGACATATAATGCAGTATGAACTATGAGTGCACCTGTTGTCACCAAAACAAACAAACTGTAGAAACCGTGCAGCCAAATGTGGGCAGGACCTTGGCCTTTTCTTTCTGCTGGGATCCTCAATACTGAGGTACCTGTGTGCTCCGTCATGCCCAAAGAAACATGCTGAAGACTTATGCAAGTGATACGAGACTCCGTTTGACACAGTCATTCCAGCAGTATCCTCCAGTCCTGCACTTCCTCGGAATGCCATTCTAAGGGCCCCTTCACACATAACACGAATGAGGTAGAATGGTGCACAGAGGATTCGAATGGCACTCCTGAAAAATCGGAGCCGGACTGGAACGCCTCATGCAGCAGTCGCCACATCCATTCAGACACAGCACATGCACTCTACATTCGTGTGCCAGCCGTGCTGGAAACCCATTCGAACAGCAGGCAAGATGAGGTCACACTGTCATCTGATCATGCTTGCAACAGTCGTACGGCATGTCGAACGCAGGTCGGACATATCGTGCCACTGCTGAGGGGCTGCATAAAATCATTGGCCATGTCAAACCCTGACCGAATGGCGCGATTGAGGCAGCCTTCAAACCAGTAGTGCAGCAGCTAAGAGAATATTTAGAGCAAAATCATGCAAACGGTGATACAAGCACCAAAGTTGGCACAAATACTGCTTAGACATTACTCTTTTGAAAAAAATGATTGGCCACTTGAATTTTCAATAGGCGGCCAGGTAGGGGTTAATTGAAGAATTACACAGGGGTCAAAATTAAAAATGCTCAAGTCATTTTGAAAACTACACCACATTGTCTGATTGTAAAGAGTCCAAAAAGGTATAGTTTGGGTGATCTATGACTGAATGATCAGGAGTTATGGGGTAAAAACAGCAAAAATAGCTACAGGGGGGCGCTGGTTATGGCGGCAAGCAGCAGCAGCGTGTTGAGTGTGTAGTGTGTATGAGGACTATCTTTTGGGTGTGATCGCTCCTTCTGGTGCTAAGGTGACTGTCCTGCAATAATCAACAGCTGATCACATCATCTGCGGTGCATATTTTTGCAACAGAATGGCCTGGTTGGGATATTTGCTCATTCTTACCTGTGTGGTGTACCTGTCCTGGGGCCTGTGCGCAGACAGCGGCGGCGTCCAGTACACCCGTGAATTTCTTCTCCGTCTCCAAAACTTGGGCGCTGGATCTATTAATCCATCAGTGGTTTTCCCGAATGAAATGCTTCGATCCAGGTTAGAAGTTAGAGATGCTTCTGGGCGGCATAAAACGCTTCTTCCAAAGAAAAGGGGAAGATGTGGTGGAGTTCGCCAGCTGCTAAAAAGAGAGGGGATGCGTCAAATTCCCCTTCCTACGATAATGCTATCTAATTCCCAGTCCTTACGGAGTAAAAGCGATGAGCTACGAGCCAATGTGCACTTCTTGGAGGAATATAAAAAGTCTTGCCTCATCGCGCTCACGGAAACGTGGCTAAAGAACCAGGATGTAAACTCGGAGCTGGACTTAGCTGAGTTTGGACAGCCACTCAGACTCTATCGGGACTCCCAAGTGACCGGTAAGTCACTCGGGGGTGGAGTATGCTTGTACGTGAATCAAAATTGGTGCAAGACCGGAATTGTGAGGGAGTCTGTGTGCACGGAGGACATCGAACTCCTGTCAGTGTCTTTGCGCCCGTTCCACCTCCCGAGGGAATTCCCTCAGCTGTTTGACTGTTGTTTACATTCATCCAAAGGCGAATGCTGACGTAGCTGCGCGGATGATTACACGCACTGTGCGCAAATTCCAGGGTATCTCCCCTGATGCGCCTAATTTAATCATGGGAGATTTTAATAATTGTAACCCTAGTAAATCACTTCCAGGGTTTGAACAATATGTAACTTGCCCCACACGACGCACAAAATGCCTCGATCTGTGTTTTGGGTCAATCAAAGGCGCATATAGATCCTTCCGCAGAGCGCCACTAGGGTCGTCCGACCATAATGTCATTCACCTTGTGCCCTATTACCAACCTCTCTTTAAGAGAGTCAAAGCAGAGAGACGCACAGCGCCTTTGTGGAACGCAGATTCCATTCAGTGCCTCCAGGAGTGCCTTGATTGCACAGATTGGGATGTTTTTAAAGACAACTGCAAAGATCTTGATGAACTTACAGAAACAGTGTCTGCCTACATCTCGTTTTGTGAAAACATAACTATCCCTCGCAGATCATTTCGTTCCTTCTCAAACAACAAATTCTGGTTCTCTAAAGATGTTAGAGACTCAATAATACAGAGAAATAAATGCTTTGAAGGAGGGGATATGTCTATGTATCACATATTGCAGAAAGAGGTCAAAAGAAATATTAAAAGAGCTAGAAATGACCATAAGAACAAAGTGCAAAGCCTTTTTACCTCAGGAAATCTTCGTTCATCTTGGAAGGGAATGAAATATGTTAGGTATGGAATCAAAATCAAGCTCTGGTGTTCTGAGCACTAACCTGTTTCCTTCAGATGTGGTCTTTGCAAATGAATTGAATACTTTTTATAACCGATTTAATGTCCTGAATTTTAATCACAATTTGTGTGTCCTTCAGAATGATGAGCCCAGCAACATTAACTTACCCATTGATAGAGGTGTGGTCCTTAAGCACCTTAAAAGTGTTAAGGAAAGGACAAGTTCAGGGCCTGATGGTATTGGGGGAAGGGTACTAAAAAACTGTGCAGAGCAATTGGCTGATATATTCTGCCACATCTTTTCTTGTTCAATGGAACTTCGTAGAGTACTCTCCCTTTGGAAATCCTCAACAATTGTTCTAATACCAAAAAATAAGTCACCTAAAGAACTGAACGACTACAGGCCTATAGCACTAACATCTCTTGTTATGAAGACTTTTGAGAAAATTGTTAGAGGAGCTTTTAAGACAAACACAGGGAGTGTTAGACCCACTCCAGTTCACATACAGATCTGGAAGGGGCGTGGATGATGCGATCTCCACTTTACTCAGTCTGGGTTTGCAGCATCTTGAAGGTGCAAATACCTTTATTCGGATGTTGTTTATTGATTTCTCCTCTGCTTTTAACTGCATACAACCATATGTATTGGCAGAGCGATTAAGAGACATGAATATTGATGTTGGCCTAATCTTATGGATTATTGACTTTTTAACAAACAGATCGCAGAGAGTCAGAGTTAATGAAACTCTCTCCGATGCTGTTGTATCATCCACTGGAGTCCCTCAGGGCTGCATTTTATCCCCTTTGTTGTTTGTTTTTTATACTAATCTCTGTCAAAGCCAACATGATAATCATCACATCATAAAATATGCAGATGATTCAGTCATCCTGTCCCTTTTGCACGGTGATGACTCCACAGACCATAGTTTGGTCTTGCTGGACTTTTTAGAGTGGTGCCATTCATCTTTTATACATATAAATGTGGATAAAACCAAAGAAATGCACATTGATTTCAGGAAAACACCACCTGTTCTGAATCATATGTCCATTGATGGGAAGCCCATAGATATTGTTGAGAATTATAAGTATCTGGGCACCCAAATTGACAATAAATTGTCTTTTGAATTGCAGGTTAATGCAGTGTGCAGTAAGGCTCATCAGAGAATGCACTTTCTGCGAAAACTTAGGAATTATAATGTAGATGGTGTCTTCATGAAAATGTTCTACAGTTGCTTTGTGGAGTCTGTGTTAACCTTTTCCTTCCTGTGTTGGCTTAACCTATTGAACCTTAAGAATCGCAATCGTCTTTGTAATATTGTCAAGGAATGTGGTAAAATTGTGGGAACTCAGTACACGGACATTATGGACCTTTTTAAAACAAGGGTAGTGTCAAAAGCCAGGAAAATTATGGCCGATTCTGCACACCCTCTGCACCCACAATTTAAGTTTCTGCCCTCGGGCAGACGCCTGGTAATGCCCAGATGCAGAACCAACAGACTAAAAAACTCTTTTATTCCCACAGCCATTGCTCTCCTAAATAACACCTAAGGACTCACTGTTGCACTTAAGTCTATACTGACTCGCACCTTATTTCTGGGCTCTTGTTTTATATATTTATTCTGCTGTGTTTTTATGTTTTTTATGTTTTTATGTTTTTTATGAATTTGTATGATGTGGTTTTATGAATGTAATGTAATTTTTACTGCTGACTGCACCTGAATTGCCCCCATGGGGACTAAATAAATGATCAAAATCAAAATGGTGACAAAGGTCAGTTTCAGTTTGTACAGGGGTCAAAAGTTAAAGTTGCCCCAATTTTGGTAAAAAATTATGGAAATTGTTGGTTGAGTTAACAGGGTTTTAAAAAGGAATATTTTGGACCATGTATCATGCTTATTTATCATCTTACGGGGTACCATATGTCACATGTCATAGAATCCAATGGATGTTGACCTTGTTTGACCTTTACTTTGGAGACCAAACATTCAACACAATCAAAACTATTTCATTTATTAATCCTATTAGCTCAACCAATAATTTGCATCACTTTTTACCAAAATTGAAGGAACTTTAACTTTTGACCCCTGTACAAACTGAAACTGACCTTTTTCACCATTTTTGCTGTTTTTACCCCATAACTCCATAACATTCAGTCATAGATAGTCCAAACTATACCTTTTTGGAATCTTTACGATCAGACAAATAATGTGGTATAGTTTTAAAAATGATTTGAGCATTTTTAATTTTGACCCCTGTGTAATTCTTCAACTGACCCCTACCTGGCCGCCTATTGAAAATTCAAGTAGTCAGTTGGTTTTTTCAAAAGAGTAATGTCTAAGGAATATTTGTGCCAACTTTGGTGCTTGTATCACCATTTGCACGATTGTTTCAGTTATCTGCTGCACTACAGCAGCCGAATGACAGCAAATGGCAGGCGAGTGCCCATTCGATCCACTCTCCAGAGTCCAAGTACCACCCATGAACATCCAACACCACTCACAGGGCACTTAGAAAAGGCGGGGCCATTCGCGCAGGCAAAATCACCAATATTTAAGCATTGCTCACAAATTTAGACTTTTAACCCATTTTACTCAAAATCAAATCACTTTGTCCTAGGCTGAGGCTCAATCATTCCACCACATTTAGTCCAAATCCAATAAAAACTGGAGTTTTGTTCACAGACAGGCAATAGCACAGGTCATCAAACAGTGCCCACCCACATGGGTGTAAAAATGGAATTTTTATTCCTCATGATGGCCCATCCTTTCCAGCTATAAGATATCAAAACAGACACGCCTCTGTGTGCCCCTTTAACACATTTGAACTTTTACTTGAGTGAGAATATCCAAGCATGCCTAGCATTAATTTTCTAATAAATGAACCAACCAAACTAACCCAAATATTTCCTATAACTGACTGATATTTAACTTGTGGTCAGCGTAATGTGTTTGTTCCATTCGTCTTAGAGCCACTAATCCATCCATAAATATGCCTCCAGAGGAAAAGAAGTGACATTACATAATCACTGTGGAAGTGCAGATTGTTTATTAAATGTTCTCATTAAGTTTGATCCCCTCTCTGAGAGTTGCATAAGCACAATGTCGACACACTGAGTCGATTTTCTTTTCAGAGTCTGCATTTTGTCAGCAGAGAGAGATTGATTTTGCAATGAAATAAATTCTGCCACATTTCACATGTTGGTTCACTAAAGTCAATGAGGTCAAGCAGACAAAAACACCACGTGTCCACATCTTCCAACCCATAATTGTGCAACATTATATCAACAGTTACTTTTTTGTTTGTAGGATTGATCAGATATATTCTCAAAATTTAGTTTGTGGTTTGTGTATGTGTTAGCTTTTTAAGAATATACAAAACCACATCTTATGCTTCAATTTCTGTCTGTAGGACAAATCCTTTTTAGTTTTTTTCCTCACTCACTCACCTTCGACTGCTTACTCCATTAAAGGGTCACGGGGACTGGAGCCTATCCCAGTAGTCATAGGGCATGAAGCATAGTACACCCTGAACAGGACGCCAGTCTGTCACAGGGCCAAATATAGATAAACAAACACATTCACACTTGCACCCTGCTGTTTGTGGTATATTTAATACCTTCTAATTATTGTGGATATTTTGCCTCCTAACTTAATTACTTTATATCTTTATATGATACATTTACACCTTATGTTTTACCTTTTAAACTACACCATTTGAGGCTGATGTGACGTCAGTTTTGTTGTGCATGCACAATGGCAATAAAGGTCTTGAATTTATTATATTTATTATTATGTTCGCCAAGGACATAATAAAATCAGCAATCTTTATTTATTTATTTATTTGTCTGTCTGTCTGTTAGCAGGATTATATTAAAGCTACTGCACAGATTTTGATGAAAGTTTCACCACAGATAGATATTAGAGCATGGAAGACTCCACTGAATTTTGGAGGTGATCCGGATTCTGGATCAATACTTCACTTTATATAGACTGGGAAGGATTACGTCAAAAGTACTTCACAGATTCTCAGCAAATTTACACCAAAAATAGATATGAGGCCATGGAGGACTCCATTAATTTTTGGAGGTAATCTGGATCCAGATCTCAATTCTGGATCAAGATTTCACTTTATATACGCTTGGAAGGATTACGTAAAACAACTTCAGATTCTCACCAAATTTACACCACAGATAGATATTAGGACATGGAAGACTCCACTGAATTTTGGAGGTGATCCGGATTCTGGATCAAGACTTCACTTTATATAGACTTTGAAGGATTAGATCAAAAGTACTTCACAGATTCTCACCAGATTTACACCACAGATAGATATTAGGACATGGAAGACTCCACTGAATTTTGGATGTGATCCGGATTCTGGATTAAGACTTCACTTTATATAGACTTTGAAGGATTAGATCAAAAGTACTTCACAGATTCTCACCAGATTTACACCACAGATAGATATTAGGGCATGGAAGGCTCCACTGAATTTTGTAGGTGATCCAGATCCGGATTGGTGGACGTTAGAAACCTCTGATTGCGCTTGTTGTTATTATTATTATGATGCAGCTCCACTCGGTCAGTGTTGTAGGTTGATATAGTCCATAATTTATGGAATTTGTTTTTATGTCATGCAACAATGTTACATCATGTAAAATATCATAAACTTCATAAGTTAACCATTTCATGACTGACTGCAAAATAATCACAATAACAAAAGAGTCTCTGATATAAATGGTGTATTTGCCATTGAACAACATTGTGACAACACTGGATTTTATAGGAGTTCAAAACAACTACATTGTCAAAAATGCTGCCAATATGCTGCTACATCTTTTTTTTATTTTTTTTTATTTCTTTCAACATTTGTGTTGCAATTAATCTTGCTTTGATTTCCTTTACTTTTTACTGTTTGGTTTTTAAGATGCTGAAGAGTTGCAAAACTGGTTGTTTTTCCTCCCTGAACAATGTCGGTAAAGAGTTATTGTCTTAGAAAAACTTATTTTTCTACCTTTTTAAGGTGAAAAGACAATTTCACATTTAGGAGTCTGTTTATTAGCATGCTGTCCATCAGGTTTCAGAAATGGTTCATCATGAACTAGTCAGAGCCTGAGGTTACAGGTTTCATTGAATTTCAGGAACATCTTCACTTGTATGTTGTCATATCAGTTGCTGAAGGTTTATTTAGTGAAGACGTCTATATTTTCTGTGTCATCCGCAGCTTTTGCCAACAGATCCTCCTAAAAAGCCGGATCCGGTCACCTCAGAGACTGTGGTTTTTTGGGGGCTGCGGTTGTGGCAGGTCATTGGCATCTTTGCAGTGTTTGTCCTCGCGGTTGGTCAGTATTTCCCTTATGTATCTTTATGTTCACATGTACAAAACGCATTTTAAAACAGTGCCAAAATACTTCAGTTATTCTGGCCCACATCTGACCCAGACTATCTGGAGCTGGAAGACTTTTGGCATTCAGGCCAATCCCAGTACATCCTGTTTTCAAGTACAGGAACAGATTAGCATTTATTTATTAGACTTTGGCCCTGGATTAATTCTGTACCAGATGTTTCCTAGTCTCATATCATATGAAAAGCACATCATATTATAGCTATTTAGCTCAAATTTGACCCACATCTGATCTGTACTACATTTGGACTGGATCAACACCACTTTCTCCTTTTGTTATTACAATCCTCATGCGGCTACGCAGGACGTCTTTTCCAAATACCTACAGCTCAAATGTATCCAGTGAGTGTGTTAATCAAATAATCAGCTACTCCAGATGAAGTAAAGGGAAATTTTCACTTTTCTTTTGTCTTTTGTGCTGAAGTTTAAAAGTACCCAACCCAAACCCTGGGTCAAAATTCAGAATGTTTTTTGTTGTTGTTGTTGTTGTTGTTTTGTAATGGTTCTGAATGAAATATGGGGAGGTCAGAGAGAAAGTCTGGAAAACAGCGCAAAAAAATCTTAAAGAGAAGAAACATGTTTGCGTTATGATAGAACGATGTATTATTTTTACTTATTTATGCCTGCATATCTTATCTTTTTGTGTAATGTGAAAATACCAAATAGCATTTTTTTTATTTAATTTATGGGTTTTCTTTAAAAAACAAAACTGTCAAATTTTGGCCACCTATGTATTTTATGCTGCATATTGCTTTGATATTCTGGCCTGTATATATTTTTTTATTCATAAATGAATATACAATATATGATCCACAATCAGTTTATGGTCTGATTTTGATCTGATTAGTAGTGTGGCTCAATGTTTGTCAGTGCTGTTAGATCAGATACAGGTCACACACTTTGTTCAGACTTCCTGTTCAAATTGGATTTATTGCATTTCTGATTCATTCTCACTGACTAACTGGCCCCATGATATGTAAGTGACCAGATATGTTCTCTTGTGTCCATGTTGCAGTCCTCATCTGCCATCTTGTCCACGTCAGTTGTGATAATAATGAAAGTTGCACACATGGACACAATCACATGACTGTTGTCTCGTGTTCAAATACGGAAACTGAGGCCACACAGAGCTCTGTGAATTACCTAATGTAGATTATGAAAATAATCAAAGCTGGTGAGTTGTCATGTATTTATATGCTGTGCATCCATAACGTATTCACAGTGCTTCACTTTTTCCACTTTGAAAAAATGTTTTGTTTTTGTTTTTGTTTTTTTAATTTTTGCAAATTTCTTAAATCTAAGCAATCACATGTACACAAGTATTCACACCCTTTGCTCAGTACTTTGTTGATGCATGTTTGGCAGCAATGACAGCCTCAAATCTTCTTGAATATGATGCCACAAGCTTGGCGCACCTATCTTTGGGCAGTTTTGCCCGTTCCTCTTTGCAGGACCTCTCAAGTCGGTGCACAGCCATTTTCAGATCTCTCCAGAGATGTTCAATCTGATTCAGGTCTGGGCTCTGACTGGACCACTCAAGGACATTCACAGAGTTGTCCTGAAGCAACTCCTTTTATAACTTGGCTGTGTGCTTAGGGTCATTGTCCTGCTGAAAGATGAACCGTCACCCCAGCCTGGGGTTAAGAGCGCTCTGGAGCAGGTTTTCATCCAGGATGTCTCTATGCATTGCTGCATTCATCTTTCCCTCCATCCTGACTAGTCTCCCAGTTCCTGTCACTGAAAAACATCCCCACAGCATAATGCTGCCACCACCATGCTTCACTGTAGTGCCTGGTTTCCTGGTTTACAAAGCATGAACATTTTGAATGAGTCGCGACTTTTGATTGTTCAGACTTGCAGCATGGAATCGGGTTCAAATTGGAAATGCATATGAATCATATTTGTACCGGCAGTCTGAACGAGGCCCTGCAAACATGAACACGAGCTGCACAATTGAAAACCTCATCTTTGACAAGGAAGGGGCGGGGGGTCACTGACAGTGGCTGGTGAAGGGAACTAAAAAAAAAAAGACACGAAATGTTAGAAAACTGGAAGATATAATGTCCAAGTAAAACATGTACAGTATGTGCAGAAACTGAACTTGTTTCCATGTCACTTCTCTTGTATCCAGTTATCACACTCTGCTGTATATTCAAATGCCGGATACCGAGGACCAAAAAAGAAATTGAAGCGCGACACGCTCAAAGACAGGCAGCTAAGAAATACGCCAACACACTGGAGACGGTGCCACCTCTGAACGAGCTGACAGAGATCCCAGGATGTAAGTATTTCTCCCTGACATCTCACCAGTTTACAATAAAAATTATTAACCTGCAAATATTAACTCTTGTATAACATGTGCAGTTTCATGCTTGTGGTGTTGTTTTCCTTAAAGCTACACAAGGTTCCTTTACACACTCACTGGAGGTTCTGTATATGAAATAACATGCAATGGCACTTTATTTTTTTTTATTCATATTTTACATTTAAATATGATTGGGTTTTATATAGGGTTCGAACGATTGAATCAAAACTCAGGCAATTTTATTAATCCCTGCCTTCTGTGAACCATGACGCATTATATAATGGCTGAGTGGATCCTTATCTGATCTGTTTTTCTTGTTGTTTAATGCTGGCAAATCATACAGTATTTTTTGTCTTTCTGATGCCTGATTCTGTTTTTTCTCTCTGTTTAAGGTGCAGCTCCATCCAGAGATGGGAGTTGGATTTGTGTTGGAGACCCTCCTGTCCTGTGCACCAACAGCAATTTCTTGTATATTCGTCCGTGAATTGTTCTGTGAATTGTTCTGTAATTTATGTTTGTAGCATGGCCCAAGCAGAGGGTCACCCCTTTGAGTCTGGTCTGCTTGAGGTTTCTTCCTCAGAGGGAGTTTTTCCTTACCACTGTTGCTCTGGGGGTTGGTAAGGTTAGGCCTTACCTGTGTGAAGCGCTTTGAGGCAACTCTCTTGTGATTTGGCGCTATATAAATGAAAATAAATTCAAAAATTGCCATTTCATTGGTGCTTTGTATGTCACATGACATGGATTATTTATCCCATTTGTGCTGTGTTGCATTTGCATTTTGAGTGCAATTTGGTTCCATTTAGAGTGCAAATTTGGTTCCATACCTTTGGTACCATTGAACTCTGCACACACACGTGTACACGCGCGCACGCGCACACACACACAAAGCAACTGTGTGCACTGTAAGCTGTCTGACGTGATTTTTTTTTTTTTTTTTTTTGCTGCACTGAGGAAATATACAGTCTTTTTTTGGTAGTATACATGCACAGAACAGCCTTCCGGCTTGTGTGAGCGCACACCTCACACAAGCCGGGCGGCGCTTAGCTTTAAAACAAACATGGCAGAGTTTGTTTTGCTGATGGATGACGATTTGATGCACAGCATGGGGGACTTCATCGTCAGATTTATATTTGGACTCCTATTTAAAGTTTGTGTTGGATTGTTGATGTCAAGCAGCAGTGACACACCAAAGCTAGATTAATTTCTGACGTTATTTTTTTTTCACTGCACTGAGGAGATACCAAAATGTAAGTCCCTTTTCTGTTGTTTGTAAATTAATATAATATAAAATGACAAGGATCTATTTTAGCCGTTATATAAAACAAATAATGAGTGTTTTTACATTCTTTCAATGAAACGAATATTTTATGAGGTGAAAGCTGGAACAAACCGAGGCTCACTGAATGGTTTGTTCCAGCTTTCACCTCATAAAATATTCCTTCCATTCAACTCATGAACAATAATTTTTTGTATATTAAACAAGTGCAGAAATTCCGCTCCCCCACCCACAACCACTGCTAAATGCCCAGCTGATTATCCACACTGCTGTAGTCAGTTTTCATAAAATAAAGCAATCTGAATTGTATTTAAATTTTAGGTGGTGTCCAAAATATTCCGGAAAGGGCCAAGAGGGTGCAGGTTTTCTTTGCAGCCACTGACTCCAGCAGGTGATTTCACTGATGAACTCATCCCATCCGCTCACAGTGATATTAATCAGTGAAATCACCTGCTGGAGTCAGTGGCTGCAAAGAAAACTTGCACCCTCTTGGCCCTTTCTGGAATGCTTTGGACACCACTGAAAACTGTAGCTGCATCAAAATATCTGAGCAGTCAGATATTTAGTGTATGCATAAAAAAGTCACAGACATGAAGAAAAAAAAATTATATATATATATAAACCATATTTCAGCAATTGACAAATAAATAAATAAATAAAAATCACACGACCACTGTCTGGTTAGAAGCCACTTTCTCTTCTTCACTTTTACTGAACTCTCACAGAGGTCTGTGATATGAATCTGGATTATACCAAAGGAAATGCTGAAGGTGATATAGTTAAGTTTCTATGTTATAAAATGTTTGAAGAGGCGGAATGGTGGCTTTGTGGTTCACATTGCTGTCTCACAGTGTGAATGTCCTGGCATCGGTTCCCACCTACAGTAGTGTTCAGAATAATAGTAGTGCTATGTGACTAAAAAGATTAATCCAGGTTTTGAGTGTATTTCTTATTGTTACATAGGAAACAAGGTACCAGTAGATTCTCACAAATCCAACAAGACCAAGCATTCATGATATGCACACTCTTAAAGTTGGATTAATCTTTTTAGTCACATAGCACTACTATTATTCTGAACGCTACTGTATAACAGCTGTGAGATACAAAAAAATAAATAAATAAAAATTGATAAAATAAAATTAATGCATGCAGCATGCACACACACGCACACAAAAAGCCCAAATGGAATGAGCACGGTTCAAAAATGGCATCCAAAAGCAGTTATTGATGGAAAAATAGTCTGGAATAAAAAAGCTGAAATGCAGTCCTGCACAGCACCAACTGCTATCTTGAAAAAAATTTTAAGTGTGTGAATCAGTGAATATGAGGCATTATTGTAAAGCACTCTGAGCTTCTGATTCAGATGGAACAGTGTATAAATTTATCATATTCTTGCTCCACTCCAAGAGGTCTGGTGTCAGACTTGCTGTGATGACATCACACCCGGCAATTCATGCAAGCTCCGCGCTGTCAGGTTGTCCGCTGCATATGCATTCATTGCTCGAGCCAGCTCAATATCTTGCTCTAATAAAGTCAAGAATGTTTGGTAGACAAGGCATGTAAAGCTTCTGTTCAGGATACTTACTCATAGTACTAATGGCATTTTGTCCAAATACGTCTTTGATTAGCAAAACTGGGTCGTGCAGCAGTTCTCTCACTAATAATTCATGATAAGGGCTGAATTGTCACAGTACTTTCTATGAATAATCTTTTCTCGGGCAGCTCTCTTTCCAATCATTTGCTGTGTCTTTGCATCACTTTACAAAACTTACAGTTCTGCTGTTTCATTCTCTTTCTCTTTTTTACAGCTTCTCCAGCTTCTGCTGCAGTTCAGACAGTTTCTGAGCAGGTTCCTGCTCCGAGAGCTGACAATCAGCTCTCAGTCAGGGTCAGTGAAGGGGATGCCAGCTCTCACCGTTTGCCACAGACAGAATGACTTTGTCCTTTTCTTCTGCTCTTTGCTTCCTTCAGATGCTCTTTCAGCTAAATCATGTCAGTTTGAGAACATTTTCCTGCCTGTTTGAGCCCCCTACTCCTCCCAGGGCCTTTGGCTGATTTCCAACATATGTGATATGTGGATCCCAGAATTACTCTTAAAGGGGATGTTTTGCCAATGTCAACGCCATTGTGGTCAGAATTTTAAGTTTTATTCACTGTGATTTCCATCAAACCTGGCACCCATATGAAGATGGGATCTTAAACTTTTTTAGACTAGAAGACTTTATTCATCCCACCAGGGGCAACTAGTTTCAGCAGCTTGCGTACTGGCACACAAAACACAGTAACCACCCAACACAAAAGATACATAGAAAATAAGTTAGCCATTTAGGATACAGTGTCATCACAACAATTTGATATAAAAAACCCTACAAAGAGTTTAAAAGACGAATAGCAGAAGGAATAAAAGATTTAAAAAAATGGTTCATCTTACAGACAGGTGAAACAAAGCGACGACCTGAAGGCAACAGGAAAAATTCACATGCCAGCACGTGACCAGGAGAAGACAAAATACAGTTTGCTTTCCTCAGAATTTACTGGTCGCAAAAACTGGTTAGATCCCTAAATTTCACTCCAGTGATCTTTAAACATGTTTTTATAATACAGTATAAAGCTGTTTTTATCTTTCAGTGTGAGGCTGGGAAACCAGCAGGTGAAAGAGAAACACAGGAGACTTTCAATAAAAGACATAAAAATGACACATAATAACAGGGCTGATAAAGAGTTCAGTTTGCGGAGGAGATTGACAGGCGGGATGCACAGGGATGGTAGGACACAAATGCACAGCTCCGGCAGACAGCTCTGTTTGTTAGTGGTCTTTACTAAAGGAAAATGCAGAGGTCGGTACACGAGCAGGCAGTCCAACAAAAGCAGCAGTACAGAAATCATCAGGCAAAATGGCGTGATCAAAACAACAGGCAGGAGGTCAGGTACACACTATGAGGCAGGCAGGAACAAGAACACAGGTACAGAACTGGAATGCAGGCACAAGGCACGACAAACTTCGAGGAGAACAATACCACCCAGTGAGCTTATAAAACCCCAGGTGGCAATATGCAAATCAGGAACAGGTGCACATGGAAAGCACCAGAAGCAGGGCGTGGCCAGAGAGCGAAAGAGAAACACCCATTACCCAGAACCAATAAGAGAAACAGAGACAGACAGACCCAAGCAGAAAAATCCCAACAAAAGAATAAATAAACCAAAAACCCGATAACACAAAAGAACAAAACTCAAGCCCTGACAGACTCTCTGTTGGCGTCTCTTCACAATATCTGCAGTATTCACATCAAATTTCAGCTTCTCGTCAAAAAAGGTGCCTAGGTATTTACATGCAGGAACTCTTTCCACAGCTTTGCCATGAATGATGCTGTCTGTAGCTGAAATTTTATTACATCTAAAACCAATTATGAGCTCCTTAGCTTTAGACACATTTAGGTCTAAATAATTTATGGGTGATTCTTTAACTACGGGCACTATTGGCCTTGTAAATGTAATTTCCACCACACCATTGCCTTACAATATAAAGCGCCTTGGGGCAACTGTTTGTTGTGATTTGGTGCTATATACATGTGCTCTGATGTCACTGTTTATCTCCATAGAAACTACCCAAACAATCTTTCAAACAAACTGTTTAAAGGGACATTACAGTGTCGTGGTGGAAATTACGACAATAGTGTGGGACAGCTACATTTTGTTTCAAAAAAATCACAACAGTTGTATGACATTGAATACCCCAATTATGTTTTGATTATTTTACTGGTATTTTATTCAGAGATATTTTAAAACATTAGAAAAAACGTTTCTTTACCATTCATTTTTATCATTGAAGATCAAAAGTCTGGGTGTGGGACAAGCACAAAACGGCAATATTTGCATATAATGATGCTGAAAAAAGGTGGAAAAGTCATCATAGACTACTAGAACAAATTTCTTAACACACTTTCATTGTAAAGATAACTATAAAAGTGTGAAATTTGCCCTTTTTTTCTGTTTTTCATACAATATGATCAAAGGACATAATAAGTGCCCGTAGTCTAAGAATCACCCTTATATCACACCATGAAACAAAATCATCGAGGGCCTCCCTGTGTCCTGATTCAGCTCCCTGAAGAAGGGACAGCAGAGCACTGTCATCAGAAAACTTGACTAGGTAGCTACCTTTCCTAACGCTTCTGCATTCATCTGTGTATAAAATAAAAAAGTAGGGGGGAAAGGACACACCCTTGTGGTGAACCAGTGGACAAAGTCTGAAACACAACCATTTACAAAAACCCTCTGCTTTCTGTTAATTAAAAAAAAATCTGACAATCATAAAACAATCCGGTGGGGCAATTTAAAATCACACATTAGCCTCTTTAGTAAAAGATGCGGCTGCATCAAATTAAAATCCGAGGAAAAATCAGTGAATAAAAGCCGAGCATGAGCTTGAGGTTTTTCCAGATGTCTGTAGACGCAATTAAGGATAAAAAGCATGGCATCCTTGACACCTTTGCCTGCCTGACAAGCAAACTGGAGTGGGTCGATGCTCCTCTCCATATTTGAAATAATCATATTCTTCATAATTTTCTCAAAGACCTTCATACACAGTGACATAAGTGCTACTGGTCTAAAATCATTGAGCTGTTTGGGGAATGAGTTTTTTGGAAGAGGGATTATGATTGAAGATTTCCATAAGTCAGGTACTTGGCCACAGCTAAGTGACCTCTGAAAGATTGGTGGAGGACACTGCTAAGTTGGTCAGCACAATACCTTAATGTGCGTCCACAAATTCCATCTGGGCCACAGGACTTTCTTACATTAACCCTCTTCAGGAGATTGTTTACACTTTCCTCACTGATGACCATACTACAGTCAGTAGCAGAGGGAATACCTTCAAGAGAGAATTTGTCTGAAAGATCATGGTTCTTGAACCGGAAGTAAAAACAATTAAAAGCATTTGGCAGATCTTCATTGCTCCCCTCTATTCTAATTGGTGCTCTGTTATTTTCCTGTTGGACATTAGTGACTGAGATCATAGATTTAATGCCTCTCCAGGCTGCCCGCAGATCACCACTACTATACTTATGTTCTACTTTGTCTTTATAAGCTCTTTTGGCCGAATTTCATTCTTAACCTCTTTGTTAATTTCTTTCCTTTCTTGGTTGTTCCCTATATAAAAAATTCTTTTCTTCTTATTTATAACATTCTTTAGGTTTTTAGTAACCTACGGTTTATTATTGGGATAGACAATGATGTTCTTCTGGGGGATATTAGTGTCAACACAGAAAGGTAGTAGTGTTCAGAATAATAGTAGCGCTATGTGACTAAAAAGATTAATCCAGGTTTTGAGTATATTTCTTATTGTTACATGGGAAACAAGGTACCAGTAGATTCTTACAAATCCAACAAGACCAAGCATTCATGATATGCACACTCTTAAGGCTATGAAATTGAGCAATTAGTAAAAAAAAGTAGAAAAGGGGGTGTTCACAATAATAGTAGCATCTGCTGTTGATGCTACAAACTCAAAACTATTATGTTCAAACTGCTTTTTTAGCAATCCTGTGAATCACTAAACTAGTATTTAGTTGTATAACCACCGTTTTTCATGATTTCTTCACATCTGCGAGGCGTTAATTTTGTTGGTTTGGAACCAAGATTTTGCTGGTTTACTAGTGTGCTTGGGGTCATTGTCTTGTTGAAACACCCATTTCAAGGGCATGTTCTCTTCAGCATAAGGCAACATGACCTCTTCAAGTATTTTGACATATCCAAACTGATCCATGATACCTGGTATGCGATATATAGGCCCAACACCACAGTAGGAGAAACATGCCCATATCATGATGCTTGCACCACCATGCTTCACTGTCTTTACTGTGAACTGTGGCTTCAATTCAGAGTTTGGGGGTCATCTCACAAACTGTCTGCAGCCCTTGGACCCAAAAAGAGCAGTTTTACTCTCATCAGTCCACAAAATATTCCTCCATTTCTCTTTAGGCCAGTTGATGTGTTCTTTGGCAAATTGTAACCTCTTCTGCACATGTCTTTTATTTAACAGAGGGACTTTGCGGGGGATTCTTGCAAGTAAATTAGCTTTACATAGGCGTCTTCTACGTAACTGTCACAGCACTTACAGGTAACTCCAGACTGTCTTTGATCATCCTGGAGCTGATCAGTGGGTGAGCCTTTGCCATTCTGGTTATTCTTCTATCCACTTTGATGGTTGTTTTCCGTTTTCTTCCACACGTCTCTGTTTTTTTTTTTTGTCCATTTTAAAGCATTGGAGATCATTGTAGATGAACAGCCTATAACTTTTTGTACCTGCGTATAAGTTTTCCCCTCTCCAATCAACCTTTTAATCAAACTACGCTGTTCTTCTGATCAATGTCTTGAACGTCCCATTTTCCTCAGTCTTTCAAAGAGAAAAGCATGTTCAACAGGTGCTGGCTTCATCCTTAAATAGGGGACACCTGATTCACACCTGTTTGTTCCACAAAATTGACGAACTCACTGACTGAATGCCACACTACTATTATTGTGAACACCCCCTTTCCTACTTTTTTACTAATTACCCAATTTCATAGCCTTAAGAGTGTGCATATCATGAATGCTTGGTCTTGTTGGATGTGTGAGAATCTACTGAATCTACTGGTACCTTGTTTCCCATGTAACAATAAGAAATATACTCAAAACCTGGATTAATCTTTTTAGTCACATAGCACTACTATTATTCTGAACACTACTGTATAGGAGGAGACAGTCTGTGTCAGACCTAGATCTAGAATTGCCCAGGCTAGATCAAACTCAGCAAAAGTCAATCATTACGGCCAAAGTTGTTGTGACCAAAGGTCAAAATTTAAAATTTTCACTATGATAACTTCACACACATACTATGCAAATGGGTTCTGGAATTGCCCAGTGAAAGTCAAATTAGCCAAATGTCAATTACTGGGACCAAGGTCATGTATACCTCTCTGCTGGCTTTTCCCTCCCACATCCTTTTGTTGATTTCTACCAAACATGGAATGTCAATGAATGTTGACCCCAAAATTGCCCTTTAAAAAATTATTTGGGCAAATCAAGTTGAATCTGATCTCCAACTTGATTTGGATGTTTCACACACGTAGGTGAATTCCACGATTCCCCTAGCAACATCAGCTAGTGGCCAGTCATTTGATTGAAAGTCAAGGACATTGTGGTCAATCCTATATAGGACCTGGGGACCATTGGTGCTCATCTCCAGATTCCATAGCATCAAGTGGATGGGAGTTTACAACAACCTCTGAACACATGCAACTTCCACAGCTCTAGGTTGGTACCCATTTACAGCTGGGTGGACTGAGACCATGTTGATTATGTGTCTTGTGCAATACGTAACATGAGCAGGATTCAAACCCGGGTCTAAACATTGGTAGGCCAGCACCTTATCCACTCAGCTACTTGCTCGACAATGGGGTCACATGTCAGATTATCCTGTTGTCCTATTAAGTTTCCTTCATGTGCCCTACAGCATTCTGTCCTGCAGCTTTTAATGCATCAATCACATCCATATAACCCTTTAAAACCCCAACACGTAAATGAGAGAAATGATGTGCAGCTTTTGAACATTGCATGTCTTGTTGTAAACGTGTTAGCACTTTGTGGAATTAAAACTTATGCAATGAAATTGTTGTACATTGTTGGACTGTGTGTGTGTGTGTGGGGGGGGGGGGGGGGGGGGGGGGGGCTGCTGTTTTATCTAGTGTGCCTTAATTGAGAGAGTGTCGACATGACGAGCATAAAAAAAAAACGCTCACATGACTCATGGTGCCATCTTGGGTTCAAAATAGCGTTCGCTGTTAATCTGTCTGCATGTAAATCCAGCTGTTTTATTTATTTATTCGCTGAAAATACCGGGTTGTTCTGCATTTGGATGCACAAAGACACAACGAGGGCTTCAAGATGTGGGTGATTCTTTAACTACGGGCACTATTGGCCTTGTAAATGTAATTTCCACCACACCATTGCCTTACAATATAAAGCGCCTTGGGGCAACTGTTTGTTGTGATTTGGCGCTATATACATGTGCTCTGATGTCACTGTTTATCTCCATAGAAAGTACCCAAACAATCTTTCATACAAACTGTTTAAAGGGACATTACAGTGTTGTGGTGGAAATTACGGCAATAGTGTGGGACAACTACATTTTGTTAAAAAAAATCACAACAGTTGTATGACATTGCCTTCTAAACACACTGAGGGGGATGGAAGATGGCCGCCAGGGCGCAGACACACAGTCAAGCAGGTCCTGTGTTTTTGCCAAAAAAAAAGACTCTAAAACCATCAAATTCCCTTGGTTTGTGCCATCAACATATGTATTTGTTATTGCTATATGTTGTTACCTTTTCTGGAGTTTATCGGGCCCTCGGAAAATGGATAACTCAACTCTATACCCAGTAAAAAGGAATCAATACCTCTTGTTCACAAGATTTCTCAATTCTGGATATGCCAGGTCACCTCAAGGTAAACCTGATCGTTCACTTACATCTAGATCATCCCTGGGGGCTTTGGAACTTGTGTTAATATTACTTTTAGCTGGTGATATTGAAATAAATCCTGGACTGGTTCTGAGCACAGACCGGGTTGGACTACAGCTAGCAGGCCCAACCCCTAAGCTAACCAGGCTACAATTACAGCTACCCTGGTTTCTACCTCAGCTGCCTGGGTTACAGCTTCAGCTAATTAGGCCTCCACCATCTGGGCTACAGTTAGCCAGGCCTCCACCACCTAGGCTACAGCTAACCAGCCCACCACCATCTGGGCCACAACTAACCGGGCCTCCACCACCTGGGCTACAGCTAACCGGGCTCTACCACCTGGGCTACAGCTATCCGGGCCTCCACCACCTGGGCTACAGCTAACCGGTCCTCCACCACCTGGGCTACAGCTAACCAGGCCTATACCACCTGGGATACAGCTATCCGGGCCTCTACCACCTGGGCTACAGCTAGCCGGGCCTCCACCACCTGAGCTACAGCTATTTGGTCCTTTACCATCTGGGCTACAGCTAACCAGGCCTATACCATCTGGGATACAGCTAATCGGTCCTCCACCACCTGGGCTACAGCAAACCGGGCCTCTATTACCTGAGCTACAGCAAACCGGGCCTCTACCACCTGAGCTACAGCTAACCGGGCCTTCACCATCTGGGATACAGCTAACCGGGCCTTCACCATCCGGGCTACAGCTAACCGGGCCTTCACCATCCGGGCTACAGCTAACCGGGCCTCCACCACCACCAAAAAAGGAGAGAAATCCTCTTTTCAAAAAACATTGGACATCTAAGATTTTCCATACACTTAATCAGGCAAAAACAATCTGGGATCCGTGAGCCAAACCAAAAGGCTTGTTAGATGGACACTTGAATATACGGAGTATGGCATCTAAAAATGAAGAGCTTCAACATCTGCTCTGCAACTCCAACATTGACTTTTTGGGGCTTTCTGAAACCTGGTTATCACACAACTCTCCAGATTCAGTGGTAACTATGCCAGAGTATAATGTTTATAGGAATGACAGGGCACATCAATCAATCAATTTTTTTATATAGCGCCAAATCACAACAAACAGTTGCCCCAAGGCGCTTTATATTGTAAGGCAAGGCCATACAATAATTATGTAAAACCCCAACGGTCAAAACGACCCCCTGTGAGCAAGCACTTGGCTACAGTGGGAAGGAAAAACTCCCTTTTAACAGGAAGAAACCTCCAGCAGAACCAGGCTCAGGGAGGGGCAGTCTTCTGCTGGGACTGGTTGGGGCTGAGGGAGAGAACCAGGAAAAAGACATGCTGTGGAGGGGAGCAGAGATCGATCACTAATGATTAAATGCAGAGTGGTGCATACAGAGCAAAAAGAGAAAGAAACAGTGCATCATGGGAACCCCCCAGCAGTCTACGTCTATAGCAGCATAACTAAGGGATGGTTCAGGGTCACCTGATCCAGCCCTAACTATAAGCTTTAGCAAAAAGGAAAGTTTTAAGCCTAATCTTAAAAGTAGAGAGGGTGTCTGTCTCCCTGATCTGAATTGGGAGCTGGTTCCACAGGAGAGGAGCCTGAAAGCTGAAGGCTCTGCCTCCCATTCTACTCTTACAAACCCTAGGAACTACAAGTAAGCCTGCAGTCTGAGAGCGAAGCGCTCTATTGGGGTGATATGGTACTACGAGGTCCCTAAGATAAGATGGGACCTGATTATTCAAAACATTATAAGTAAGAAGAAGAATTTTAAATTCTATTCTAGAATTAACAGGAAGCCAATGAAGAGAGGCCAATATGGGTGAGATATGCTCTCTCCTTCTAGTCCCCGTCAGTACTCTAGCTGCAGCATTTTGAATTAACTGAAGGCTTTTTAGGGAACTTTTAGGACAACCTGATAATAATGAATTACAATAGTCCAGCCTAGAGGAAATAAATGCATGAATTAGTTTTTCAGCATCACTCTGAGACAAGACCTTTCTGATTTTAGAGATATTGCGTAAATGCAAAAAAGCAGTCCTACATATTTGTTTAATATGCACTTTGAATGACATATCCTGATCAAAAATGACTCCAAGATTTCTCACAGTATTACTAGAGGTCAGGGTAATGCCATCCAGCGTAAGGATCTGGTTAGACACCATGTTTCTAAGATTTGTGGGGCCAAGTACAATAACTTCAGTTTTATCTGAGTTTAAAAGCAGGAAATTAGAGGTCATCCATGTCTTTATGTCTGTAAGACAATCCTGCAGTTTAGCTAATTGGTGTGTGTCCTCTGGCTTCATGGATAGATAAAGCTGGGTATCATCTGCGTAACAATGAAAATTTAAGCAATACCGTCTAATAATACTGCCTAAGGGAAGCATGTATAAAGTGAATAAAATTGGTCCTAGCACAGAACCTTGTGGAACTCCATAATTAACTTTAGTCTGTGAAGAAGATTCCCCATTTACATGAACAAATTGTAATCTATTAGACAAATATGATTCAAACCACCGCAGCGCAGTGCCTTTAATACCTATGGCATGCTCTAATCTCTGTAATAAAATTTTATGGTCAACAGTATCAAAAGCAGCACTGAGGTCTAACAGAACAAGCACAGAGATGAGTCCACTGTCCGAGGCCATAAGAAGATCATTTGTAACCTTCACTAATGCTGTTTCTGTACTATGATGAATTCTAAAACCTGACTGAAACTCTTCAAATAGACCATTCCTCTGCAGATGATCAGTTAGCTGTTTTACAACTACCCTTTCAAGAATTTTTGAGAGAAAAGGAAGGTTGGAGATTGGCCTATAATTAGCTAAGATAGCTGGGTCAAGTGATGGCTTTTTAAGTAATGGTTTAATTACTGCCACCTTAATAGCCTGTGGTACATAGCCAACTAACAAAGATAGATTGATCATATTTAAGATCGAAGCATTAAATAATGGTAGTGCTTCCTTGAGCAGCCTGGTAGGAATGGGGTCTCTTAAACATGGGAGGGGTGGAGGTGTTCTCTATGTTAAAAGCACTCTAAAATGTAGACGGATAAACTTGCCAGAAGAAATCCAGCTTGAGTATGTTGGTGTAGAAATTTCACTCACCTGCAATGTCTTTCATTGTAATTTGCTTGTATTGTAAACCATCTGCTAAATTGGATTTTTATAACAACTTAAAACTTCTTCTTAATCATTGTGATTTAAATAAAGAAATTATAATTACTGGAGATTTTAATGTAAACTGGAATGATAAGAAAGCTAGAAAGAACCTGAAACAAGTTATTGAACATTTTAATTTTAAACAGTTAATAGAACAACCTACTCGAATAACTTCACATTCCAAAACTTTGATAGACTTGCTTTTTGTAAATAAACCTGGAAGAATTATCAAAACGTTAATTACGTGACTGGGTTGTCTGACCATAATGCCATCTTCTTCTCAAGAAAACTTACAAAAAACGTTTTGATGATTCGTATAGGCCAAATGTAAAAGTCTTACCTAAAACAATAATTCCCAAAAAATTACTACCAAATCTTGTGGCAGCTCTGCAAAGTTGTGATTGGAACGAAATCACTCAAAGTAAAGATGTTGAAAATAGCAGTTGCCTATTTCGCAAGAAAATTAATGAAGTAATGTTAAATTTTACCAAAAAGGGAAGCCACAACAAAAGAAAGAGAAATCTATTACCATGGATAAATGATGAATGTAAGAAATGGATGAGAGACAGAGATGAGCAACTAAAAAAATATATCAAATCCCATCTCATCACAGACAGGAATAAATTTACCTCACTAAGAAATAAGGTTACTCAAATTATGTGAAAGGTTAAAGCAATTTTTTTATGAATATCATTTCTGAAGCAAATGGACATTCCAGAAAGATCTGGCAAAGTTTAAATAAATTAACGGGGAAGGATAAAAAAGCAAAACAAGAAATTGAGCTAAAAATGAACAATATTGCTGTGACTGATCCAGATCTATTGACAAATGAATTTAACAATTATTTCCTTAATTCTGTGAGGGAAATAAGTGAATTATTTCCATCTCCTGATCTCAAACCAAGGTCTGTTGATCTCACACAGCCTGTTTTTAATTTACGTGAAATAACAGGGCTGGAAGTGTCCAAAATTATTGCTTCACTAAAAAATTCGAAGGCTAAAGACATTCATGGACTAGACACTAATCTCCTAAAATTATGCAAAGAGTCCCTTGTTGCATCAATAACACACATGGTTAATTTATCACTTAAACAGAGAGTTGTCCCATCGTCCTGGAAACTGGCCACAGTCACCCAAATTTTTAAATCTGGTGACAGTTCAAATATATCCAATTATCAACCAATCTGTATACTTCCAGTCATTTCCAAGGTTGTTGAGAGATGGGTAGCAAATATTATAAATGAACATTTAAATTATAGTCCCTTTAATCTACATGCTATGCAATTTGGGTTCAGAGCAAACCACTCCACTGAATCAGCAAACAGCTTCTTTATAGAAAAGGTGAAAAGTAAATTGGATATATATCCTTGTGTTGGTGCAGTGTTCCTTGACCTTAAAAAGGCTTTTGACACTGTTAACCATGAAATTCTTCTAACAAAATTAACAGACTTCAATTTTTCACCAGAGGCAATTCAGTGGCTTAAATCATATTTATCCTCAAGAAAACAATGTGTACAAATTGACAGTGTAAAATCATCAGTCTTGGATGTCTCTGTTGGTGTGCCGCAAGGATCAATACTTGGTCCCCTGTTATTCTCCTTGTACATAAATGATCTTCCCAAAATATGTAATAACGTGAATTTCCAAATGTATGCAGATGATGCTGTAATTTATACTCATGCAAGGAGCGTTAAAGAGGCAGCTTCTATTCTGACCTCAGCCATGGAGCAAGTAAATGACTGGCTTTTGAAATCATGTTTGCTTCTCCGTTCCAAAAAAACGGTCTGTTTGATGTTCTCAAAGCAATCAAAAGAAATAAAAAGTTCCAGAGTATTCTTGAGATGAGAAGAATTACAACTTGTCACAGAATTCAAGTACCTCGTCGTGATACTTGATTCCACTTTGTCCTTCAAAAATCATATTAAAAAACTTGCCAATACTGTCAAATTTAACCTCAAAAATTTTAAACAAATCAGGTCTTTTCTAACACTTGGTGCTGCCAGAATGTTTCTCCATTCAGTGATTTTTATCTCATATTGAATATTGCATCACAAGTTGGTCTCTCACCACAGTTACCAATTTGAAATTAATTGAATCTCTGTACAAAAAATCTCTTAAAAGTTTTTGACCGAAAACCTAATTCTTTTCATATATGTAATATTTTAAACAATACAATCTTTTCAATTTTGAAAATTTTATAAATTTTAAGTATGTATGCTTCATTTATAAAGTGCTACATGGACTAGCCCCACCTCCAGTGTCTACCTTGTTTAAACCTAAGATTTCAAGTGGCCTGAGAACCAGGGCCTCCTCCAGAGGAGACTGTGAGGTCCCCCACAGGAGAACACTTTTGGACAGAACACTCTCTGTGAGGGCCACTAACATCTGGAACAGTCTTCCTCTACACATACGGGAGAGCCCTACATTGATCAGGTTTAGAGCTCAACTCAAACTATGGCTGAAAACAAACCAGTCATGTGACCACTAGACTTTTAACATTCCCTTGTGTTGTTTATTTTGTATATTATATTTTCTTTCTTATGTATTTGTCTGCCTAGGGACTACGGATGAAAACTAGCTTTGTAGCTATAATCCGGCATATTTACATTTGTTTTTATACTGATGTTCATTAATGTGCATTGTCCCTATTCAAATAAATAAATAAATAAAATACCCCAGTTATGTTTTGATTATTTTACTGATATTTTATTCAGAGATATTTTAAAGCATTAGAAAAAATGTTTGTTTAACATTCATTTTTATCATTGAAGATCAAAAGTCTGGGTGTGGGACAAGCACAAAACAGCAATATTTGCATATAATGATGCTGAAAAAAGGTGAAAAAGTCATCATAGACTACTAGAACAAATTTCTTAACACACTTTCATTGTAAAGATAACTATAAAAGTGTGAAATTTCCCCTTTTTCCTGTTTTTCATACAATATCATCAAAGGACATAATAAGTGCCCGTAGTCTAAGAATCACCCACGTACAGATTCCCTTCAGATTCGAACAGAAGAAAAAATTTGGAAAGTCAGCCGTGTGGGATGGAAGCGACTTCATCGGCAAAGCTTTGTGAGATAAATTTATTGTTCAGTTCCATGTACACAGTAAAACTCACCTAAACCGTCATCATATAAACCAGATATTCGCAGTCACCGGACAAAAAAGTTTTGTATTGTTTTCCATGTAATAAGCACCGTATATAATGGATTTTGTATAACAGATTTTCACTCACATCGGATAAAATGTCCCGTCCGATCACAATGTATTTCCGTTAAAAACCCTGAGCAGTCTGGACGTGCACAGTAACAGAGGTTCAAATTAAAGTTCAGCACTGACACTCGCCGATTTCAGGAAAGTGGGACCGGAGTCATTTCTGTGATTAAAAGATCGACCATTTATTTTTTTCACACCGTGCTCAGACACGGACCCGCAGCCTGACAGGCACCTATTAAATCAGACACAAAAGGCTGTGATTTGACACTTTTCTGCTTTTACTCCTTCATTTGCCATCATATTACAATATTTTTTGCAGTGTGCATGCTACAGCATGAAGTCGGTAAAAGAGGAAAATGTACATCTTAACAAGAAAAGATTTTTGAGGGTCAGATTAGTCCAGAATAAAGCATAATCCAGCTACGGAGAACTTAAAACTGTCACGCATGTCATTGCATGACACAGAGTTACAGAGCTGCAGAAGCATAAATTAGGCTTTAAATTAATTAAATAAATCATCATAAATTGTAATTTTTTGTAAATTTGATAGCTTATTTTTGTATTTATTTTGATAGTACCTGTACCTGGATGTGTTTCTGTATGTGGTTAAATGATTTTCAAAAATGTTGAAAACATTCCTCTGGACCAAAAATGACGCCATGTTCTGAGCTGGCGCCACTCTCGCTATCTAGATACTCTAGTTTTATCTTTGGAGTGAGGAGCCTGGTGGTGGGGGGGGGGGGGGGGGGGGGCGCTGGCGCCTGTGGTTATGACAATAATTGTTAAAAAAAAAAAAGTAAAAATATGGAAATAACATTATAGAAAATACTATAAATTTTACCATATAAAATGGTTGTAATTTGCAATAATAATAATACAATTAGAATGAAGTACAGGCAGCCTTGGGGTCAAGCACACTAACTGCTTGTGGGTGATTCTTAGACTACGGGCACTTATGTCCTTTGATCATATTGTATGAAAAACAGAAAAAAAGGGGAAATTTCACACTTTTATAGTTATCTTTACAATGAAAGTGTGTTAAGAAATTTGTTCTAGTAGTCTGTGATGACTTTTTCACCTTTTTTCAGCATCATTATATGCAAATATTGCCGTTTTGTGCTTGTCCCACACCCAGACTTTTGATCTTCAATGATAAAAATGAATGGTAAAGAAACGTTTTTTCTAATGTTTTAAAATATCAGTAAAAAAATCAAAACATAATTGGGGTATTCAATGTCATACAACTGTTGTGATTTTTTTAAACAAAATGTAGTTGTCCCACACTATTGCCGTAATTTCCACCACAACACTGTAATGTCCCTTTAAACAGTTTGTATGAAAGATTGTTTGGGTAGTTTCTATGGAGATAAACAGTGACATCAGAGCACATGTATATAGCACCAAATCACAACAAACAGTTGCCCCAAGGCGTTTTATATTGTAAGGCAATGGTGTGGTGAAAATTACATTTACAAGGCCAATAGTGCCCGTAGTTAAAGAATCACCCTTGTGCCATCATGTATGTAATTAACTGCAGAATCTGTTTAATTGTAGTGGTATTTAGCTAAATGCACAAACTGCTCATGGTAGCACACTTTGTTCAAATATAGTAACATTATGTTAATATGCCAATACACTATACAAATCTTGATAAAATCTGATATGTTCCAGCTTCAAAATTCTGCAGACATGATGGCACAGTATCACACAATCCAGACAGGTACACAGACCACATTAATTAATTCCACATGATCCACATTAATTAAACTCATTTTCGTATCGTACTGAATAAATTCAGTTTTGAATAAAATTCCATTCAATGTTGTGTTTAAATCCTCAGATTTGGTACACAGGCATGACACACCAGTTTAGTAAAGTAACAAGAATAACCAAAACCGCATAATTATGGAAGGAAATGTTGTCTCCCTTCTTCCTACATTTGAGGCTTTTCCATCATTCACAGCTTTCCAGCATTTTGCACCTGTTTCTTGATGAGATCCTTTGAGCATCAGTGTGCACTGTCTACTGAGTTGCCCTGATCCAAAATGGCGCCGCCTTGCCGGGTCACGTCTCAGTGCAACTGCAGACTCTATACTAGGGGAGCTGCAACCACTACCTTTGCACCCTCCACAGGACTAAACCAAACCAACTGTTTTAGGTTCCTTAGATGACCCCAAAACACAATCAGGATGTTCCCAAAATAACAACTGGCCTCAAGCCAGTTATTCAAGATGGCTGCCAAAATACTTTTTTTTTTTTCACTAAAGCACCTTTACACAGCATATAAACAACTTAAATATCACAGAGATTCAATGGGAAGACCATTGCAGGTCACAGCAAACTCATTTGTGCCTAAACTAAATTTATTCATGGGTTTAAGATTCAAAATGGTGTCCAAAATGGCCACCAATAGACCCTTATCATTAAAATACATATTAGGAACAAACAGTAGACTTAATAATGACAGAAACCATTGGTGTTTAAGTGAAAAAAAAACCCTATTTTGGTGGCCATCTTGGACGCCATCTTGGATAAGTGGCTTGAGGCCAGTTTTTAGTTTTGAGAACATCCTGATTGTGTTTTGGGGTCATCTAAGGAACCTAAAAAAGTTGGTTTGGTTTAGTCCCGGGGGGTGCAAAGGTGGTGGTCGTAGCTCCGCTAGTACTAGTACTCGTATTGGGCTCTGTGGGATGAACTCACTTGCTGCATTTTGCACTTTTGTATGTCTTGTCGACCTCAGTTAAACAACATACTGGTTTCTTTTTTCCCTTTAATGCCTAAATGCATACTTACAGAGTCTTTGGAGTAAATTGACATTTAACCAAAGGTTGGAGCCTATCCTAAGACAAAAAGTCTGCCATTTAATTGTAACATTCCTCATGGTATAAACAGCAGGAAATAGCACTGAGCCTAAGTGCTAGACGGGAAATTGAAAAGTAATGCTCAAACAGCAGGTCTCTGCTAAGCCGCAGCCACTGCACATATAATCAAGAGTAAAATAAATGCAAGTATATCGTAAAAAGAGACAAAATGCATGATTTTACAGCAGTAGAAGAGGAACCAAACCTTTTCACACACATAAAAACATCTGATGGTTGTCACGGGTTTGTGTGACCCATCTGCCAAGCTTGGTGTGTGCTTTTCTTTCATGTTTGGCCTTTATTTGTTTGTCTAGTGCCTCTGTTAGGCATTTGTACCAGGAAAATGTTTGCTTTGCTCATGGAAAAAAAGAAGAATGGAAAAATAATATTGAATGACATTTGGTACGACTGCAGTTTTTCATTTGAGCAATTTCACAGTTTTTAAGCAATGAGTATGAAGCATAAAAATGTCATCATTTGCTCGATATAACAGTCAGGTGTGATGCAGGAGCTCTCTCACATCGCTTGGAGCATGCAGGTGTGCTGCTAATACAATTAAGCAGCCGTCCTCTGAAGCATGTGGATCTGGTGGGTTTTCTAACTGCGGCTTTCCAGGGTATTTTAGACGTGTGTTTTTGATGAAACGCTTGTTAGGGATCATTCTAAAAACCCAGGTGTCTGTGTTGAATTTTCTATCAGCAACAGTTTCCTTTGGGGTGGGACTTTTAACCCCGGTCATACACCGCCTTGTGATCATGAGTCATATTTTTCAGTCTTGAGATTCAGTTGTGAGAAAACAGAACTAATCTCTGCTCCAGACTCAAATGTGACTTCAGTAGAATTGTTTTTGTCCACTGTGGGAGAAATTCTTCAGCTGCCTTCCACTGGAAGGGAGCGAGAGCACACTATGAAACATGTTTGGAAAGTCATCTCTGGAAAAAAAGAAACCATCAGGAGGCAACAAAGAGGCACCAAGGGTCTTGGTTTTGTAGTGTGGCGACACACGCACTCCACTCATTTCTATGGACATTATGGAGATGGACCAGTTGTCTGCCTGATTGGTTGCCTTTCAGAAGTCAAAGTTGCTTCTGTGTTGTGATGGATGCAGTGGTGCATGCTCCCAAACCTGATCTTTTTTTTATGAAAATCCTTCCCTCTTTCCAGTCCACCCAAATGGGTAAATGGGTGCCAACCTTGACTGGGGAAGTAACCTGTGATGGACTGGCATCCTATCCAAGTGGAATCGTAGACTCTCATCCGCTTGACGTTACAATATCTGGGGATAAGCACTGGAACCAGTGTGCCTCAGGACCTGTGTCAGTTCCACTCCTCCATGAAGCTGTAACTGCTGGTGCAACAAACAAAAGTTGCGCTATGCACAGTTTCTCCAACCACAGCTACAAAACCTCTAATTACTTTAGCGTTGTCTTGGGTGTTTTGATGGCTTCCCTGACTGTCCCCCTTGTACTCGCCCCGTCTTTCAGTTTTGAAGAAGTGCACCAAGAGATTTTAGTATTTCTATTTCATAATGATCGATATAACTGAAGTCAAGACATAATCAGTTATTTGAAAATTAATTTGAACGGACTTGTCGAAAACCAAACTTGACAGTGAACATAGTTTTGCCCATTTGTCTATTTGATGCCTTCACTTCTTATAGAAGTATTTTTTCTTTTTTCTTTTTATTGTTGTTTATGCACCTGTTGTTCAGCGCAGTCTTGTTTGAGAGCGGGCGCTAATGGGGCAAAATATGACACATATGACGTAATTTCTCTACTTCTGGGGACAGAAACACGGCACTTTATGAGTTTTTGAGCAAGTTACACGCAAACAAAGTGAAAATGCAAAGAAGAAGTGACGACGTGTTGGAAAGTGGACATGTGTTGCGGTTTGTTTATGACCCAGAGCACAAACGTGTCGGCGGTTTTGCAGGCAAGAGCACAGCTACGTGACCTCTCCTATTCGTCTCATCTTCTCTTCTCCACTGGGAACCAAAAAAAACTTGCACTTTTTGCGACTGCCGAAAATAAAACTGTACACCATTCTTCCCTGTGAGCTTATGCTGTGTATATATTGCGCAACGAGAGCGGCTATCCCCGTAAGTGGTCAAATCCTGCAATATCACACAGGGTTCAAATGAGACTGCGCTGCCCTATTACTTCTTACAGAAGTATTTTTTTTCCTTTTCTTTTTATTGTTGTTTATGCACCAATGACACCAGATCAAATTCCTTGTATATGAGAACTTACTTTGCAGTGAATTCAGTTTTGATTCTGATATACAAGTAATTCTTAAATGGTTATCCTTGAATTAAAGCTGAAAATCTACACTATGACAACATATTTTCATTGTGTTATGCCAGGGGTGCCGAAAAGGGGAGAATAAGGAGAAGGATTCTAGGGGCCTATGATTAACAGGGGCCCATAGAGGCCCCTAACACAATTGTAATACTGACAAAAATAATATTGGGGGTGACCCAGTAAGATTTGTTTTGATGGGCCCAAAATCCTTGGCAGCTCCCCTGTGTTCTGCTGCTGTAAGATAACGACTTCGGTAATTATAGGTCACAGCATGGTTAATGACAGACTCGCGTCTTCATACGGAGCAGACTGAGCTTGACTACAAGTTCTTTTTATCTGCTGAACAGAAAGCAGATTTCTGCACAAAGGCTGTTTGCGACAAAAGGTATAATCACCTTTTTTAAAAAGACAAATTTAGCTGCCTAATTATCAACTGTTAACAAGAGCGCTGATGTTACTGACATGGAACTGCTTGTTGTACGTGTTTCATGATTAATAAAAATATGTTCACACTCTGTGACAACTTGTTTCATTTATGCTAACATGCAGAAATCTCTGCTTAGGATGCTTTTAACTTGCCAATAAATATATAAATACTATGCTGAGCAAAACATCTAATATGATGCAAACCCAAATCAGAAAAAGTTGGAATGATATGGAAAGTGCCAGTAATAACTACAGCACTGCACCCGTAGAGCACAAACCTCCACCAATGCTAGTTTCCAATTCCACAAATTTTTACCTTGGAAAGAATTTGCAAGGTCAAAGTCCTGTTAGAAATGGCTTTTCATAAACTAAATTAGATGTGATAAAATGTCAGGAGTATGTATTTAGTTCATGGACTTGAATCAATTGTATCAATCAATTGAATCAATTTGATGTAAGGGCGCCTTACACAAAACAATTCAAAAACAGTTCAAAATGAGTTAAAAAATTAAAAAGCACAATTAAAAGATTAAAACAAGCACAATAAAAGAGTGATCATTAAAAATAATTTTAAAAGAATGCTAGCACAATATTCTAACCATAGGACAGAGTAAATACATGTCTTAAGTCTGGTTTTAAAAGTGTCCACAGAGTCCGACTGTCTAATTAACACTGGGAGACCATTCCACAGCATATAGGGGCAAGATGAGAGAAAGCGCTTTGGCCCACAGACTTTTTCTTCACCCTAGGAACAAAGCAGTCTTGCATCCTGTGAACGCAAAGCCTGGGCTGGTACATAGGGTTTAATTAAATTGGCTAAATAGGTCGGTGCCAGTCCACGAACAATTTTATAGGCCAACAGCAGGACCTTAAAATCTGATCTCACAGAGACAGGTAGCCAATGAAGAGATGTCAGAATAGTTGTAATGTGGTCAAACTTTCTGCTTCATGTCAAAAGTCTGGCAGCAGCATTCTGAACCAAATGGAGACTCCTAATGCTGGACAGCGGTAAACCAGAAAATAGAACATTGCAGTAATCCAATCTGGAAGAAACAAAGCATGGATCAGGGTCTCAGCATCAGCCATAGACAGGAAGGGACAAATCCTCACTATATTTTGCAGATGGAAGAAGGCACTCCTCGTAATATCCTTAATGTGAAAGGTTGTTGTTGTTGTTTTTTTTTTTTTTCTGGTGTTGTCAGGGTTTTTTCAGTTTCTGAATTATTATTCAGATAATTTTCACAGCTGCTATGTACAATTTGTCATTGCTTTTTGACACTTGGTTTTCAACTGATAACTGGAAGATAGACTAACAGGCATAAAATTGGAACCTGGAAAATTGGATCGAACAGTGGCCGGAGTGCAGTGCCATCGCTGTCCAGTGCAGCGCGCACATCGGGACAGCTGTCATGTCCATGATGGAACAGCTGACAGCTGTGGAACACCCATCATGGCATATCCAGCATGTCCCGCTGAAGGTGGAATCATCGGCCAGCAGTACACCCCCACCATCACAGCAGAGATAAAAACCCAGCTGCTCCAACTGTGTGTCACAGCACCAGCGTGCCATCTGACCGGACAGCCGTGACACGTGACCGCTGATGATCACAGTCTAGGTGCGTCCACCGAGGCAGTCAGATGATGCCAGCATACCGCCGTCAGATGATCACACGCGCATTCACCAAGGTGATTAGCGTGTTGCAGCTGACCACTGTGTCATTGCTACTCAGAGCTGGAGAACACATATCGTGCCATGAAGAACATCACCTCTCAAAAGCCACCGTGATGCACATGTGTGGGCATGCTCTCATGACATGGTAAAAAAAAAAAAACACGTCACCTTTGGAATGCAATCAGTTGCACCTCAGTGTGCACTGCAGACACCATCAGCCAGGTTGCCCCATGTGAAAATATCTGTCTGATCATGTGAATGGCCAGCTGACGAGGCAAATGTCATGTCCACCATGTAAGTTATAGGCCACATGACGCGGTGTCCATCGGCGCGCCGATTGGGCAGTGACAGCTGTACATGAGGCGCTGGCAAATGTGTTCATGATATGAGCACATCAATTCATTCATGTCAGTTCGTTAATTCCTTGTTTACATCCATGGAAATGGATATTTTAACAGACAAAACAAAATCTATTTGTTTCCTCATTTCCAGCAGAGACATCAAATCACCAGGCATCAATTTCACATCATTACCAGTAACATGATCGTCTTACATTTAAACAGCACATTCATTGTTCTTATAATGTTTTGTGGTCTCATTTATTTGGTCCTTACACATTTTCTTTGATTTATGTACATTTGTATAATATTTAATTGCTTCCACTGCTGTGTGAGTGCGATGTGGTATCACACCTCTCACATGGTGACACTGTGTTTGTGCGTGTGCACATGAGCTTGCATAAAACCGTCGCTGCGGGATTGTACTGCATCCGTACATAGCTGTGCAACGGTCTAACCCTCCCAACAACAGCTGGAATTTTTCGAGGCTCGTTTTTTTTTTTTTTTTTTTTTTTGGCCTTCGTCAGCCAGTTTCAGCCTCATTCTCCCTCATTCAACTTTGTGTTGTGTGTGAACGGGCCATAAAATCCTCAGCGTTAATTCAGTCCGCCTAGTGAGTTTGTGTAATTCACACTTTAAGTTAAACATTCACTATTCTTCAAATATTGACTGATTGTTCTGTTTCTATTTGCAGTGTGCTTCCTGCCATATGAAAAAGTCATTTCAATAGCACATAAAAGAGAGTGGAAGCCAAGCCAAGTGTTGCTATAGGACATGTATTGTTGTGTCCACTATGTATTGCAGAATGTCTTCAGTGGACACGGTCAGTCCCTTCACCCACAAGTTAAATTACCCTCAGAGTTGAATAAGTACTTAGATGATCAACTCTCAGAAACAATCAGAAACAAGTCCAACATTATGCAAGCTTTAACAAAGTGTTAACATTTAAATAATAATAATAAAAAAATGATAAAACCCTGAACTTTTGTTTCACAGTCTAATACTCCACTTTATGCTGTGCAGTGTGTTGCTTTAAACTGGAGGCTGTATCTGCTTGACATGTCTTCTTTTTGTATTGGTGTGTCACACAGATCAACAATATACCACATCCGGACTTGCGTTGTTACAAATGTCTAAAAGGAGGGTTTTCAGCCTAAATTTAGTCAAATCAGTGTGCAGGAACAGGAAATGACTGCACTTCCAGAGCGTTTTTCCATCCAATGCAAATGCACAAAGTGCTTTACAGTGCTGCCTCACATTCACACTCGCGCATTGATGTCAGTATGCTGTTATGCAAGGCGCTCAACTACACACTGGTAGCAGTTCTTTGTCTGTCAGACAAGGAATCAAAAGAGGATCTTCTGGTCTCAAGCCCAAGTTATGCCGAATAAAATAGACTCTTAAATAAGTCAAATAAAATACGATTATAGTATAAATGACTAGAGTTGAACAATTTGATTTCATGCTGTGGTAGGAGCTGATTTAACACAATGAGTTTTTTTGACTCCATTTAAAGAGGGACTAAATGCAGTCCTGACAAAGTCTGTCTCTGCAACATTTACTGTGAAGCTGGTTTGTGATGCAGACGGATTTTGTTCATCCATGTAACACTGTTTCTTGTCAAAAGATTTGGATTTTCATTTTTCACATCTGTCAGTATATCATGTCCATAAAGTCCACATCACACTGTTATGATATTGTAACACATACTGAAGGGATTGTTACGTATAATGTAGAGCAGGTAGTGGTGGGATAAGGAGTTGGGTTACCAGTATGTCAGCCTGGGTTCAATTCCTGGTCACGTTGCCTGCCTGTGGCCGTGGGTGAGACACTTCCTCTGCATTGTTCCACTCCGCTCAGCTGTAAATGGGTGCCTGTCTTGGCTGTGGTAGTTACCTGTGATGGACAGACATCCTGTCCAGGGGGCGTTGTAGACTCTCATCCACTTCACATGTGGTAATCTTGTGTCCTTCTATGGAACATCTTTTTTCCTCTTCAGTTGTTAACTCCGTCTTTCCCTGTGGCCGTTGGTAATCATTTACTAATCATTTACTATTGTTTGAGAACATGCGTGTCATCAGGATGTAGGAAGAATCATGGCCACTCAAATCAAACAATGTATAATAATTACTGAGGTTAGTAAGACCCTTCGGCTGCTCCCTTGTTTGCACTCGGGGTCGCCACAGCAAATCCAAGGTGGATCTGCATGTTGAATTGGCACAAGTTTTACACTGGATGCCCTTCCTGATACAACTCCACATTGCCTGGAGAAATGTGGCAGGGGTGAGGTTTGACCCAGCAACCTTCCACACAGAAACCAAGTACAGTAGTGTTCAGAATAATAGTAGTGCTATGTGACTAAAAAGATTAATCCAGGTTTTGAGTATGTTTCTTATTGTTACATGGGAAACAAGGTACCAGTAGATTCAGTAGATTCTCACAAATCCGACAAGACCAAGCATTCATGATATGCACACTCTTAAGGCTATGAAATTGGGCTATTAGTAAAAAAAACAAGTAGGAAAGGGGGTGTTCACAATAATAGTAGTGTGGCATTCAGTCAGTGAGTTTGTCAATTTTGTGGAACAAACAGGTGTGAATCAGGTGTCCCCTATTTAAGGATGAAGCCAGCACCTGTTGAACATGCTTTTCTCTTTGAAAGCTTGAGGAAAATGGGATGTTCAAGACGTTCAGAAGAACAGCATAGTTTAATTAAAAAGTTGATTGGAGAGGGGAAAACTTATACGCAGGTACAAAAAAATTATAGGCTGTTCATCTACAATGATCTCCAATGCTTTAAAATGGACAAAAAAAAAAAAAAACAGAGATGTGTGGAAGAAAAGGGAAAACAACCATCAAAATGGATAGAAGAATAACCAGAATGGCAAAGGCTCACCCACTGATCAGCTCCAGGATGATCAAAGACAGTCTGGAGTTACCTGTAAGTGCTGTGACAGTTAGAAGACGCCTGTGTGAAGCTAATTTATTTGCAAGAATCCCCCGCAAAGTCCCTCTGTTAAATAAAAGACATGTGCAGAAGAGGTTACAATTGTCAGAATACTTGAAGAGGTCATGTTGCCTTATGCTGAAGAGGACATGCCCTTGAAATGGGTGTTTCAACAAGACAATGACCCCAAGCACACTAGTAAACGGCCAAAATCTTGGTTCCAAACCAACAAAATTAATGCCTTGCAGATGTGAAGAAATCATGAAAAACTGTGGTTATACAACTAAATACTAGTTTAGTGATTCACAGGATTGCTAAATATGCAGTTTGAACATAATAGTTTTGAGTTTGTAGCGTCAACAGCAGATGCTACTATTATTGTGAACACCCCCTTTTCTACTTTTTTTTACTAATAGCCCAATTTCATAGCCTTAAGAGTGTGCATATCATGAATGCTTGGTCTTGTTGGATTTGTGAGAATCTACTGAATCTACTGGTACCTTGTTTCCCATGTAACAATAAGAAATATACTCAAAACCAGGATTAATCTTTTTAGTCACATTGCACTACTATTATTCTGAACACTACTGTACACTACCCACTTGGCCACCACCAAAATAATTACTGAGGTTATATGCCCTTATTGTCATGGGTCATGTTTCTGGTGTTTGATTCTGATCTCTGATGTATTCTGTTTCGAGTGTTATCTCCTGCATGTTATAATCTAGAAGTGCTCTGTTGATCTCTAGGAATATTCTCCTGTCTTTTATGTAGATATTCCTTGCTATCTCTAGATATTCTCCTCAGTGTTAATTATTTCTTGTGCTTTTACTCTGACATCTCCTCCTTGTGTTCTCTGTGTAGCTTTACTTCATGTTTACGTGCCTCTGATTTCAACTGTTTATACTTTCACTGTGTGTTACCTCCTCACCAGTTTTTCTGGCTTCATGCCTGCTTTCACATGCTGTTTCTCAGGGTTTTGTTATGACCCAAGCTGCCATTCAGTGCTTCCTGAGCCTTGCTTGCTGATTCCAGATTTGGTCACCTGGTATGACAGATTTCTGTGTACTGAACCACTGATTGTGTTTTTGGATAAATGCCCCGTGACACATAACATGACTTGATTCACACACTAGCACAACCTGTGTCATGATGATCCCCCCAGCTGCGTTCCCAGCTGGATGGCATTATTTGTTCCACCGCCTGCCGCGTGCTCTGCGCTGGACACTGTGCATATAAAATAATTATTTTGTGGCAGATTAATCATTTTTTCTGCAAATTGGGTGCTGAAAACGGCTCTAAACGCTTCCTTAATCACAGAGGAGCCTTCAGCTGCAGTCCTTCACGCGTGCACGCATGCGCCTAAAAGGCTGCAGAAAGCATTTGGAGCCGTCTGAAAAGGTAATTATTTGTCTTGTTTACATTGTCATGGCTTGATAAAAGTTTTGTGTGTTCTTTCCTTCTTGTGTGCAGCAGTTAAAGTACGTTTATAACAGATTAAACTTCTCGTTATAATCGTTCAGGCGACCTGCGCTCTGATACAATCTGCTGACGTCACCACTCGCTTTGTTCACGTCTTCTTTACTCCACTTGATGAGCTGCATGTCGTGTTGGCGATTAGATCGCGCCACATAGCACAACATTTATGGGTGAAAGATTTTTTGAACATTTCAAAATTCTGTTCGCAATAGCACGCACTGTCTGCACCAGTTAAAGACCAGTTTACTCTCCAGCACGACACAGGTCATGCTAGTGCGTGAATCAAGTCATGCTACGTTTCACCGGGCCTTAACTCTTCTGCTGCTTCCTTTAAAGACACTGTTGTCTTTTAGACTGATTTCTTGTGTTCCCATCCTCTGCCTGACTAGTCTTCTCATCTGCCACTTCAAGGACTCATGGTGTAGAGATTGTTGCTATTGAGTGATCTCGCAAAGCTTGTTGGAATTGTTTGCCATAAACCAGCTTTCTACCTATCATGATTGTGGTTCTCTGCTTTGGGGTCTCCCGTTGTGCCCTTACACTTATGCAGGGATTATGGCGCTGTAAGATAGGGAACAGCAAAGGTCTAATTTGTCACATCTTCAGTGTCGGACAATTTAAAAAACATTGTTTCTGTCTACAAGAGCAAATTTGGTAGTCAGCTTGTTTTCCATTTGTCACAAAGGAATCAAACGATGCCACTGAAAGACGTAGACCGCACTTGAACAGATGTGCCTTCATCACACATGATGCACTTAGTGTATCTCTTTGTAAGATTAAATTCTCCTTTCCAATTTTCTATAAGAGGCAAAACCCTGATGTTCGCCACTGTTGTCTTAAAGCTGAACCTTTGTTGCATTTTTCTCCCCTTTAGCCGCCAAAGCAGCAGAAAGTGAAGAGGTTTCAACAGTCTCTGGTAAAGTGGATGCTGCTAAAGGAGAGAAGAAGCCCAAGGAAAGCAAGAAAGAGGGCAAGGGTACCAAAGAAGGAAAAAGTGAAGAAAATGACACATCACCAAAGAAAAAGGGTGAAAAGGGAGCATCTAAGAAAGAAGACAGTGAAGGAAAAGGAAAGAAATCTGGAGAAAAAGGAGATAAAGGCGGAAAAGGAGGAGCAAAGAAAGCATCAGGGCAAAAATAAACTCTGCCTTAGACTGAAAAAGACCTTTTTTTGTTCTCATTGCAACCATTTTGGATACTTTTTCAAACCCACTGTTTATATCATTTAATAAAAGAATGTAAAAACAATCAAGAAAATGTACTTTTAATGTTTTGTTTGCTTTACAATCATCAAATCACCCCAAACACATTACACAGCTATACAGCACAATTACAGCTTTATTTTCTTCTTCACAATTCACTGACCGAGGACCAGACAACATCTTCTGAATGAATTACAACTTTACATTGACATCTACGACTTGATTACATCACAAAGGTGTGTTTGAGGAAACATGGCGCACATATCTACAGATTAACAAGGAGTCCACGGAGTACTTTTCAGCACAAGATAAATAATGAAAACAATTACACACATTAAATAATTCCATGAGAGGCATTCAAAAACCATGAAATTCAACAATAACTCAATGACTATTGGCCTTATTATACACTTGACTCCGGAAAACAATCATTTTATGATACAATAAACACAAAATATTGTACTAGGGTATTAAAGTGCTCAAATATAATTTTACAAGTCTTTTATACCTTCTGCCCTTCTCTGGCTATGGCATCTTCCATCCATTTAACTGGAGATTTAAAGATACTCATTGTGAACTCATTGTGATATTGTGAACCTTTTAGAGCTCGGCAGCATCAAATATTTGACTTTTAATACGATGTACACAGCTCCTTCTGCACATGGGATAGCACAGAGTGTGCGGTTTTCCATATATTTATGAGAAATGTGATAAATGTCAGCTAAAAGTGGCCATTAAATTATGACAAATGACTGTTTTGACAAAGATTTCTCTCAGTGACTTTTCCTTTTTCCATCACTGTGGGCTTTAGGTACTGTATTTATAATCCACTGCCCACTAGTTGGAATCATCATCAATCCAGGTCCCCGTGGAAATGTTCAGGTCGGGCCCAACTTCATTTCCTTAAGGCTGAAAATGCACATCCCAAAAATTCCACTGCTAATTAGTCAAAATATACATGTATAGTATGTTCAAATATGCTTGCAAGGCTTGCAAAATTAATTGTGGTCAGTCAGTTAATTATAATATTGGAATGTTTGATCAAAAAAGCAATCTGTCAGAAAATAACTCACTCTTCTGGTCAGAACAAAGTGATGCAGACTAGGAGATGGTACTTATTAAAAGTTAAAGCACTTATCTGAAAGGATCCAACAAAAGGTGCAGAAAATTTGGAAATAAATTTTTTATAAGCAGTCAACTGTTAACACCACAGGAAGAGATCAAAACAAAAAAATATTTATACAGTATATTCTTCTTCTCTAATTGTAGGCATTATAATATATTTGACATATTCACACAGTTCATCCAGAAAGTATTCACAGTGCTTCACTTTTTCCACATTTTGTAATATTGCAACCTTATTGCAAAATGGAGTAAATTATTTTTTTTTCCCCTCAAAATTCTATTCACAACACCCCATAATGACAGCATGAAAAAAGTTCTCTTGAAATTTTTATGAATTTATTAAATAAGAAATCACATGTACATAAGCATTCACACCCTTTGCTCAATACTTTGTTGATGTACCTTTGGCAGCACTTTTGGGCAAAACTGTAGGGCCTTATATGTAGACAGGTGTGTGCTTTTCCAAATCATGTCCAATCAACTGAATTTACCCCAGGTGGACTCCAATTAAGCTGTAGAAACATCTCAAGGATGCTCAGCAGAAACAGGATGCACCTAAGCTCAATTTTGACCTTCACAGCAAAGGCTGTGAATACTTATGTACTTAGTTTGTTTTTTAATTTTAATAAATTTGCAAAAACACTTTTTTCACATTGTCATTATGGGGTATTGTGTGTAAAATTTTGAGGAAAAAAAATGAATTTCATTAATTTTGAAATGAGGCTGCAACATAAAAAAAGCAGAAAAGTGAAGCACTGCGAATACTTTCTGGATGCGCTGTAGGTTAATGTAATTAGCTAGGTAGTTAGTTTGATACACACATTGTATTGTGGTTACAGATTCTTGGTAATGTTAGCTAATTTCTAACTTTTGTCTTATAGTTTAACTAAAGCTAAAGCTAATGTCTTACCTAACATTAGCTAACTAATGTTTAGTATGTACTGTCAGCATGAGCTGATAAGTACAACATTAGCTAACTAATTTTATAATGCCATCATTAGCTAACTATTGTTAAGTATGTATTGTCAACATTAGCTTACTGTTAAGTAATTCATGTCAATGTTACATACAGAATGTCAAGATTTGCTGACTAATGCTAAATACATAATGTCAGCATTAACTAAAATTTGACAATTACTCTCAGTTTGGGTCACATATGAACATTAATCAATTCTTAAACTGTTAACATAAATGTTTTCTGTCCATTGTAACTTAGTATGTGTTTTCCCTCACTTTTTTTAAGTCAAAACATTTCTGTGTGGCTACATGTCTTTCTCCATGACTTTGAGGTGTTCTGTGATATTAGAAGGCCTTTTTATTATTTATCATTAATTCTCTTTGGTCACTGTAAATAAGTCTGTGGATAAAAATTGATTTAAATGCTACAGCATAATCTTTTCTTTGACAGCATGCCTTCTCACTTTCTTGTAATATATAATATTCCTTGTCCTGAATAGCATGAAGTTTAAAAGCGAAAGTTACAAGTTATAAGATTTTAAATATTTTGAGGAATGCTTCATTAAATCCTACTTTAAATTGTTTTCATTACCTGTAAATATATTCATCAGTTTTGTTTGGATTATATACACACACACACACACACACACACACGCACACACACACACACACACACACACACACACACACACACACACACACACACACACACACACACACACACACACACACACACACACACACAAAAACCAAGATAGCAAACATTCAATAAACAAACACATAAAAAGCAAGTCACTTCAAATATAGCTTTAGAACATCCATGTACATTAACATGATTATTTTCACAAAAAGTATTCATAAGCATTATTTAAAAAAAATGCTTTTCTGGTCTTTGTAAACATTACGACTTGTATGTACAAAAGCAGCATTTCACTGGAGCATCTGTGACAATTACTGTCACTCACTTCTAGTTTTCCATCAAATACACCACATCGTTCCAGGGGAAATTCAGATTTCACTGAATTCCGCCTTTAATCAACATTCCTCCGGATAATGCAATCCTGATGTTTCTGAGTCGAGTTTGTTCCCTTGAGAAATTTGTGTATCTGATGCTGTTTTTTGAAATATGTATTTTTTTTCTCTCTCTCTCTCTTTCACCTCAGGGAAAGAGAGAGAGAGATTCTTCTTATTGTGTTTCACAACATTTTGGAGACGGAAGCTAAACAGGTAAATTGTATGTCCTAGAAAATTATGCTAATACTGTTGACGATGACACAGCAACGTGGGGGCTTGTAAATGTTAATAATTTATAAAACAAGTGTGCAACAACAGATGATTTAACTACCTGAGTAACTTTTACAGTTTAGTACATTAAAGTGAATGCACAATAGCTGAGATACTGGGACCTGATATGTGCAGCACCATGGTGGTCTTGGAAATGGTTGTAAAACAAAATGTTAATAATTACATGTGGAGATTACATAATTAAAGACAAAACATATTAAATATAAACTAACGTTACACATAATTTATTTATTATTTTTACAAATAAATAAATAATTATAAAAATTCACCAATATTACATACATTACAAATTCTATAGGCTGAATTCATGTATTACTGACAAGAGGGAGAGATCTATGGGAAACGAAGAATGCAAAGAATAAAGAAATTATGTAGAAAAAAAAACGACCAACAGCACATTTACCACAAAGGGATTCCTGTGGTAATTTCCTTTTTTAAATTCAACTTCTCCTTTAACACCGCAAATTCTAAAGTACTAACTGTCCGTTTATACACAATAAATTTTTAAATTCACATTATTGTTCTTATTACATTACTATCTGGTCTGATTCAACCACTTTTTGGGATGACAAATACCAGTTTAAGAGTCCATATCTATAAGGGAGGCTTTATTGCAGCCGTTATAAAGAGCTTGTTTTTCATCATTTCTGCTCCTTCATGCCACTCTGGAAAAAGCAATGCTACATTCACAACCCTCAGACATTCGGAAAGATCTGACAAAAATCCCTATTTCTTAAAAAAGTGCTTTCATGAGATTACCTCGGAGACCTATGCCACAATACACTAAAAAAACTGGATTGGATTTCCATCTAATAAATATATGTAGTAGTGGACACAATTGAATTGAGTTAATTCAATGAGTCATTTTTTTGAGTGTAGAGCTAGGCTAACATTATCTAAATGAAATCGTCAAAGACGTTTTTTCGGATGTGTGGTGCTTAAGTAATTGTACATAGAATGTGATTATTACATATAGCAGTAATGTTTTCTTAAAAATGTATTTACGGATGCATTTTCAACATTAGTAACATTAGCTCAACAGTGGCAAAGGGGGCCACCGTGACTATGACGTTAACTTTGGTACATCAGGTTGTTCGCGAGTTTGCAAGTGTTTTCAGCCCGACATAGCGTTCACTGCATTTTTCCCTGAGCTACAGGCTGTAATCTCCAAGGTTCTGAGGGTTCTGAACACCGCACAAGTGGGATGCATCACGGCTTCTGTTTTAGTTTCTACTTTTATTTAGAAATCACTTGTAAAATTCTCATTAGATAGTTGTTTTTTATCTATCTATCTATCTATCTATCTATCTATCTATCTATCTATCTATCTATCTATCTATCTATCTATATATATATATATATATATATATATATATATATATATATATATAGAATTAAATGTTTTATAACCATTCCAAAGACCTGGTGCCCCATCGATAAAAACATGCTCTTCAAAAAAAAAATAAAAATTGCCCAGATTTAGTCATCTCATATCCACTTAATTCAAATGTATTCTTTGCTAATCTGAGGATTTGTTCAAACAAGTGCACACTAAGGAGCCGTCTGTTATTTCCAAGGTGATTAAGACAGTTCCTGCAAACTTTCTGGTTTTTGACTATTTACAAAATTGAGACTAAAGCAATTTCTAAAAGTAAACAGGAAAAAAACTGACATCAGAAACAATCATGGCAGTGGAAATGAAGAAATGTGTGACGTTCTTCTGGATTTCATCTTTTGCACACATTCACTGTGGCAGGTGGTCGAGCACGTTAGTCACAACACTGACACACAGATGCAAAGCTCACTTCACAAACATGATGCATCTTTTATGCTGGACACTCAGTCAGTAATATCCTGGTTTTATTCACAGAAAATGAAAACTGGCAGTGTTGGTGCACAAAGTACTCCTCTTCACACCATCCTGAGAATACTGACTTTTATGGGGGGGGGTTTTCCCTCACCCTTTCATCCTTATGCAGGGTCCTTTAGGTCACATGACTGTCTCTCTCTCCTCCTCCACCACAGGTGAGGGTTTCTCCTCCTCGCAGGACCGTGTATGAGCAGAATTCTGTTCCTTGGGAATGTGGAGCTCCTGGCCTGTTGAAGGTATCGAGTTCTCGGAAACGGAGCCGTTCTTCACATACCCGGGAAGGCTCCGGTGTCCATTCACAGGCGCCGGGCCGGGCCGGGCATTGAGGTGGAGGGCCAGTGGTCCTCTGGCAGTGACATTGGTAACACTAGTGTGTGATACCATCGGCCCGTAACTGTAAGTGTTGCTCCCGCTACGGGTTTTCCTCTTGAAGTCCAGGGCCAGTGTCCTCCTGTTCCACGATTTCTTGATCTCAGCTTGAACCTTGCAGGAAACGATAGTCAGCTAACATAAAGCTTGAAAATTACCAGTTACATTTCTTTAAAACAGAAGTTTAATGTGTTCTTACCTCTCCATTGCAAAAACAATATATAATTGCAACAAGGAATCCCTGAAAGGAGAGTAGAGAAGGACTTTAGCTTCTTGCTTAACGGTTGACGTTATAAAATAGGTCCAAGATATAGTCAGTGAAATGTTCATGCATCCGTTCTCTGACTCATCGGAACAAAACTGGTGTTAAAAGTGTTGCTTTGTATTGGACCTTATATTTAGATATTTAGAATTATGTATGGCCTATGAAAATGGAGGAACTGTGTATTAAAATGGCTATAATTACTTCATGGTTGATGTTATATTTTTGTTAAACCCCTTAAAATAAGTCAAAGGTCTACATTACGAGCACATCTTGTTTCATTAGCGGTTTGCAAAGGCAAAACAACAAAATTGTATCACTGTCCAAATACTTATGGACCTGGCCAGCACAACTCTTCGGAGAATTGTTGCAAATGAACAATACTGTATCATACAGTGTCATTTTATGTTGTCCCTCAACCAGACATCCACAGACCACACCGTGATGATGACCTCATAATGTTCCCTCAAATTAGGACTCAAAATAATCCATCTTTTCATGTTGCAGCAAAACAAGGCCACAAACAACCATTAACACTACCTCTTGAATACCTTCCTGTGGTCTTTCAAATACATAAGCTACCATTTGTCCATATATGTTGTGGTTTCAATGAGCTGACATTAATTTCTCTTCTTTATTCAAAAACCCATTTCTCACGCTTCATTTTTGCAATGTTTTGCCTGGCTACCATGGCAACCCAGTTTATAACCTATACGACAATAGACACCAATTATGTGCTGTAAAGAAAGAACTCTTTATCAGCTAGGAAATGGCATAGATCAGAAACTGATTCCAGAAAGGGCCAAGAGGGTAAAGGTTTTCTTTGCAACCAGCCACTCTACCAGGTCATTTCAATGATTCCATCTGCTCAAAGTGATGTTAAACACTGAAATCACCTGGAGTGGCTGGTTGTAAAGAAAGCCTGCACCCTCTTGGCCCTTTCTGGAATCAGTTTGAGGCCTCTGGCATACCACGCCTTTACAGTGCATCTGGAAAGTATTCACAGTGCTTCACTTTTTCCACATTTTGTTATGTTACAGCCTTATTCCATAATGGAGTAAATTAGTTTTTTCTTTCAAAATTCTACTCACAATACCCCATAATGACAACATAATGTTTTTTTTCAAATTTATTTAAAATAAAAAACTAAGAATTCACTACAACAGACTGACATCCTGTCCAGAGTGTACCCCACCTCATGCCCTGTGACTGCTGCTCCAGGCCCCCATGACACTTAATTGGAGTAAACAGTTGAAGAGGAGTGAGTGAGTGAAAAAACTAAGAAATGACAGGTACATAGGTATTCACATCCTTTCCTCAATACTTTGTTGATGCACCTTTGGCAGCAATGACAGCCTCAAATCTTCTTGAATATGATGCCACAAGCTTGGCGCACCTATCTTTGGGCAGTTTTGCCCGTTCCTCTTTGCAGGACCTCTCAAGTCGGTGCACAGCCATTTTCAGATCTCTCCAGAGATGGTCAATCAGATTCAGGTCTGGTCTCTGGCTGGACCACTCAAGGACATTCACAGAGTTGTCCTGAAGCCACTCCTTTGATATATTGGCTGTGTGTTTAGGGTCATTGTCCTGCTGAAAGATGAACTGTCGCCCCCGTCTGAGGTCAAGAGCGCTCTGGAGCAGGTTTTCATCCAGGATGTCTCTGTATTTTGCTGCATTCATTTTTATCCCTCAATCCTGACTAGTCTCCCAGTTCCTGCCACTGAAAAACATCCCCACAGCATGATGCTGCCACCACCATGCTTCACTGTAGGGATGGTGCCTGGTTTCCTCCAAACACAACACTTGGCATTCACGCCAAAAAGTTCAATCTTTGTCAGACCAGAGAATTTTGTTTCTCCTGGTCTGAGAGTCCTACAGGTGCCTTTTGACAAACACCAGGCATGCTGCCATGTGCCTTTCACTAAGGAGTGGCTTCGGTCTATCCACTCTACCATACAGGCCTGATTGGTGGATTGCTGCAGATGGTTGTCCTTCTGGAAGATTCTCCTCTCTCCACAAAGGAATGCTGGAGCTCTGACAAAGTCACCATTGGGTTCTTGGTCACTTCCTTGACTAAGGCCATTCTCTCCGATCACTCAGTTTAGACGGGCGGCCAGCTCTAGGAAGAGTCCTGGTGGATCCGAACTTCCTTCTATTTCCAGATGATGGAGGACACTGTGCTCATTGGGACCTTCAAAGCAGCAGAAATGTTTCTGTACCCTTCCCCATATTTGTGCCTCGACACAAACGTGTCTCGGAGATCTACAGTCAATTCCTTTGACTTCATGCTTGGTTTGTGCTCTGACATGCACTGTGGAAAAAGTGAAGCGTTGGGATGCACTGTATCTCAAGATAAGTGATAATATAAGCCAAGATTTACATATGAGTAAATTATGAACAGGTAGGTAATCAATGATTTTTGATTTCTTTGGAGAATGACGTGTACAACCCCTAATCAGAAATAGTTCAGACAGTGTGGAAAATGCAAAAAACAAACAAAAAATATCACAATGAGCCTTACATTTACACTTACACTTATTTCTGTCTGTCTGTCTCTCTCACACTCACTCACACACACACACACACACACACACACACACACACACACACACACACACACACACACACACACACACACACACACACACACACACACACACACACAAAACCCAGTCTCAATTTTTTTAATGGAGAAAATGCACTTTAAAATGGGGATTTAAGGAAAATACATTAAAAATACATATATTTCCATAAATAAAATAATTTAATATTTTACACACCGATGCATGTTGGCCTCAACTAAAAAAAATTGGAGGTTTTGGAGAGACTAGGTTTTGCATCTGAACCCTTCATATATATACTGTAGCATTTTTACCTGGAAAGAGTTGAACAACATCTCATAGTGCATCTGGACTTGCCAGGGAAGTGCATTGACCTCTGTGTACGGCATGGCCATGAATATAATATAGTGAACACCAAACAATGGCATCAGCACCAACGTTGACTTCAGCAGTTTTCTGAAAAGTAACACAGTACTAATGCTTTAAAAGTTCAGACATGCACATCTCAAAAATTAATTACTCATTACTCAATTACTCAAATTAAATACGCAATTTTATTTATTCATCCTTTCATAATGCTGTGTTTACACATAGGCAAGATGCGTTACGAATGTCATATTTGCGTCATTCTTGGCACGTTCCTGACATTCTTATGCTGCGTTCACACCGGCGCAACGTGAACGACAGCAGCGACAGGTTGCCATGTAATCCCTATGGAACGACGCGTTTTGGCGTCAAGTCACGCAGCGCGATGCGATGGACGTGAATGAAGTGACGCAAGTGAAGCGATTTTGAGCGATTGGCGCGTTTGTGGTGCGATATTGCGTCGCATCACGTCGTGTTGCCCTCCTCCCCAAGTTGAAAAATCTGAACTTTTTCGTCTCGTCGCGCCGCGATGACCAATCAGGGACTGAATATGTAGTGACGTGGAGATGTGTGGAGTTTGACTGAAGATGTGAACATGTCCTGTATCTGGTAGCAGCCTGTGAGCAGGACTTATGTCTCTTTTGTCCTTTATTTCACAATTATGACAGAGTTTTTGGAGCAAGCAGCAGCCCCGCAGCAGCGGGAGCGGAGTTTTTTTCTTTCTATTTTACGTGCGCACATAAGCAAATCATCCATGGAGATTATTTTACTTATTAACTACACAGATGTATAATAAAACAAATGGTGACTAGTTTCTAAACACAATTATGACAGAGTTTTTGGGGGAAGAGCGAGCAACAGCCCCACAGCAGGCAGCAGAGTTTCTTTTTTTTTTTTAATTGTTTACATGTGCGCGCGTGAACAGGACAGGAGGTCCTCAAACTGGGTCCTGCAGAGGCGGAAGGACCGCTGAAAGCAGCCGTCATCCACACAGCTCCTGCAGCAAATAATGATACTCCCTGAATTGGGAATGTCTCATGACGTTTGTCAGCTTTCCACAACAACTCGCTCCGTGTGATCAAGGTCCGTCATGTTAACTTGACTGACAACCGGAGCCAGTGAGCGGAATGGAAGCTCCTCCTATTTGATGATGCACCGGGGCGAATTTTCACAGCAAAAGCAGAGCGACACACCGGGCGATGGTGGCGCATCCGTCGCCACGCGACCCCCGCGAATTTGTAGCGTCTGATCGCGCCCGATGTGAATGCAGCATTAATGTGACTTAACGCATCTGAATAGGTTTCTTAATAGTGCGTGTTGGTGCGTGATATTCATGATTTTCGTGGAGCATGTTTTTGGCTGTCAAAAAATCTTCCACGAATGTCACGCACCACCCTCATTCCGCCTCATGTCGTGGAGGTTGCAATTGAGCGTGTTGATCTGTCTTGATTAGTGATGATCCTTAATAGAGCATGACAGCGTACTTCTCTGACATCATGACTCTGCACCACATTCAGTTTCATTGCTGCAGTATGCTGAAGAACGACAGTGACGCCAAGGTGGCTAAAAGTTTCGTTCCAATGTTCCTCAGCGCACTCCTGCAGGTGCTCCACCTGCTGCATGTGCCTGATGTTTGGGAAAACACGTGAGACCAGAGCCGCGTGGAGCCACACATCTGGCTCTCTCAGTCTCCTCCTCCTTTCTGTACCACTCCATGGCACAGAGCCCAACTAAGCATGCAATCACAAAGTTCTTCTGCTGTGGCTTTTGAGGAGCAAACTGGAATGATCTGAATTGTTCAGCAGCTGATGGATGAATATGGGTGTGTGTGTGGAGACAATCTGCCTCATTCACAACATGACAGAACTTAACGATGCGCTGTTACGCGCAACAGGACGCAACAACGCAGAAACTTATTCCTGACCGTGCGTAATGGTTCCTGATAATTCTCCAGCAACACGTGCCATTAATCGTAACGTGTGGTAACAGGTTTCAGCAGTTCCTGAGGACACCTGATGTCTCTGCCTTAAATCATCACATTCGTGATCAGCGGCCAAGGATGTATACTTCGTGGCATTCGTGACTTGTCGTTATGTGTAAACGCACCTTAAATTTTCTGTCACTTATCCTTGACCTAAATCTTCTAACTCTTCCTGGAGGAATCCCAAAGTGTTCCCAAGCAAGCAGGAATATATAATCCATCTATTTTGTCCTGTCTCTTCCCTTCATCTTCTTCTTCTTTGTCTTTTGGCTGTTCCCGTTAGGGGTCGCCACAGCAGATCTGTCGTTTCCATCTCACCTTGTCCTCTGTATCTTCCTCTGTCACGCCAACCACCTGCATGTCCTCCCTCAGCACATCCATAAACCTCCTCTTTGGCCTCCTCCTTCTCCTCCTGCCTGGTGGCTCCATCCTCAGCATCCTTCTCCCTATAGACCCTGGGTCCCTCCTCTGCACATGTCTAAACCATCTCAATCTCGCCTCTCTGACTTTGTCTCCAAACCATCCCACCTGAGCTGTCCCTATGATATGTTCATTCCTAATATTGTCCATTCTCGTCTCTCCCAAAGAGAATCTCAACATCTTCAGCTCTGTCACCTCCAGCTCCATCTCCTGTCTTTTTGTTAGTGCCATCGTCTCTAAGCTGTACAACGTAGCTTGTCTCAGTACTGCCTTGTAAACTTTCCCCTTCATTCTTGCTGATATTCTTCGGTCACAAACCACTCCTGCCACCTTTTTCCACCCACTCCACCCTGCCTGCACTCTCTTCTTCACCTCGCTACCACACTCTCCATTACTTTGAACAGTTGGCCCCAAATATTTAAACTCATCTACTTTCACCACTTCTACTCCTTGTAACTGCACTATTCCACTGGGCTCCCTCCCATTCACACACATGTACTCAGTCTTGCTTCTACTGACTTTCATTCCCCTTCTCTCCAAAGCATATCTCCACCTCTCCAGACTAGACTCAACTTGCTCTCTACTCTCACTACAGATCACAATGTCATCTGCAAACATCATAGTCCATGGGGACTCCTGTCTGATCTCATCTGTCAACCTGTCCATCACCACTGCAAACAAGAAAGGACTCAGAGCTGATCCTTGGTGTAATCCCACCTCCACCTTGAATGAGTCTGTCATTCCGACTGCACATCTCACCGCTGTCACACTATTCTTGTACATGTCCTGCACTACCCTAACATACTTCTCTGCCACTCCAGACTTCCTCATACAATACCACAACTCTTCTCTTGGCACCCTATCATAAGCTTTTTCTAAGTCCACAAACACACAATGGGCCTCATGTATCAACGTGCGTACGGGGATATTTGAGCGTATATGGGGTGAACGCAAAACGGCTGTGCCACTTGCCATTTATCAATGTGGTTGTTGGCGTACGCTGCGCTGAAAATATACACCAGGTCGAGAGGTGGCGTAAATTATACACCAAAATGAACCAGCGCTGGAATCCACATAAAAATGAAACTGATCAACATGATAAATAGTGCCATTATACAAATCAATGCATATGTTACATAAATAACACTATCCTGAATATACTACATAATAATCAGTACAAATCCCGCTTTTGCGGGATTGTTGATCTCGAGCACAATCCGTGGCCACAGCACTGACCGCAAAGAAAGCGCTGGGCGCCTTTTTCTCCAGAGCCTGGAGCCAGAGCAGCGCTGAGCTTAACTTTATGTGGTGTGATCGTTTTAGACAATGAAATTGATAATAACAACTGTAGTGTTGTCATTCCCTTCGCCCGTGCTGCAATCAGGTTGTATCATCTCCATTCGTTTGTCACAATAAAATAAATAAAGAAATACATTTTAAAAATAAAGAAATCTGAAAAAGTAGGCGTCTTATTAATTGAGCGAGCAAATATCCACATGTCAAGAATTATTGACATGTGAAAAGAGAATACAGTGGTCCCTCGCTATAACGCGGTTCACCTTTCGCAGCCTCGTCGTTTCGCGGAGTTTTTAGTCCAATTTTGCATGCTTTTTTTACAGTGTTCTGTGTGTCTGTTTATAAGAATCTTCTTGTCCAGAAGAAAAAAGAGCGCCAACAACTACTCATAACTGTGTTTGTCACTCGGAAACAGACACCTGCAGCCAGGTGTGAGTGGAAAAAGGCGCGGCGTCAGGACGCAGAGGCGCGATCTGTGAAATACTGGTCAGTCACAATTAATAATTTCTTATGTGTCCAACCTCGTACGTTGATCGTTAAAATTAAATTCGTTAGTCCTAAAAGCCATCATAATTATTTATAGGAAAACATTCTATTTTTATTTCTCAAACAAATGTTTGGGCCTGAAAACAGTTTGGTCTTATTTCTCTACTAAGGTTTGAACTTTGAGAGTGTTTACACACGAGAGAAAATGTTTTACAGGGTTTTTACAGCTTTAAAACGTCTATAATAATTGTAAAAAATAACGCTGATCACGTCGCGGTTTCGCGTATTATGGACTATTTTTAGAATGTAACTCCTGCGATAAACGAGGGACCACTATAACACTTTTTTGATTATACTACAAAACAATTGATGCGACGGCCACTTTTGACGCTCTATTGGCATGCGTCGTGATTGGTGCAGTTCTTTTTCTTTGCCGTCTTCCTGGCTTCCGTGTCGTAAAATGAGGGTGTGTCTGAAGCGGAGTCTGAATATTTATGGGCGTGTTTATTATAATTACGCTTGTTTTCACCCGCCGCATTTATCAAGGTCACATCAGGCGTACGCTGGAAATGGGCAGGTGCGCACTGCTTGATACATGTCACGGCAACTTTGGTGTACTTCAAATTTACACCGTAAATTTACGCCACAAGTGCGCAACGTTGATACATGAGGCCCATTGTAACTCTTTCTGGCCTTCTCTGTACTTCTCCAACAGTATTCTCAGAGCAAACATTGCATCTGTAGTGCTCTTTCTCGGCATGAAACCATATTGCTGCTCACAGATCTTCACCTGTTTTCTAAGCCTAGCTTCTACTACTCTTTCCCATAACTTCATGCTGTGGCTGATCAACTTTATGCCTCTGTAATTACTGCAGCTCTGCACATCACCCTTGTTCTTGAAAATAGGAACCAGCACACTTCGTCTCCACTCCTCAGGCATCCTCTCACTTTCCAAGATTTTATTAAACAATCTGGTTAGAAACTCTACTGCCATCTCTCCTAGACATTTCCATGCCTTCACTGGAATTCATCTGGACCAACTGCCTTTCCACTCTTCATCCTCTTCATAGCAGCCCTCACTTCCTCCTTACTAATCTCTTGTACTTCCTGATTTACTGTCACCACATCATCCAGCCTTTTCTCTCGCTCATTTTCTTTATTCATCATCTCTTCAAAATATTCCCTCCACCTTCTCAGCACACACTCCTCACTTGTCAGCACATTACCATGTGCATCTTTTACCACCCTAACCTGCTGCACATCCTTTCCAGCTCTGTCCCTTTGTCTGGCCAATCGGTACAAGTCCTTTTCTCCTTAGTTACTATTCAACTTCTTGTACAGCTCGCAATATGCCTTTTCCTTCACTTTTGCCACTTCTCTTTTCGCCTTACACCGCATCTCCTTGTACTCCTGTCTACTTTCTTCATCTCTCTGACTATCCCAAAACTTTTTCGCCAACCTCTTTCTCCTTATGCTTTCCTGGACCCCTTCATTCCACCACCAATTCTCCTTGTCTTCCTTCCACTGTCCAGGTGTCATACCCAGTATTGTCCTAGCTGTCTCCCTCACCACATCTGCAGTACTTTTCCAGTTGTCCAAAATTGCTTCCCTTCCAACCAGTGCTTCTCTCACCTGCTCGCTAAATTTCACACAATAGTCTTCCTCCTTCAGCTTCCACCATCTGATCCTTTGTTGAGCTCTCACTCTGTTCTTCTTCTTTACCTCTAAAGTCATCCTACAAACAACCATCCTATGCTGTCTAACGACACTCTCTTCTACCACCACCTTACAGTCTCTGATTTCTTTTAGCTTGCATCTCCTATAAAGAATGTAGTCCACCTGTGTGCACCTTCCTCCACTCTTATATGTTACCTTGTGCTCCTCCCTTTTCTTAAAGTAGGTATTCACCACAGACATTTCCATCCTTTTTGCAAAATCAACTACCACCTGTCCTTCCCCATTCCTATCCTTGATACCATATCTACCCATTACTTCCTCATCACCGCTTCCCTTCATCAACATGCCCACTGAAGTCCGCTCCTATCACCACTCTTTCATGCTTGGGCACACTCTCCACCACCTCATCTAACACACTCCAGAAATCTTCTTTCTCCTTCATCTCACAACCTACCTGTGGGGCATATGCACTGATGATATTCATCATCACCCCTTCAATTTCCAACTTCACACTCATCACCCTGTCAGACACTCGCTTAACCTCCAACACACTTTTAACATACTCTTCCTTTAAAATGATCCCAACACCATTTCTCTTCCTGTCCTCACCATGGTACAACAACTTGTATTCACCGCCGATGCTCCTGCTCTTACTTCCCTTCCACTTGGTCTCTTGCACACACAATATGTCTACCTTTCTCCACTCCATCATATCAACCAGCTCTCTCCCTTTACCAGTCATACTACCAACATTCAAAGTCCCCACTCTCATTTCCACCCTTCTAGCTTTCTTCTTCTCCCGCTGTTTGTGGAAATGTTTTCCTCCTCTTCTTTGTTGTCTTCACCCAGCAGTAGCCCAGTTTCCACCGGCACCCTGTTGGGCAACAGCACCGGTAGCGTACGTTGCTAACCCGGGCCGCGACCGATATGGTATGGAAATTCGATTCTTAGTCTGCATAGTTGGGTTGGCTTGTTTTACGTCGGATGCCCTTCCTGACGCAACCCTCCTCATTTATCCGGGCTTGGGACCGGCACTCAGAATGTACTGGCTGCACACCCCATGTGGCTGAGTTGTCGCTTCTCTTCATCCTCCCAGATATTTGAGCTTCTCACTCTGTCCCTGAGTAGAAGTCCAGATACCTTGTTCTTTTGGTCACCCAAAGTTCATGACCACAGGTGAGGTTAGGAACATAAATCAACTGGTAAATCCAGAGTCTTGCCTTCTGACCCAGCTCTTTCTCCACAACGGTCCAGTACAGTGTCTGCAGAATATCACACACAGCCCCGACCCATTGATAGATGTATCGGGGCTGCGTCCCTCCCTGGATCGCCACATTATCGTGGTGGTTTAGTTTGTGTGCTAAAGTGATCCTGGGAGCTGTGCTGTCTGGAACATTAACTCATGCTAGGGCCATCCTTTGCAACAAAGGGATCTTTAAGGAGTAAGAAGAGAAAGCATCTTAAAGAATAATATTAATCAGTACCTGTACTGCTGCCTTGTGTCACACCTTCCAGCATTTGTCTCTCGCAGTTTAGTTGCCAAAACTCGGATTATGTTCAGAAACAATATAAAATTAATCTGTTGAGAAAAATACAACAATATAATTGTCACTGCAAACATTACATCAAACATCTGTAAAGTCAGCTGCTGGAAAATTGGAATGACAGAAGTACGAAGCACACACTCACCACAACAGTCATCAGCATCGGCGCTTGAACGATCCATTTAAAGATGCCAGCACTTAAGTCCCAACACCTGTCACCAATATACAATAGCAAAACAAGTAAACTACAAACAGTACGGAAATCACTTCTACCCTCTCACTAAAGCATAGAATTTGCATATATATATATATATATATATATATATATATATATATATATATATATATATATATATATATATATATATGTATATATATACGAGGTCTGTCAATAAAGTATAGGT